>NW_010973284.1:1760181-1811741 GCF_000737465.1 Haliaeetus leucocephalus
GGGGGGGGGGGGGGGGGGGGGGCGGGACTCAAATCAATCTGTTCAACAATTTATGAGGGAGGAATATATACATTCAGAAATACACCACTCACATTTCTTGCTTTCTCAAGGTACATTTTATATCTTTCTTCCATTGCTTTCATATCCTCATCTTTTTTTCGCAAAGCTGCCTCCAGCTCTCCAATTTTCTGGGCTATTTACAGAAATATCAACAAAGACATACAAAATAAAAATAGACATAGTACTTCCAAGGCTTCTGTGTTCTCCTGATTTAACCACCCCTCAAACAAACTTTCTAGCTACTACACAATTTCTTAAGTTCTTATTTTTATTTCAGTTGTACCGTAAGGTCCCACCTGACCCCGAATTCCCATTTTGCAGAGTATTGTTCAACAAAACTAAGCCCCCATGAACCTCTCCCTGGCCCACACCATGTGCAAGAAAACCCTCCCTCCACCCCCATTTCAGGTTTAAAGCTGAGCTGTAGCAGAAAGCCTTATCCAGACAAGTATCCCACAGCCACTGGGCTATGGGAATCATTTCAGAAGAAAATTAACATAGTCTCATAAAAAAACCCAAAAAACAACTTACGGTTCTGACTAACATCAGGCTGGAGTTCTGCAAGATCAGCCTCTTTCTTCTGTAACTCATCATGCACTTCATTCAGCTTTTCCCTACAAATGAAAGGCTGGGCTAAGAATTAAGTTCACAAATAATCCCATGCACAGTTTTAAGAGCTGAAAGCTGAAACTTAATGGTGGAAGTGTTTAAATAACTATTTTAAACTCTGGCAATTCTTTTGAGTTTAATTAGAAATATTAGTATGTATTTTTGAAGAACCATAGAAGTTGTGACTTCTGAATTGAGTCTCATTTACCTAAAGCTAGAAACAAAAAAAGAAAATGAACAAAAAACCCCTCCAGCATCTCCTTTGCAGGAACTACATCTACTGAAAGGATGGAAGTATTTCAGAAGTATGAAATACATTTTGAGTCCAGTAAAAGCGATGGTTTTAGCAATCTGTTGTAGAACCAGAACAGTTAAAATGCTACTGGTGATGAAGAGACAGTTAAGTGGATACTAGTATTACAAGATTATCATGATCAGAGTAGACAAAACTAGAACACTAATACTTAACTCACTACATGCATGATTCTCAATCAGTGGCTTAGAAAAACAAGACACCGTACAAAGACTTAGGCAGTTTCTGAGCTACAACAGTCCAATCATTTAGCATAAATAAGCTATTGTGGATGTATGTGCCTTACTTACATATGTGCTGCCAATTTCTGCTTCAGGTTGCTAGACTATGAAAGGAAAGAGTTAAAACTCAGTTATATTTCAGTATTTCATACCATGCAATGTTAAAGTGCTCTTACAAATCAGCCAAGAATACTTAGCACACCTAAATAAGTCAAACCAAACAAATGCTAAGAAAGCTGCATTTTTCCATGCATTTCTGTAACTGCATTCATATTTTTTTGCATTGCACAGATACCAATTCCAGCATCTTTTTTCTTTAAAGCTATCCTTCTCACTATACCACCATTTAATGACAAAACCAGAGATTTTTTTAAAAGTAAAAGTAGAAGGTAGAAGAGTTACAGTTCCTTAACGAAAGCAAGGGGAGGGAAACGCATAAAACATGAGCTTTTCCATTGAAATGCAGTTGGTGTGCAGGTCTTGTGGATTCTCATACTATAGAGACTAAACTCATCTGCTCTGAATACAGTGGAGCCAAGTCTGTGTTACCTAAACTGAGGGAGTTGTTTTTCAGGCAGGAGACAGTTTTTAGAATATACTGAACAGCCTCAATTGTTTAAGATGGTTGCTTGAAAGGTCTGTGTTTGTTCGGTAGGAGGGTATGACCTGAAGGGGCTTCACGGCTTGCTTACTCTTACTACCGCATGAACTAGCGCATTTCAAACTAACTTTAAAAAAACAAAAAAGCAAAACAAAACAAAAAAGCACCAAACCACAAACATGCCTTCTTAGTAGTTACCAGCACTAGACACACTGAAAAAGAAGAGGCACATCTAAACAACGCACTTGACGTTACACTGAACGATTTTAAACAAAACTGGCAAGACATCTTCAAGGTCAAGAAGCCTAAACTTTCACTTACTCCTTCAGTCTTGGATCCTTGCTCCTGTAAAGTCTTTTGCAGATCTTCAATCTGCTGCTGTAACTCCCCAATACGCTCTTCATTTAGCCTTTTAGGAAGAAAAGACAGTTGTTATCCATCTAAACAGATCACAACAGACAGATTTTTCTGTTTCACGTCTGGATGATAATTTTTCAGAGGGTCTACCCAGCAGGACTTAAGCCACAAAGAAACTGATTTCAAATGCTTTTAGTTTGACTGGAACTTCTGCTGAAACAGACACATGGCAGCTTTATTAAATATTTTATAACGAAAGACCTAGAATAATTTTAAGTTTTGAGAAAACTTAACTACCCAAAATTCTCATATCCTAGTAAACTGCTTTCAGCATTCATTAACCGACAAAGAAATTCAGACCATATCCCAGTGTTACAACATGATTAATTTGAGTTCTAGAAATAGAGTTTACATCCATTCTTGGTCTACAGAGAATCATTCAGAGCTAAGAGCATCCTATAAGCAACACTTTCTTCAGAGTACACTACACACAGACCCGCCACATTTTATACCACCACATTTAAGCTACTTTCCCTCTTGCTTCCTTCATAACCCTTCGTTAATAATTACACTGGTGAAAGAAAAAGGGTAATTGGCTTCCTGCCTAGTGCTACGCTACAGATGCAAACCACAAGGCCACTCAAAGTCCAGAAATTACTTTTTGCTACATTTTAAGATGCTGCTTCACCCATCACCTTTTCTCAGTTTCCAGTTCGTTCACTGTCCGATGCTTTTGCTCCAGCTGTTCTTGGAGCTCTGTAATACGTTCATTTTCTGATCCTTCCTGTTGTAATAGAAGCATCTTATTTTCATGCTGCAGCCGAATAAACATTTCTCTGAATCAAAAATAACAAAAGTCACTGTTAATTAAGAAAGAGTGGAAGGTAATATTCCTGTTCACTCCCCCAACCTTAAAAGGAGCACCAGTTCTGCTTAAGGATATAGTTGGCATAACAATGCAATTTTTTTATTAAAAGGTAACTTAAAATTTTCAAACATCACAATAGTTTTTTAAGAGATATGAACAAAACTTTAAATTAAGTCACTCCCAACCCAGATTTTATTGTGCCTTTATTTTTCACTCTGCCAGACTTTAAACATGATATTAGCTAGCTTTCAGCTGTTCTGTCTTAGTTGCTGTGTATTATTTATTTATTCTGTCTGCCAGTGGCAAGATAAGAATTGTTTCACTCCGTAAAGAGGATGTTTCAAGCCAAACTTTATATACAGCAATCTGATATGCTTTTAAGAAAGAATGCAAAGTAATTATAGTGTGGGGAAATAATTATTAACAGCTACACAGGGGTCCAGACAAGCATCATGGAGGCAAAGCAAGAAGTGGGATACAGAGTCATGTTGCTGAAAATACTGAACTTTCACAGAGACAATATTATGCCCCACTCATGAAAATCCCAGAACAACCCCAACCTTTTTGTCTTACCTATATTCCACTGGCAGAATTTCAGCAGCAAGGTTCTCATGGCTTTTAACACGAGATGTGCCTGAAATTGCATTGGAAGTTTAATTTAACAAACTTAAAGAAATCACTAATATACATAAAAAAGCCTCTGAAAATAAAGCAATACCTGTTTGACTCAGGTGATCCTGCTGCATCTGTGAGTACCGAAGCTCTTCATTTGTCTCTTTTAGTGCATCACACTGTACTATCAGTCTCTAAGAAGATATATTTGAGGTGGAATTAAGTCATACAGCACCACTTTAAGACCAAATAACATTAATCAGGAATAGTACTGACACACACATATTTTAATACATATTTTATGTTTTATATGTGTATACACACACGCAAGCTGCTGAACTTCATTTTTATGGTAGCACTACTTCTGGGAAGGTTTGTCTCAAGCAGAGCATTTGAGAGATATTTAGTAGGCGTTAAATAAACTCTCATTCAAGAACTTACCTCTTTTTCTTTAATTAAAGCTTCGTGTTTTTCTTCAAGTCGCTTCATTTCAAATGCTAGCTTATCAGCTCTTTTTGATTCTTCAGACAGTTTGTTATGAAGCTCCTGGACCTTTTCATAAAAAGACTATATTCAACACATGAATGTTGCAAGATGCTACCTTTAAAAGCTATGTTAAAACCTTCACTCCTGCCCAGTTCAACCAAAATAAACAGCTGGTCCGCCAAGCTTGGTGGAGGGGAGATGGGATGGAGGCCTGTGTGTTTGGGGGTTTTTTTTTTTTGGTAGATAGGTTGGTTGGTTTGGGGGTTTTTTTTGTTTGGTTGGTTTTTTTGTTTGGTTGGTTGTTTTTTGGTTTTGGGTTTCGTTTTGTCTTTTGGTTTTTTTAAATATTTAACTCTTGCATCTCTTAATTACTAACAAAATAAGTGAAATTGAAATAAAACTTCTACAGTTTAAAATAAATTCCCATGAAGTAACTTAAGAATATTACATAGAAGTCAACTCAATCATAGCTAAGCAACCTCTCCCAGGTACGAAATTACCTCACTTAAAGTAAAGAAGAAAAGCCTGCAAACCATGGACAACCAATCAGTTGAGAAGGTAACTACAGTTAAGCTTGCTTAATAAACAGGGAAAAACAGGAAGTGAAGGGCAGAGTATGAAGGAGTTTTCACAAATAGGAAATTCTAAGGGGACAATACAGGTTAAGCCCGTGGGCTGTTAAACTAAGCTGTTCAGGTTTTTTCACTGAAACATAATTAAAATAATTTTATTTAGGTAAGATGACTATCTGAGGAAAAAGTAACATCTTAAGTATAGATGCAGCCTTACTTGTCTTTTGTAGGTTTCTAGTTGGGCACGTGCTGCATTGGCCTTCTTCAGTTCATCCTCCAGACTGACCGTATTGTGCATATACATCATGTTGGTTTCCTGCAGAGATTTGACTTGTCTGCGGAAGTCATTCAGATCCTGTAGCTTTTTACGATACACTTCAACGGTTGATTCCAGCTTACTTGCCTTGTCTGCAGTAGTCCTTAAAGTAGAAACAGGAATTAGAAGAAAGAGTATGTTTCTTCAAAAGGTTAAAAAAGTCAAATTGTGCTTTCATGCACATTCAAGCTATTTTCAGAGACATGCAATGTGCTTAACAGCAGAGTTAAATCTTACTCCTTTATTTTTAAATGCATAATCAATGCAAACTTGCATTATGCAAAGACTGCTTATAAAAACTGAAATCACCACAGGGTTTAAGTGGGAGTAAGTCTGACAGTCGTATGGCAGACGTGCAAGCAAGGGTTAGTATGTCAAACATCTCTAGGGAATTCTGTGGGGTGCAACATAAATGCACCACATCATCCTGTGCTAGATAGTCATCTCAAAGCACTGGTACCTGGTAAGGAAAAACACACAGATGTTCTCATTGCAGGGTTATACATAATTAGAACATAACTGCATTATGAAAATGATCAATAGCAGATATGACCAAGAATTACCAGCTGACTGTTAACAAAAATCTATGTGGTAAGAAAATATTTGGATCATAAATATACAAATTAATTTTAATACCTGTGTTTAATATCTGCCATCTCATATCACTAGAAGCTAGTACAAGAAAATTATGGAAGAAAATCTACAGTTAAGATTTGTTTAAGATGTTATTTAAGAACCACTATAAGTTAAACACCTGAAACCACTTTTCCTTCCATGTTTTATTCATACTGTTTTATAAATAGCAGATCTGCTTTGGATATTTCTTGAGTGGTCTGGTATTTAATTTGCTTCACACAAGCTGGAATGTTACGTTAAATTCTCATCAAGGTTATTGTATATTTCATCTTCATTTTGTTAATCATGTTGCTAAATCTAGCCTAGAATGCTGACACCAAAAGTTATGTCAAAGTTCTAGCTGCATATATGCTTTTCTACAACAGAAAAGGCAGCCTCTTGCCAACATTAATGTTCCCTTAATAAGAATGCACCCTCTCCAAAAAAAAAATGTCTTAATTCTTGCAGAACTTCAACCTTCCATCCCACATGAAGAAGAATAATTTCTGTATTCATTAATTCTGCTTCACAGAAAAATTCTATGTTGCTATTCTTATGCAAACAATAGAGGCTATGCCTGAAACTTGCGCTCCATCTCTGCTTTTTCAATGGGCCTTTTTCCAACACTCATTTTAGATCTCATTCAGGTAAGACCTATCTGCAGAAGTAACACCTCAAGAAAAAAAAAAATCATCTTGTTAAATACAAAACCTTGGATTTAGTCATCAAATCCTCCTAATGTGTGTGTGGGGGGGTAGCTCTCACTATTACATACCTAAGAATATCATTTTCATCTTTCAAGGCTCTAGATTCTTCTGCCAAAGAGGTTAGTTCATTGTTCCTATGTTGCAGTTCAATCAATTGTTTTTCTAGGTCTTCACAATGGACACGATAATCATCTTTTGCAGCTTCAAGCCTACCAGATCAAAACCAGGAACTCTGTTAAGAACTCATCATTATTACACATTTTTCATTTAGTGCTAGAACTATTAAAAATATATTAAGACAAAGGAAACCTACTGATTTAAGTAGCCAGAAAAATGGTACTGTAAGCATGGAACATTCTATTGTCTACCTGTTAAATCATAATGGATTATATACTGCAAGTTTACCATATCAACATCAAGGGCTCACATGAAAAGTGATTTTTTTTTTCCCCCATAGGGATCACAGGGAGAAAGACTAATATGGAAAAGAAATCAATACAGTAAAGAGATATGGTGGCTTTGGGGGGAAGTTAGGGTTCTTTTTGTTTTGCTTTGTTTACACACAAATCACTTCTGCACTCGTTTTCTGCCTTCCATCACCTTTTCTGAAGTGTCAAATGGCTACAATATGGCAATTACAGAGTAATATTTCCTACAACAAGTAACAGTTTCTTTTTCTTTTTAAAGGTAAGGACTGTCACTAAAACATGTTTATACAGTACTAGGAAGCTTTTATAGCAAAAGAAATTGAGATAGAAAAGCCTGAAAGAGTACCAGAAATTCTCAGGATAAATTTGACATGACAAAGTGAGGGATTTTTGAGAGAAATCATTTCATACCTGAAGTTTTCTTCTTGCAGTTGTTCCAGCTGCAACTGTGCATGAAAATACTTTTTTGCAACCACAGTATTTGGATCATCAAGAGAGTCATCTAATTGCTCTAGCCTGTCATTCATAATCTCATTTTCTGACATCAGGCTGGTTTTTTCATCCTGGAGGGCAGCCACCTAGTGCAGATAAAACAGCATCAACATTGTAAGACCTGTCCAACTGGAAAGAACTAAAGCAAGACAGCAGTACATCACCAAATTAGTTTATGAAAAAGGTTGAGCGTTTAGAAATTTTAGAATGTCATTTACATAGCATACTTGAGCATACAGATGCTTTAGTGTATGACAGTTATGAAGCACTAAAGGAAAAGTCCCTCTAAAAAAAGACAAATTTTTGTAACTGAAACCATGGTAAAAGGCAGACAATGTGATATGGAGAAAAACTGGTACTTTCATTAAAAAGGATACCATGGACGCCATACAAAAAACTCTAAGTATTGGTATAAAGGTACTCTCCATCTTGCTTGTACTTAACAATAAAAAGCAGGATGGCACTGGCTAGCACACTAACACAGTACTGCCGTGCGCTCAGCAGTGAATGGTTGCGCAAGAAGCAGTTTCAGGCGCCATAAGCTAGTAAGCACACACACAAAAGAAAAAACCTAGACAGCTTCATATAGAGCATGCATTTTTTGCACAAACAAGTTTGATATTGAAAGTGTTCACAGCTAAGCAAATGAGATTACAACACTTTATTGAAACAGTAAGTATATTAACAGCCATAAAACAGGGAAGGATTAAGAGGATAGAACCTTTAAACTTTTTCTAGTGAAAGCTGTTGTGTTAATTTTAACATCCTGTCAAACATAAGAGCATGTAGCATGTGTTAGTTAACTGGCATTTAAACAGGGACAATATGCTTTTTGGGTTATGTTTTCCTGAATCATAAAGAAAACCTACCTTTCTTATACTCTTGGAAAATATCAAGGAAGACTGAGACCTTACAAGTGAATTTATTAAGAATTAGTTTAAATGAGAAGCGTCAGTCAATATTATGGCTTCAAATAAATAAAATTAAAAAAAACCAAAGCAAAACATATCATGGTGACATTATTAGATAAAATATCAGATATAACCCGAAGTATGCAATATTAAAAAACAGTTCGTTTGTGATAATTTAACAGTCTATCTGTCAAACAGATGTAAGAAACAAAACAGTAATCAATCTACCACTTCATTAAATGCTGGCTTTCTGGGCTCACTCCTTTTTACATACCGGATGTCACTTTACTATATACATGCACTCTCAAACACCTGTGGGTAGAGAGCATCTGAGCCTTGCTCGGCGTAATACTTCCTGTTCAAGGTTCAGCCACTCCTTAAACGTGCACAACATTCACACTTCTAGAGTAATGTTAAAAGAACACCCTTCTCAGACGTAAAAAAAAACAAAAAAAACCAACAAAACAACAAAAAAAAAACCCAAAAAACAACCCAAAAACCCCAACAAAACCTTTCACACAACTCAGAGCAAGTTTTTCATCTTTCCTCAGTTCCTTTCTGGTAGCTTTCTCTTCTTCTTTTCCATTATTTCAGCATAACAGAAGTGGTGTCAAAGTCAACACAAATTACAAAGAGATATTTTAAAAAACATGTCCCAGTATTAAAGAGCTATGGTGTCATTAACTGATCTGTTTATACTCAACAGTACCTTTCCCTCAAACACCTTTCATGCCTTCATCTGGCCCACACTACGTTATGAGCGACTGGCTTTGTGTAACCTATCATTAATTAACAGAGAAATCTCAAAAGAGAAGTTTGTGGGAGACAGGAGAAAGCCTGGGACTTCTCTAGTGAGACATGCTAAGTCTCCTAATGGAAGCAGAAAGCACAATTAGATTGTCATCCCAGCACCTCTAGAAGCGAGATCTTTTGAACAGTGAACACACTTTTTGAAGTTTAACAACTGTTATCTGCCAGTTCAGCTGTCAAATCAATCCCCTAGCCCATTTAAAAGAAATAATTTTCTCCTGCAGATTCTGCTCACAAGCATTTTTAGATCTCTGCTTTCACTAGGAAGCCTTACTACTGCCTCAAGAAAAAAGGAAATTAAATACCAATTCAACTCTAACAACAACTTCCTGGCCATGGCAATTAGCTATGAGCTACTTTATATATAAGTATTCTACTTTTTCCGTCATCATTATCTGTAAAAAATGTAAAACTGGCCTCCGGTTTTGTGTGGGTTTGTTTTGTTTGTTTGTTTCTTCTTCAGAGGCTCATACAGCCAGTATAGCACTCTGGCTCCTACAAGGAGATGCCACCCAAATGTTCTCTTTGTACAGAATCAAATCTGAGATTAACTGCCTTACCAGATAAACCTCCTTCTATTCTCAGATTATAGTGTCATAAAAGAGGAATCAGACTTAGGGCTAACAAGCAGATTTTTTTTCTTTTTTCTTTAAAAAGTTGATTGAAATACAAGTTCTTGTTTATTGTTATGAAGTCCTCTCTCCTTTTTCTGCAGAGTGACTTGATTAACTTCTGTATCCATTAAAAACAAAAGCAGGCCTATTATCAGTGTGGTTTGAAAAAGTCATCATGGATCTATTAGTTTCCATTATTTTTATTCCCTGAAATATCCTCTGTGTTGCAACTGTGTACGAGAAAAAGTTAGTAAATTTTAGATAAATTTCAAATTCTAGTCTTTCATCAACTCCTAATGAAAACAGCACCATTTTCCTATGATTAAATCTAATGACTGATTATTACATGAACTGGATTTTTTGGACACAGTTCAAAAGACTAGAGGAAGCAGTGACTAAAAATGAAATGGGCAATTTTTAAAGCCATGATAGCATTGTTTTGATGGCTACCTGCTACTAAGGGTAAACATAAAGCTAGCAGACCAAAGCACCTTTGAGTTAACAGTTGGCACAGGACCCCAGCTTACACTTCCATCAGAAAACTATTTCCACTAATTGCATTTTGGAGTACAGAATGATTGCTTTTCCCCCAGAAACAGCTAAGAATTCTCACAGAAACTTAAATAAATGCAAAATTCACTTTGCCCTTCAGAATTTCTGCATCTTAATAGCAGCACCACTACACAGTAAAGAAATAAGCGACTTGCTGTTTCTTACCTGTAAATCTAGCTCTTGACATCTTTGTGCCAGCTCTTCTTTTTCTGCTAGTGCGTCCTGAAGATCTTCCAAAGCTTTTTTAAGCTTTTAAAAAACAAAAGACCATCAGTCATTCTGGCCCATACCCAAAGTACTCACAGTTCTAGCTTCCAAAAGGTCTCAATTACTTATACCAATTGTTTAAGAAGGATGTTAGGTGCACATATTGACACAGAACTTATATACACAGTTAGATCAGGATCTCTGTTTATTTCACCTGCATTTTAAATTACTACCACATGTAATAACTAAATTACTGAAACTCAGAGTAACATCCAGATTCAACACAACTTAGGCTAAAAGCATAAGAAAACCAAACACAGGAACATCTGTGTTGTCACAACTGCAAAAATCCCTGCCTGAGAAATGAAATGCCCTTCATCTCAGAACAGAAATACTGATGCTCCTTCATGGAAAGCTACTTTTAAAGATAACTTCATTTTATGTGCAACACCTTGCAGTGTTCAGATTATCAAGAATTTTCGTGACCCCTTAAAAATAACCTGAAATGTTTAGCCTGACATGGCCGAGCCTTGATGTACCCCTATCTCTTCTTGCAATATAGGTTTGCACTGGCTGGTTTTACCCCACCCAGGAAGATGACATAGCAGTCATAAAATAGCATGCAACTTTTCACTTAATTAGCACTGAAAAATAGCATTACTTTATTGTATATTCTCTGCCTACATCAGTTTGTTGCTCTGTCATTTGTGAACCAGTATGATTTAATCCAAGCACCGAGTGGAAAAGAGACCAAGCAATTTGTGCAGATGATAGAAGACAAAAAAGTGCAATTTATTGTTGAGGTTGTTTGTTTGGGGTTTTTTAACCTTTTAGAACTGGAGAGGAAGAGCAGACCTCATCTTCATTTAAGGGATGGCAAGATACCAACTTAACGTTCAGGCTTGAACTACAACAGCAACAAGTATCAGGCAGTTACCTGCTGTTCCATTTCACTTGATGCATCACTTGTGGAAGGACCCGTTATTTCCTTGCTCATGAGCTATAGAGAGAGGCCACAGGAAAAGAAGGTTAAATTAGAGGTTAAATATCTGTAAATTCACTGTCTACTGAGTACCAATTGTACTTTCCACTGTATCCTTGCATCTCTTCAATATATCAAAACCAATTAATAATAATGATAATAAAAACCATGTCATGGCTGGTAAAGGATTTAAACAAATCTAGAATAAGATGACTTTTTTTTTAAACCCCACCCTCCCCAAATTAACCAAGTTATTGGACGAATCTGTGATCTGTTGAAGTTATTGCTACCCCTTAGTCAAGTTAAAATGGAGTGAACCAGAGGATGGATTTCACTCAATTAATTTAACAGTTATCACACTTCTTTGTGTTATGTTAATTGCCATTAAGCAAACAATGGGAACACAAACATAGCTCTCGCTGATCTCCAGCACAAAGATGTACACAGTATGTTTGTCAGCAATTAAAGGCCTCTACTTCTTACTCAGGAATTACAGTATTGTTTCTAAACCTTCTTCAGAGAGAAAGTTTGATTAGTCAGAATACAACAAACAAGAAGTTTATGGATTTATTTCTCCCAATATGATACTTACAGCTTTAAAGACTATGAGTCAATTTAAATCTAAGTTTTAAAGCCTCCTACTAACTCCACTGTTACCTTCATGAGGGTGCAATTACACATTACATTTTCTTCAAAGTCAGCATTTAGTTTTTGCCTCCCTCCACACCCTGCTTCACAGCCCCGAAGCTCACAGATGCAAGTGACTGCAGAGCTAAGCTGTGAGCTGGATCACTAAGATGATCCAACTAAGAACAAATTAAGATAGCAGGGGGAGCACACCATGACAAGAACAGAAGAGATGCAGCTGGGAATGTGTAAATCAGATGCTGGAATGGTCTGTCATAACAATGTAGCCTCACAAACCATTAAGATCAGCTTAACTTTGAGTCTAAAACTACAGCACTGGGACAGACATTTCAGAACCCAGCTCCAGCATAATCAGCAGTTGGCAAGTAGATACTTTTCTTGTGTGAAACAGGAAATCTTAAGCATCTATTGTCTCCACAAGTTGTACGTTTGGGCATATGAGACTAAAATCAAAAACCCTTGGTTGGGGTCTGGGGCCTCTTAGTCCTGATCCTCCCAGATAATTTAGGGAAGTACTTACGCTCTTCCCTGAGGTTTGCTTGGATGAAAGAATTCACAAACAACAACAAATGGATAGTCAGACTTCTCAACTGACAGCATTAGGCTATGAATTATTACTTACCTCTTGAATGGCAGTCATGACAACATGTTGAACAGACTCTTCAAGGGTCATGATATTTTGTATATGTTCTGAGAAAAAAGAATTTGTAGTTACTCATGACAATGTTCATCGTAATGGCTTGAGTAACATGACACACCATTTGCAGAAAGATCCAGAAGAAACTATTCTCTATAGAGCTTCTTCAAAACTGGTAGCACTCTTTTTATACAGAGCACTACTACTAACCAACAACATTATTATCCAGTAATATGGTAGATAAACATAAGAGATTATAATCTTTTAAGTGAACAAATTTATACTATGAATAATAGAGCAAGGAGATTTTAAGACATCTGTATTTACATGGTTCTTTTTTCATACATACATCTACATATGTATACACATAAGCTTTTTCAAAGAGTCAACAAGCTTGCAATCAAGTTAACAAATAAAACTTAATGGAAAAAAGTAATTGCTAGCATCTTCTTTCTCAGTGCAGCCCGACAGCTTACTTCCCAAACACTCTTTGATGCAGTCATTTCAGACTACCTAGGGATCACACCTGTTCTATTAACAGAATCATGCTGAGGATTCCTTACCCATCAGAGCATTGAGCATTAGCTCTGGTAAGGGGAGAGAGAACTCAACTAATTCAGTCTTGAGCCTCTGCAGACAAACAAAAGGCAGTTTCTAATATAAGTTTTTAATTTAATTTGCTTGATTTGCATTTTAATAGCAAGCTTTAGGTCTTGATATGTATTTTAACAAGTATGAATAATCCACATGCTTCAGACCATTTTGTTAAACCTATCCTGAGCAAAGTCTGAGTTTTATTCACAGAAGTTTCCCATAGATTTCCTGCTTTTAAGCGAACTCCAGTTTCGGAATAGGTGTGCAACATATTAACAATAGAGACTTTTTGATAAATAAGAAAAGTTTCTACATCTCTTCCACCTTAACAATCACCTGAGGTATTCTGCTGTTTGTTGAATAGACTAAGGTAGTGCGTACCTTGTTTCCTTTCACAGTTGACTGCACAGCCTAAAATAAGCTGCAGAAGCCTGCCCAGTTCTGTGGGATCGGAGTTCTCAGATATCCGGTTTAAGTCCGGAATAAGCTCTTCTGAAATCTGCTGACCCAAGAACTGGAGGGAAAAAGAAAAAAAAAGTGAACGTAGACTCCCACTTTTGTACAACATGAAAATCTGGTATCATGTAAGAAATCTGGACTCAGTAAGCCATCCAGAGAAAGTGGTCTATTAATAAGTTTGTAACCATAAAACTTACGGAAGGGAAAGATTTTAAACATTAAATACGGAGATACACACTAAAAACACTTGCGTATGAGAGAGTACACAGCAGTATCAGATTAGGAAATCTGAAGAGATCTAGATAAAGCAGATATTCTTAACTCATTTGTTACAGGGCTTCATACGTGAAACTCAGATGTCACCACTGTGCCTCTCTTGCACCAGCAAAGACTGTTCCAAATGTCTGTCTCCATCCCTCAGTGTGGATGTGCATTTTGGGGAATGGGTACTCAATTCACTGCTAGCCAATGACCTTTACCATACTTGGCACCTCAGATTTTTCTCTGAATAGGCCTAAATTTAATCTAAAGTAGACAGCATTAAAAAATACATGCAAAACACCTAGCAATTATTTAGTGCCATGAATTTACGTAGTAAGAGTTCCATAAAATTGTTCTGGCAAAACCACAAGTTTTGAAAGTCTATTAACTGGGGGTTTAGTTAACTGACCACTTATGCAAGAAAAAGCAACAGTAGTAAAGTTAAAAGTTCTTGGGCTAGACCTCAAATATGAGAGATTTAATTTATTCTACCAACATAATAAAAAAAGGAATTAAAAATGCTTCCAAATTCAGTTGCTCCCTAATCCTTCAAAAAGCTCCTCATAAGCCAAAAGAAGTTCTACTTCTGGGCTTGCCAGAGAGCCTCAGTCCTGGCAATACAGAAAGGCTTGGCACTCAATATCACAACTAAGCCCAGGTGAGACCAGGAAGCCATAAAATGATCTGGCAAGTTTTTCTACACCATACGCATTACATAACTCCAATCATGCTCCATACAAGATTCAGCAGTTGCTTTTTTTTTTTTTAAACTCAATATATGGCTACCATACTCATCCTGCATGAGAGAAAACAAACTATAATCCTTACTACATCCAGGAGGATCTAGAACTTATCTCCTAGCTTCCAAGTGAGTATCATAAAACCTAGACTAGGGCTGCCAAATCTGTTCAGTTGTGTACAAAAGGATTAAAACTTCACCAGACTAAAGCAAATATGAATGTACACACAAAAGTCAACAGGATCCTGCAGCTCAGTCCTTGTGACATTCATCTAGGCAATGACAGACATGGTTTCCAGATTATACTCCAAGAGTCTTATCTAACCTGCTCAAAGTAATTTTATATTCACTCAGACCTCCCACTTAACCAGATAATTATCATATACTTTCTGCCAAAAAGTCCTTAAAATAAATTACTTTGCCAATTAAAAAAAAAAAGCTAGGTGAAGGAGGACAATAATCATAATGTTTAATGATTAGAACAACAAAAAAATTGCTGCTTTTTCCATACCTCATGATAGTAGTCCATAATTCCTTGCAGTATCTTCTTCAGATTACTGGACTAATTGTTGTACATGGAAGATAAGGTTACAGGCTTTTATTAAAATTCTTAATTTTGCTGAAATTAAATAATAATTTGTAATAAAATATTTACATAGCAGCTCTACGAGAGGACCCTATAATGACAGGGGAAGAGCAATATCACAACAGAAAACCCCCATGCAACAATGCTGGAAGGCACTTACACTGTCAACACACAGTTCAAGTTCATTTAAAATAACATAAAAAAGCCTGAGTTTAATTCTGTAGTTTTTGGACTGCTAGATACTCTCAGGACAGACACAATATTGGATAACCCACAAACTTCCACTAACTTCAGTTCTGAATACCTTTATTCTCCAGTTGTCACCAACATCATCTTTAATGCGATTTAGCCAAGATGCATCAAACCAAGCAACATCTCTGAAACAAAATTAAATTATTAAACATCAATAAGCACAGACTTAAATAAATAAGATATCAGCTTCCTAGCATTAAATGATCAGATGTTTGACTACCGGTGTCTAATGAGGCAGAAATTCCTGGAGACGGCAAGTTATACCTATGTCACAGGAAATTTCCATCCTGCCAGCTGCATTAAGACACCATCTTCCCGGGCAGGAAGGATTTCTGTACATGCTTGAGCTAGCTACAGCTAGGAATACAAGCATGTGAAGGCCTTTGTCATGCTGAATTTTTATACCTGACAAAGTGACCATAATGATGTAAAGAAACATGCTCTTTTGACTACTGCTGGTGTTAAGTCTGGTACGTACTCTTGTACATTTGGATTTTCCAACATTTGCTACAATTCGTCAAAGGCACTTAGCAAGAAAAAAAAAAATATTAAACTACTGGCATTTCATTTTTTTTTTATGTCCTTGGTCACCCTGGGCAGAAGTATATTCACTTTGCCAGCACAAAAAAGGACGGGTTGCTGAAGGAGATGTTTACACATACTGAGCTACCAAGCGGTACATTCACAGCATACACTTTTACACTGTACTGTTTATTTACTGGTCCAAAAGTACCTAATAAAAGACAATTATTATCCCCACTTGCATATCAACCAACTTGGTTGTAAAGAAGTTTACCCACCAAAGCCTGTGGCAGCCTAGTACCACAAACACATGAGAAGTGACCTTCAGCAAATCTTCAGTAAGCAATCCTAAATCAATTTTTGCCATGCCCCAGGAAAAGAGTGAGTTCTGTCTTTACACAGCACACTTAAAATCTTTCCAAGCACACAGGGGAGTTTCTGGGTTTGGGGTTTGTAGTCGTTTGGGGTTTTTTTGGGGGGGGGGAATGGGGGGGGGGGTTAAGTAATTTCTTAGTAATCAGAAATATAGTTTGACCAGGAGATGGTAATTCAGACTTCTCCTTTATTATCTGAGCCAACAGCAACAATAAAATTGCAGTGATGACTTGTACCATAATACTCCTTCAATACAAGGCTCGTGTTACAACCCTCTGAAGTAACTGCAAATTTCAAAACTAGTGTGTCATTCAACCCAGTACCATTTGTCATCACACCAATAAGAATGATTTTACTTTTGATTAGCAAACTATTATTTTTTAATAATAAAATTGCCACTGAAGCTTCACAATTCTTTTTTCCACACAAATAGTAAGTTATCATTTAAATCCTAGGACTTAAATCTAAATCAGTTGAGCAATACCAAGAGGAAGAGAGCACAAAGACATGCCTTTTGAACTTTTAGTTCCTCACTCCGAAGAGGAACATATTGCCTGAAGCATAGATATCCATGGAAATAGTGTTGATGGGAAAAGTGAAAAAGATCATACCATTCTTGCCCAATTACCCTTAAGTATGAATCGAATACTGCAGTATTAGCGTATCTCCTCATCACCTTCTCCATTCTATCACATTATTCAACTATTATATCATCCCCAAAACAACAATACAAAGGCATATTTTTTCTTCTGCTATAAACTGTCCACTCTAAGTTGGTCTACTTTAAAAGCAACTATGCATGTAAAACACAAAAACCTCAAGAAATCAAATACCTCTTCTTCAAACTTAATTATCAACTTACATTTGGTGAAGTACCTGGGCCATGGCAACCCCATTAGTCAAGTCCTGAACATCTCTGCAAGGTGCAGCAGTATTGAACGTCTGCAACTAAAACAGGGAAAAACATTGTGTTTCTTGCTTAGTAGACAGAAGGACAGGAAATTAGTTACCATTTTCTTTTTCTTCTTTAAGGCACAAGCATTTAGCAAGATGTCTTTCTACTTGAGGCAGCTGAAATCCTTTTTGAACTATGCAGTTCTTAAGCCAACCCAATTAGCTCAATACTTGTGACTGTCGATTATGACTAGTAGCTTAAAAGGTTAGTACTACCACACTTTTCTTTTTCATGCTAGTTCTTCTATTGTAAATCGGATTATGGAATACTAACTTGGGAAACTAAAGTCATATTTATCCATCCCACAATCATGTTGCAGTGCTTAGTTCTGGACACATAACTACCTCAACAAAAAATGGTGTCAGAACAAGGGGTGAAAGTTTGGCGGGGGGCAGAATCCAATCTTTTACTACAAGCATTTGGTAATAGAAGTCATGACACCAGTAGAGACCCCTGAAATTATTTGGGGATTAAGAATGGAACAGAGAAAATTATGTAAAAATAGTGGAAAAAACCCCAGTTGTCTGACAGCCACTGCACACTTCAAGGATATGATGACAGATGAAAAAGACTGAACCATTCCAGGTCCTGTGAGCTGGCAACGTATTTCCTTGTAATTCAGGAATTCCAGAAGTACTCTACAGATGACCCCATTTAAATATGCAACTTCAAAACACTGCTATAAACCCAAGAAATTTTACTATAACCTGAAGTTATATGAATAAAATATATTACCAGGAGAAGATGTATGTTATTCCTGGTATTTATATTTTTTATATATACACACATATTTTCCTGTTATTTTCCAAGCATCACACTACCTAGTGTTTTAACACAGGGCTGGACACAGTTTTATCCAACCTACATATTTCTGTCTAAAGATTAAGCAACAAAGCTCCAGTTTTCACTCTTCTCCTCTATTACAAAACCAGATTATAGATGGAAGCTTTTTATAATAAGTTGCCTGATCTATTCTATATGAATTGTTATATGCAATCTGTATTCTAACTGGTGCTTCCAGGCACAAGTACAATTAAAATCCCTTTGTACTAGGACTATACAAACAAGATGCAACTCCCATCCTAAAGAAAAAAATTTAATAGCTCAAGCGTTTTGCAGCTAGCTTCTCCAAAAGCAACTCAAATGACACAAATACCTTCAACATGTCTACATCCTTACAGAGCAATGCAATAAACACCCAGCAGACAGCTTTATAAATAAGAAACCCATCATCATCCTGACGTATAATACTAGTTTATTACACATCCATAGGCAGCTCTTCTGCTGCCCTGCTGATTTCTGCCTGCAATTCTGACTGCTTCAGGTATAAAGCCTTAAAACACTGAGGTACCCAGGTCCTCAGAGCACTCCACAGACTGTAAAAAGTGACTGCAAACTCAGCAAAATACTCCATCAGGCTCCAGGAATTTGTGTCTTGGAGAACACCTGGAGCACAGACAGTACGCTTCTATTTAACAGTCCTTAATGAAGTTTTCTTCCATGAACTTGGCTGAGGCACTTTTTGCAGCCACAAACTCAGCATCCAGACATTCTGCAGGATATCCCCTCTTGTCAGAGTTTGTCACCTGCTAGCTTCGCCTCATCTCCCTTGCTTCTGGTGCGATTGGTGAACAGACTCTTCCCCAGTTGCCTTCTCCAGGAGCTCAAGTCTGTATTGACCTCTACCATACCCATCTCCTCCCACTGCGTCTTTCCCAGGACCAACAGTCCTCATCTATTCAGCCAATTCTCATATGGAAGCTCTTCCATACTTCCCGTGAGGACGGCCATTTTTTCCTCTTAGGTTTCTGGTCTTCCTGCATTTAAGATCTGTACAATGGGATTACCTCAATGTTAAAAAAGTTTCTCCATTTTGGATATTGTGTATTTTTTTTTAAACTATCCTCAAGCTTATATCTAACATTTTGACAGAATTAGCTATTATATTTGTAATATTTTATTCCCCCAAAACCAATCAGCTCAGAAGTAACTATTCTAGGTGAGAGAGCTTTTTCCACACACATATCAGTTCATCACATAGTTACTCAGGAAAATAAGAGCTCATCAGCAATTAAGTTCAGCCTTCTTTATGATGATGAATAAAATAGAATGGAGAAAGTTTGCTGTTAATATTGTTAAAAGATGCGTTTGTGGAATAGAATGGGAGCAAGAACAGATCCTTATAATCTCTGTCCACTGCGAAAACTGATGACTTAAACTTACTAGGTTTACAACATCCTAAATTACCTGTCCATCTGTGATAGTGCTTTCCCAAACATCCTGTGAAAGGTAAGATTCTTCAGTGGTCACTGGTGAATGATCTTGTCAAGTGTGTTTGGGAAATGGAGCTACTTGGACCAGAGTGGTAGAAAAGCAGAATTTCCACCTGTGAGAATTTGAGGCAGTTGCTGTCTACTCTATGCTTATAAAGAGTGACCATATACTCTGAATATTTGTTTGCTTGCTTCAAAAAGGGTCTAATCAAGCCAAGAAGAGAAAAATATGCAGAGCAAGGGGGGGTTTAAATTGTTTTCCAATTTAAAAAAGTGGTTTTAAAATCCTGTATTACAGCAAGTGAGAAGTCAGTAATCCCTGGTAGGTTACATAAAAGATTAAGTAGAACACCACAAACTGAAGCAGCTGTGATTGACAGCACTGGTTTCTAATACTATAGCAGCCTTACTGCCAG
This sequence comes from Haliaeetus leucocephalus, assembly GCF_000737465.1. Classification (NCBI taxonomy): domain Eukaryota; kingdom Metazoa; phylum Chordata; class Aves; order Accipitriformes; family Accipitridae; genus Haliaeetus; species Haliaeetus leucocephalus. The sequence continues at coordinate 1,780,232 of NW_010973284.1, forward strand.
GGCAAGAACAGGCACGCAAGCTTACAAGTCGAGACTGAGCATGCCAGAATTCAGAGTTTTATGGCACAATATCGTGATGCTGCCATTTGGATATACCCCCTTGTAAACCAAAGAAATTGTTAAGTACAGGTACTACCACTTCACCCAAGCCAGATAAAGCAGGTAAACAAAGCCTTAGGAAACCCTGCGACATGCAACAGTGCTTTATGTATGCCAGTATCTCCCAGAATAGAAACAGCTAATTAAAATTAAACAAAAAGCAGGACTGAGAGTCGTAGTTTCTCCATATATTTAAAAGTTACATAAGCGCCTAGAAATAATATGAGAGTAGAAGTATTAATTATGGGTTCTCCAAATCCCATGCCAGCCTAATCATCTCCTCAAAACAGGTTTTTACTGTACTTGCAAAACCAATGAAAGTAGTAGGCATGGGGAGGAGGTTGGTAGAAGCAGCCATAGACTTCAGGACTGCAGCAGTACTAATTTGTTTTTTTTTCCAGATTTGATTAGTTTTACTAAATATAGCCTTAAGGACACTCTGCTACTTATGCTGGAAACCATTTCATGAACCTAGCTTAAATGCACCCTGCCACTTGCTGCAACAAGAGAAGCAAGAATTTTTCTCTCAGACATACAGCTATTATGCTCATAATATACATCTGAAAATTTAATTTTGTAGCACATAACATTTAATGCCTTTTCCCTGGATCTGCTGAAGGCTCTACCACCAAACAGCTGTAGATGAAACAAGAGTGTTCACATTACCCAGTAGAAATCAATCTATCCAACTCTTGGGAAGGTATGCCCTCAATTTCATTCAGACAAAGTAGTGTTGAGGTTCTCCATTTTATACCCAGATTATACACACTAGGGACAGAAGTTTTAAAGAGTTAGTCAAAGAGATTTTAAAGTAACAATAAACATGCCCATTCTTAATCCCAAAATATTAATAGAATAACTCAGCTGTTGGACAGAGTTAACATTACCAGTGCCAAACAGGGGTACACCTATTGTGGAAAAAGCTTTCTGTTTAAGATGTTGCCATACACCTAGTCTCTAGTTTGAGACAAATGACAGAAGCAGCCTCAGAGCAGTACAGTACCAAAACTAACTTTTCCTCTACTACAGTAAAGAAACCACCTATTGCAATGGCACCTAAACACAGAAGATTCTACTGCATCACTAGGCCTACTGCTGCTACTCTTATTGTTGCACTCAGAGGCAGAAAATATTAAGGTTTACTTCACTTATACTAACTAAAGTTTGTCCTTCCAACTTAGAAAATTGTTTCTGCAACAGACTTGAGTTCAATCTTAAGAAATACTACTTAAATCAATCTTCCCTGAAAACTCATGTACATTTCCCCTACAATTTAATGTAACTCCATTATGTTTTTCCTGTAACATCCTCAAAACTTTAAATTCAATGACACCTGGGTTGCAGAACCAATAGATAATTTTTATTCAAATTTTCTTTCTTTTCTGGACAATGCATGTTTTCTAATTTAGAATTTGCTAAAATTAAAAAAAAAACAAAACCCAAACACCAAGATCTGGAAGCAGAAAACAGAAAATCATGAGCATCTCTTTGCTATATTAATGAGTAAATAAATTGAGAAACCTTTAGAACTACGGAGAGCTACAGAACCCATTTCTCTTCAGATATACAGCATTTGATTTCCCCCTCCCCAGATAATTTTTTTTTTCCCTATTACTGAAGTAACTTCCTATTACTTGAACTGAAGTTCAAGTTGAAAGGATGTCTGAAACATACCTTAGTGTTAACAACTGGTTTCTACTAAGTTGTAAACTAGGTCTGAGAAATAGGGTGTTAAATCTAAAAACATGCATCTGGCAATGCATCTGCTGAGTGCTGTATAGAAAAACTGAACACACAGAGTTGGATGCTCATTTACATTAACAACACTACACAAAGCTCTTTCAGTTTAAGGCTAGTTAAAGTTCCATTAGCATTCCTTTTAAGATTTACAATGTAATTACAGCTATGCACTGCGAGGATACTAAAAATTAGAATTAGGCTTAAAATATTTTAAGCAGGAATTGTAAAAATTATAAAAGAGTTCAGCACTGCTGACAGGATTTTGACACAGAGTTCAGGAATGCACCGATTTATTTTGCAATTGAACCATCATGGAGTTATTCTTACCTGACTACCGAGAGGAAAATACGAAGTTAAAGAGCCCAAAAAAAAGAGAAAGAGAAGTTTGGATTGATTAAATGACAAAAGATATCCAACTCCAGAGAGGTAAGCATAAGACAACTGAAATTCTGAAGACCAACAAAACATTGGAAGGACACAAGGTCACTAAAAGGAAAATGGAGGAAGGAAAAAAAAGGAGAAAATTGTTTTTCAGTGATTACATGCTTTAACTCATTAAAGCTGTCATGTAGAAAGTAAAATGAACACCTACTCTGGTAGCTGCTGCTATCACTTTTGCCAGTTTCATTCCTGGATCTCCACAATGCTTCTAAAACACTCCCTTCTTTCCCCAATTCACACTTCACATGGGCAAAACACCTGCTCTTTCTAGAGGAACTCTTCACGCCAGGTAATTGTGGCCTCCCCTGCCAAGATTTCATGCAAAAGTTCTATTTAGCAGAGCTCACTCTCACCAAAAACACTGCATCTGCAAGACCAGAATTACAGACAAGGAAGCAGAAGAAACTTGGCAAGAACAAGGGATAAAAAGAAAGCAAGCTCGACTGATGAGCTGAACAAATACAGTCAGACTCTATGATCTTAAAGGTCTTTTCCAACCTAAACAACTTTGTGATTCTAAATATGTGCTCGTGCTCCTCGCGTAGGCAACACCACTTATTCAGGTATGCTGCGCCTGACCAATAAACGCTTTAACCGACTGCAAGCTGGTATGTGATGTTCTGAGGTTTCTGCTCCTGCCAACTCAATTCAAATTAATTGCATACATTTATTATTACTGTTAATTACCGAGCAGCTTCCACACTGAAGCCACGGCTGCAGAACCACTACCTGGGCCTACAGGACATTCAAACGACCACATCTACACTTGAAGGCTGTTCGCCGGAACATTTCACCGGCTGCGAAAACCGCCCCGTTTCTCACGCAGGCCCCATTACCGCAGCCACGCTCGTACCCCAACCGCCTCCAGTTTCCCCCCTCTTGCCGCCCGGGCAGCCCTCCCGCCCCTCAGACCCCCTGACAGGAGCCCCCCCCCAGGGCGGGCTGCTCACCGCCACCCCCGCCTCGCCGGGCTGAGGAGAGCTCCGTCCCGCCAAAGCGCGGCTGAGGGGCGGCGGCCGCCCCCCGCCACGCACGGCAACGGTGGCGGGGCCAACAGGTGAGGTGCCGCCGCGGGTCTGACAGGAAAAACTCCCCACATACACCCCGCCGCCCTCCTCGGGAGACCCCCGGGGGACGGCGGCGGCGCCGCGTCGTGCGCAGGTAGGACGGACCCCCCCTCACCGCTCACTCACCCAGAGGATGAGGCTGTCACACAGCAGGAGGTCCGCCGGCTTCGCCTCCATGGCGGCCACCTCTGCTTCCCCCCCTCCCGCCGGCCGCCCCCGCGCAGGGCGGCTGCGTAAGCACCCGGTGCACCGAGCGCGCTTACGACCAGAACAACGCGCAGCTGACGTGACGTGACGTGACGTGACGTGACGTGACGGAGCAGCCCGCCCCGCCCGCGCCGCGCGGAGAGGGAGGGAGAGAGGGAGGGAAGGTGTTGTCAGGACGTACACGTCAGCGCCCGCCCATGCCTTCGAGCGGCGGGAGTGGCACCGCGTGCGGCCAATCACAGGGGAGGAGGTGTAGCTCTTCGCGCCAATCACGGGGGGAGCACGCGTGAGGGGCGGGGCGGTGTCCCTCGGCGGCGGTTCTCCTCAGCCGCCCGCGCCGCCGCCGCGGCTCCGTGTGGGCTCCGGGACGGGGTGTGTGGGCGAAGCGGGAGCGTGTCACCTACCCCCGGGGCGAACCGTGGGCCGGGGAGCCAGCGGGTACAGCCCGTACCTTCCCTCCGGGGCCGCCAGCCTGTCACAGGAGGTGCCGCTCCGTCCCAACGTGGCGGCCGCTGCCTCCTCCCGATCTGGCGGCCCGGTCCCCGGCTGCCTGTCGGCTGTCACGGCCGCCGCCGTAGGCCGGGACGGACGGGCCGTGGAGGTCACGGGGTGAAGAGCTGCTGGCGTGGTTCAGACTTAGCCGTGCCCGAGGTGTAGGTAGGTCAGTGTGCCTCTACCAGCCACAAATGTTGCTTTCAGAGCAGGGTACAGAATTGCTTTAAAAATACCGTTGTTATATAAGAAAAATATCGATTCCTTCTTTTGGGGAGGCGAAGGATGGAAAGTGCTTAAGCACGAGGCTGAAGAGCAACTGTTTTAACCCTTCCCCAGGAGGTGGGGCAGCATGCCCCAGGCCAGCAGCGCAGGTGGGATTGAGAAGGCCTACGGCGGTTTTACCTCTTTTTAATTTATATTGCCTTTTTTTTTTTTTTCCCCTCGGCCTCAGAGGCTGTTGTTAGTACTACCCAAAACGCACCAGGCTCCAGTGTCTCACGAGTGGCAGTCTTCACCCCACCAGCGAGGGGGGTGAAGGAGGCCTGACCGCTGGAGGGGCACTGCTGAACTGCTCCTCCCCAGCGAGTCTTTCATCCACCTGGCAGCGCGCGGGGCTCGCTGCCAACTCTCCGCAGGCAGCCCTGTAATGACTGCCTGCACAGTACGTCGAACACCACCAGACAGGCACCGTGGACATTCTTTTCATCTTGCGTATTTCACTACATGATACCTAAATTGCAGGAGTACTTTTTTGTTTGATCTTTTTTGTCTCAGAAAAAAAACCCCACACCAGAATTCTTTCACTTGCTTTCCTCTACTATATTTGTTTCATAGGAAAAACTTACCTTATTTGATCAGATCTTGGGTATGCCTGGTTCAGGATCTTGTCTTCTATAATACCCTGCCTCAGACACTACAGAGAAAAGTCTTAAGTACCTTACACTAAGAAGATGCGATCGCTCTGTCCGTCTGCTGTTTCACCACAAGAACTTCAGTAACTTTTTCTCCAACAGCCTCTTCTACTAATGGATTTGAACTGTTATTTTTTGTTAGCTGATTCTCTTTTATGAAGATTCTTACATTGCCTGTTGTTACTGGAAAGTGCAGGATGGCATTAAACACAGCAGTGTTAAGGTCAGCCTAAGAGCGGACTAAATAACTTGTATAAGAGCTGTTATAGGCATCGTGTGCTCTTCTCTTTTGGCTGTCCTACTTTAAGATACATGCTTTAATTTTCTGTTGCTGATTCTACTTTGACTCACAGAGATTAAAATTGTGGTGGATGACGTGGACAGCATTTACATGACTATTTCCCCTCATAGTGCTGTCCAGAATTGATAAAGGCTGGAGAGAGGACTTGGATTTCTGGAAACCCTTTGACTTGTTTCCTTCACCAAAGGTTCTTCAAGAGATTTGGTTGCCATGGAGGATTATCAGAAATCCTTATTAAATACAGAAGAAGGAATAAAAGATTTTTGCAGTAAAATCCCACAGAGTTCTATGCTAGGATTTGTACTGTTGAACATGCCCATTTTAGTTTTTCAGTATTTTTGCTCTTTTATAATTTCTGCTAGCTTTTGTTAATTTTTCTTTTACCCCTCTTCATTTGCTTACCATTTCTCCTTTCTATAGTTTTATGTCCTTTCCCTTCTCAGGAAGTATCACATCCTAGCGCCTGTCACTTCCTACCAACTTTTACCCAGTTTCCTATGATCCATTTCACAGAAACATATAATTCTGCATTTCACCTTCTTGATTTCATACGCTTTTTCTCTGCAGATTCAACCTCTCACATGCTTGCTTTATACAGTTTCTACAGGCAATTCCTTTTTTCCTAGGTTTATGCTACATAAGCCAGGAAGCAGCAAAAGCCAGCCGCTTACCAGGGAACATGGAGCCAAGAGCAGGAATGCAGCCAGCAGGGCAGGGGCTTCACCAGCCCAGGCCCCATCCATCCCACAGTGCCCGAGCAAGGCAAGCAGGGCAGGTCCAGGGATGTTCAACCGCGAGTTCAGATGATCGGGCAAGTTCATGGTGATGAGGCAAGTACAAGGTAGAGCCCGAAAGGCAACCCGCCGGTCAGGGTCAGGCTGAGCGAGGGTAACCAGAGTCAGGCACAGTCCCATGATTAACTGGGCAGGTGCATAGTAACAAGGCAGTTCTGAGGTCAAGCTGGGAATTCAGTCCACAGGTCACAGTCCAGATCAGTGGAGTCCCTGGCCAGGCACAGGCATGGCTGTGACTCGGCTGAAGGCCTAGGGCTAAGCTTAAATAGAGTGGCCCATGGGCAGAGGGTGTGAATGGAGGAACTGACTGAGGCTGTTGTGGTCTACTCGTGTACTTGGGGCCCTGACAACGTACTCTGTTTCAGTGGGGTCATCTTCCATACATGCAAAAAATCCTGCAGAGAACAGTTTTCCACAAGCGGGCCAGTACCCCTGTTTCAGGGTTGCTCCTCATTCAAAAGCATCTAGAAATTATTATTCATAAGGGATGGCTAGGCTGGAAGGGTGTTACAGACTGTCAATAGTGCAGGGAGCTTGGCTGAGATCTGGGGAAGAGGCACTCGTGTAAAAGACGAGGCAGGCTGTACAGGTTTGGTAATCCGGGATTACGTTAGAAGAGATTGGCTCACTCATACACTCCTGGCTGTTGCATCCATGTCAGATGGCTGACTCTGAACGACTGAGTGCTCACCCAGATAAACCAGTATTAGCACACAGCAAGGATCTTTCTAAGGAACATTATGCTTACAGTGTACCAAATTCTACAGAGAACTACAACACAAATACACGTGGAAATATGTGCAGCTATTTTACATCTTTCAAGTTGCAGCTACATGGGGGCACATCAGGAACACCACAGCACTGGCAAACTGTGCTTAAGAGTTCAGCTGTGGGGCAGAAGAAGTAGTAACAAATGGAAGCTATGTAAGTTATGTAGAGTGAGGTAGTTTGTTTTATTTTTTATTTTCTAAGCCTGGTTGGAAATTTCCTCATGAGCTGCAGTTCACATGAATATGTGTCCGCAAATTCTGATTTTGTGCCAATCAAAGATTATGACCTATATTAACATTCTAGAAACAGGGAGGACTAGCTTGGCACCTCACACCAGGACTGTGGTTCAATCTCCTGATGTCTAATGTCCGCTGTTACTCCATTTTAAAGTCGGGTTAAATTACTTCTCACAATAGGAACTTATTTGAAATGTGCTCCCTCTTTTTGATAGTGCGTCCTTTGCCTTGACAAAGTATCTGACTAGCAGTAAGGGTTGTCTGCCTTTCTTAAAAAAAGACATTTTTTTTTTCTTCAGAAAAGAATGGCATTTGCCATTAAATTGCTAGGCTTAAAATCTAATTCCTAAAGTTTTTTTTTTTTATTTTCAATGGGACTTACATTATTATATCCAGTAATAGGAACAATATTTAGTTCAGACATTACTTGGTGGCTTGCTCAAGAAAGCCACATATCCAGACACTTGAGTTTCCTGTACCTTGTCTGGCGGATATGCATGTCTCTTGTAGTTTAAAAATACTCTTATTCTTGTTGGAAAATCCTCATTTACAGGACTGCAACTGAAAGGGATTTTCTAAGCACTTGGGAACAAAGACGTCAGAATATAAAAGTACCAAACAGTGACACTTGGTGGTTAGTTATGTAACTTGCACATTTCTCACTATTGGAATACATGAGATGAAAAATAATCTGCAGCTTTTCAGTCCTATTTAGTAGCCTGATATGGTTTATGGAAATCAGCACTTCCCAAGCATCTTTCAAAAGCTTTAAAAGCATCAAATAAGCTTTATGATGTTCTGTGGCCCTGGGGCATATTTGAATTTTTCAGAATCAGAAACTAGAAACTAACCAATTGCCAAACTGTGTGCAGTTAATTATTACACAATACAAACTGATTTGATACCTGCTGTATTCCCCAGGCCATGTCCCTTCATGTCCTCTCATAATCTCTTATATCTTCCTGGCATGTACACTCCCACTTCCTTTTGAATCAAGCTCTATGTGTATTGGAAATTAGTGTCTTTTCATGAAAAAAGCCATTGGCTATCTGTCTATTCCCCGAATGTGGCCAATTTAGAAGTTGTTATAATCAAATATTCAGCATAACTGAACACCTAAAAATCATTAAATATGAATTAAAAAAACCACAACTGCAAACTCACGTTATCTGACTGGCTGAAGATTATCAGTACCTTGCTGGTCTCCAGCTGGTTTGTGTTTCCTGATTGCACAAGAGATGGACTGGGCTTCCAAAAACTGCAGGTCACTGGCAGTCAGCACTCAGAGTCTTGTGATTACTGCTGTACCCCCAGGGCCTGACAGCTCCTCAGAAAGTTACCCAAGAGACCTGCGTCAGCTGTGAAAGTCATACCAATCACTTGCTTACTCCATTCACGTGTAAAAACAGGGGAATGGCTTATTTCGTTATTGCTTTCCAATCTCACTGTGAATTGCATTTTACCAGAGTAGTGACTCCCAGAGCAGGGAGTGGTCAAGGTACAGAGAAAACCTTACCGTGATCTGAAGAGGAGCTGTTTGGGCACATGATGCTGGCTTACCTCCTTACTTCTATCTGAGATAAACTGCTTGAGGAGATGGAAAGAAAGGATAGAACCAGAAACAGTAAAAAGAGACAGTCCTGATGGCTGAAATATCACTGGGGTAGCTGACCATTTCACAGCGCTTCTGGTCTATGCTCTTGTATGATTTTTGGTGAGGGCAGGAGGTACTGTTACTGGTGTTTTAGGTAAGAGGGGAGTAGGAAGATACAGGGTATATAGGGTGTGTCTGTATTGCACAGTTAGCCAACAGGACTGACTACTGTGCTGTGCTGTGTTTGAAGGAGATGCCATTGCTTTTTCTCTGAAGGTGCTCTGCGGTACTTTCTGGGTCAGTTATGCCCTCAGGGAAATGGGAGCAATGTCATGATGATGAAGAATGTAAAATTCTTCACTACGTAACTGAAGTCTCTATTTTGTAAAATACTCTGAAATATTTTGTCTGGCTGTTAGAGGAGATGAAAGTCATTATAATCTATTATCAAAATAGTAGGAATTCTGGATATCTTGTATATTAATTCTGAAAATGAATACCTTGTACGGGAGTATATTCATAGAAGGAATCTTGTGTTCAGGCTTTTCTGAAAGGTGGAAATATTTTCACATGGAATAAGCATCTTTCAAGTATTTTCACATTAGATGGAAATACTTTCATCACTTGAGGCCCTTCTTGGAAGTCATTCAACTATGAGAACACTTGCTTTTAATAAAAGACTGTTTAAGCCAGTGGCATTCCTGGAATTCTGATGTCTAATGTCCGCTGTTACTCCATTTTAAAGTTGGGTTAAATTACTTCTCACAATAGGAACTTATTTGAAATGTGCTCCCTCTTTTTGATAGTGCATCCTTTGCCTTGACAAAGTATCTGACTAGCAGTAAGGGTTGTCTGCCTTTCTTAAAAAAAGACTTTTTTTTTTTCTTCAGAAAAGAATGGCATTTGCCATTTATGTTGTTCTTTACACTTAGCACATCTTAACTCAGTGAGCATTTTCTTTGATCCCCACAGACTTAATGGTGGTAAGAACTAGTCATCTCATTAAAACTATGAAGGCTTGGACTGGCATTTCTAGTCTGTTTTACAATGAATTTAGTTTTGACTGGAATAATTTCTGGGGTCCTTGGTTACAAACTTTCAGGTATAGTTATCTTAGCCCATGTGATACAGTGAGTGTGTATGCAGAGTACTAATGCATCTACACCTGTTACACAGAATAATAATATTTAGTTTATTATAGTAGTTTCAGAAAAAAATAGCAAGTACTTTTACAAATATTAGTTACAGTTTATCATATGTCAGTGAAGTAGGCACTGATAAACCGAAACAGATGTTACTTTAACAATATTGCTAACATGAGCTATGCAGATCACATTTTATTACAGAGAATACTAAACTGCAATAGGACTCTACTGTTAATCTCATGTGTAAGACAAATAAACAAAACCTGGTAGGATCCCTGTAGACAGTTTTTTATCTTTTATTAGAGAAAGAAGAGAAGGGGAAAGGAGCTGACTGGACAGAGAGGGTGGTTGAACTTGAAGCAATTGTTAAGTTACTTGCCTTAGTCCTCTTCAGAGCCACAGGCTTTGTAGAGATGTGGCTTCTTTTTAAATTGTGTATGTGAGTGTTTCTGAGCAGTCCACTCCCTCTAAATGCTCCTGGGGAAAGGAAATTCACTTTGTAGGGTCAAAAAGAAAAAGACAAGATAGACTGTATGAGGACTACCTTACCTGGTCACTCCTTAAAGAACCAGAAAAGATGAATGCAGAGAATGACAGACTATCGCTGCTTTAGCATAACATAATTCCCATTGGCGGGAGGGGGGGCGGGTAGAGAAAAGATGGAAATAATGCCACAGATACAAAAGTCATGGTATCTCATTAAATTCTATAAAAAGCTATACTGGAAACAAAGCAGGTGAGAGGTGGCAATCTAACTACCTACATTTATAAAAAACACTGTGACCAGATCTTTGTAATTGTACCTTTTGGCTTCATACAGCAGGAGAATAAATGGTTAACATCTTTAAGGAATGATGTACCTCGATTATCTGAGGGAAACATCTCAGAATCAGGAACTTTTATGACTTGAGCTGGATAAAATATTTACACCTCTACAACATCATTTTTCTTCAGCAAGACCTCACTTTGTCACTGTCACCTTCCCTCCTAGCATGCTCTCTTGCCTCAGTCATTTCCCTAACATTTGTCAATCTCATATCTGTGCTTTTCTATTTCTGGCTTTTTGTTTACTTTCTCACAGATATCTGCACTTCTATTTAAGTACTCTTATCTTTGTTTCAGTGAACAAGGTCACAAGTGAAAGTGGGCTTTGGCAATTCCAGTATTAGCTAGCTGACATTAATTGACATCATGGAACTGTTTGCACTGTCATGGTAGCAGCTCCTGGCTTTACAAGTTCACATGTATTAAATTTCTCAGATACAATTTCAGTTGGTGCCTGTAAAAAAAACTCAGTACTGGGATGTGAGCTATGACAGAGACATATTTGTCACAAACACATCCACATTCACACTTCAAAGCCTGTTTCCACAGGTGCCTTGAAAAGGCAGGGCAATGTTGTGACTTCTAAGGCACCGGTTTGGCAGGTGGTTTTGTGTCCCAATGAGACCATTTGGTTTGTAGATTCTGATCCGGAGAATATCCTTGCACTTATTTCATATTGTGCACCGCATACCTCCAGTTTTCACCATGGTCTGGGATTACTCTGTGGGTAAGCTCATGAACATGTGTTTTTCCAGGAACAGGGAAATCACAAACTTAATTTCCAAAAAGAAGTAATCCCTTTAGGTTGATTCTGTGCCAGGGTACTGATACGTAGTCTTGCACAGAGAAACTAATTCTGGTAATATCTCTAATATCTCTAAACACAGAACAATTTTCAGAACTCTTATGTTCCATTGTACCTATTATATAACATCTTATTATTCAGAAACATTATCATCAGTATAGAAGATTCACTGAATAAAATGTTAATAACTTGTTCATTATTTTTAAGTGGAAAATTAACAGCTAAGTTATTAAAGAGTATTCCTTTCTCAAGATCTAAAACTTGGTGTGAAAAATTACGAGAAGACATGTTTTTAAATGGAGTATTCAAATAGTACTCCCTAGCTGAAGAAGAAAAGTCTGTGTTCAAAAATAGAAACACTTGGTGAAAATGTCATAGTTATCACTTGCTATTAAATAACACAGAAAGTCTAAAACCCAACAATAGCTAAACAGAGTAGGATAGCTATAGGTATGTAAAGCATAAGATGAATTGTTCTGATACTCACCGCAACATTTATATATTAAGTAAGCAAGTTAGCATGCACCTGTCAAAATTGAGTTCAGACTTCCCCTAATTTTTATATCAATGCCATTTTTCTTTTTTTTCCTTTGAAAATAAGCTTCAATTTGCCTAAAAATTTCGAACATCTTTTCTTTCACATTTTAATGTTCTCTTGATAGAACATAATCCAAAGAGTGAACGCTAACCCCTACAGCAGGGGGGGCCAGCCTCTTTTTAACAGATTGCTCGCTCTAAGCAGTGCCAGGGAGGTTACAATTATTTTTACTGGCATTTCTAACAAACTTACATTTTGCACTTGGATCATTTTTTCAGATAAAAGTTACAATTGTCTGATTTTACTAGCCATTCACTTAGGTTTCCATTTAAAGAGATTTCTCTCTTGCTTTCCTGATGCTCTTCACTGACAGCTGGTCTGACGTGTTTTGCTCTTGCATAGGAACCAGGGTCACAGCAGTTCTGATAGCTTAGCTCCTCATTTTAGCAGAACACTGTGAAGCCTGCCTACGTATCCAGCAGCCAGCAGCCACCACTCTTACCTCCCAGGATGGAATTGGGTCACAGGTGGGACACACTGAGTGCGTAATAAAAAACTCCATCTCAGCCAAAAACCCCGGTTTGTGTCAAATGCCATTAAAAGGCCCTGCTCCGAAACACTGCCAGAAGTGTTATTTCACATCTTCATACTTCTCAATCCCATCTTTATGCTTCTCGGGCCCAATTTTTGGTTAGGTAGGCTTCTGTGGAATAGAATAAGAAACTTCATTTGTAAAACTGGGAATTAATAACACAATAATACGAGTGGTTGGCATGAACAGACCTGGTGGCGGCTTTGATGGGACTATTCGACTATGCAAAATAACTCGGGCACAAAAGTGTTTGCCAGCTCAAACTCCAAAGCCAAAATGACAAGCTTATTATCAGTAAACAGTATTACTTGCACTGCAGTTCTGCTTTAAGGCCTCGGCCAAAGACCTTGCACAAAAAAAGCCCAGCCTACAATTAGACAAAATGGATCTAGGATTGCAACTTTCAGGCATGTACTGGGACCACAAAAGTTAGCATGGCAATAGGAATGGCTGGCCTTGGGCAATCGTGGTTTTACTGATTTAATGTATAGATTCACATAAGTTTAAGGTAGATTTTTCTTGTGTCCGTTATCTTTCTCAAAATATTCTGGAGATATGTGGAGGGAACCTTGCTATTATTTAACAGTCTTTCTCTGGCGAACAGGTATGGTCAAATTCAATGAGTTAAGCCTAACAAAACCTCGGTTTCCCTGTTACATACTGGGCCCTGATGAAAGTGCCAGAAGACTGCAGATTCCTTGCTGTCCTGCATCTAGCTGTGCCTGGGGGCAGGGGGAAGTGCTTTGAACTGTAATGGTAACTGAGCAATAATAGGTTTAGAGTGACATAAAAAATGAAACCAAAATCCTGCTTATTGAAGCAATGCAGAATTTAGCATCCAGTTTCCAAGACTAGCGTGTCTGTTAGGTAAGCGTGTAAGTGACTGCAAAAGAGCCATAGCACTATGCATACAGCCCCTGGCAAGTAGAAGGAAATCTTCTGGGCTCATTTCACCTTTACAAAACGTTTATAATCTTTTTGCTATTATTTAGTTATAGGGGGTTTCACCTCTGTATTAAAACCATTCAAATCCTTTTTTGAGTTAGTACTCATCAAATGCTTGAGTGGCCTAGCTAAAATAGATGTAATGCGTTCAAACCAATTTTCCAGTACATAAACATTCCTGTCTAAAAATCACAGGAATAACTGACATCTTTGTTAGCAGCCTTTATGAATTTAACATGTTGAGCTGAGTAGCTGGGAAAAGGTTGGAGAGAAAGTGCTATGCTCAGATATTTGGGGAGTCCGTCGGGGTGAAGCGTTTTACTAGAACAGCCTGGAAAGGATGCTACTGCTTACACTGTGTCAGTTCTCTGGATAAAGAAACAGCTCCAGCTTCTGCATCTGTCAGTCTGGCACCTTTAATAAGTAATTAAATCACACTGTAGATTTGTATACATACTTGGCTAAATAATAAATGACAGCTATCACACTGGCATGCGAGCACATATGCATACCCAGGGCAGGAAATCACATACAGTATTTCATTTGTTGCCAATTTATCCGTAACAAAGTGAGGAAGATGCCCTGGGGACTGGTGACTAACAAGGAGCATTGTTTATGCTACAAATCCCATCCGGTTATTAGTCTTTGGAAAGTGCTTTGTTTAGCTTATCAGTGCTTCAGCAGGAATGCCAGGGGCATTATTTTTGTGCTAAGTGTATTTCTATTCCAATATTACTGACTCCCACTCCATCCCTCCGTAAGAGGTTATGTGTTACCTGAGGGCTGAAAATTAGGCATGTGCTTCAATGCCTTGTTGAATCAGGATCAGGACGGTTAACACTGCACAAAGCCAAGCCCTTTACATGTTTCCTTCTTAATTTTGCTGCATTAAATTGGAGAACATCTTTACAGAAATCAAGGCTTTCTTAAGGACCTTAGAGCATGAAAAGAATAAATACCCTATGAAGTATATCCATCGATTAAAATTATTTTAGCATGTTAGACTTTCTGCTTAAATTCTACACTTTACTTGATAGTTGGATGATACTGTGTTACACAGTCTAATTCTGCAGTTAAGCAATTCCAAAGTATCACAAGTGTCTGGCAAGTTTTAAGCCTGTTTCACAACAGTACTGATAAGCTGCTACTCTACCAGGTGATCAAAATACCTGTAGTGTGCCCTTGATCAAGTTAATATTTAAAAATAGTAATGCAATTTTTTTATTAGGTTCAGGTATCTTTTCAATTATGTTAAACATCTTTTGCAGGGGAGAAGATGTATTTAGATGTTTTAGAAAGGGAGGACTGTTGGGTTTTTTTTCCCAGGAGTCCTCTGCTTTTTTAGCAGATATGCTTTATTTGAGGGGACACCCCCACACACATTTCTTTCATAACTGTAATTCAGAAAACCTGACAGACCCTTGTCATTAGGCAACTAAGTTAATAATTGACAAAGACACATAGCTGGCCTTAATGAATGATTCCACACCAACATTGTCAGTGGGTGTAACATACTCAGCCCCTCTCAGACATTTCTGGAAAGAGGAATGGTAAGCCCAACTTTATGTAGGTCTTCTGAACCATGGTAGGAAGTGTTCATTAGAATGATTATGAATAAATAATTGAAGTATTTATTTATACTTTTAATCATTAGATTACAGTTGGAAAATTTGCATGAATCAATTCTTCCCTTTAAAATATGTCATATTTTTAATTTGCTTGTGATTAGGTTAAATATGTATGGTCAAATAATGAGCTGTCCAGCGTATCCTCCCTGATCATCTTAACTGGCCTTATAATTGAGCCATGAAGCAGCTCCTCACCTATCAAAGGAATCTGACCAAGAGGTCACACAGTATCATGCCTTCCTAACAAGTTTAAGCCTCAAAGCAAGGTCTATTTTCTAACTAATGGCACATGTTTATGGAAAAATGAATAAATGTTTGTTAGCACTTGAATCTGCTAAGTGCTTTTTAAACTTTAATTCCTTCTCTTCAGACATGTTGATGAGAATGGACTCATCACTGTTGCTTTACAACTAGATTTCCGTGTGGTAAAACTGAAAGATGTTGTGAGCTGAGCTGTGTCACAGAGATAAAGGTTTATACCCAGGAGCGTCTGGCTTCATAATCAACAATCTGATCACTACTTCACGCCTTTCTCTTGCATGCAAGTATTAAAAACGTATCAAATGTAGTGGCTGCGTTTTATTACAATAGGCTTGATTTTGCAGAGTTCTACTAGAATTATTTTCAGAAATGCTCAGCTTTCATTTTAGGCCAAAAGATGTGTCCAGATTTGAGAAGATCTCCTTTTTCTCAAAAATCTGACTGTCACATAAGGAACTTGTGGGCTTGAACAGTTTCAAAGCCTGGCCCCTGATGAGGTACCTACACAGAGAATTCTTTTGCAAATCTGACCCCAAAAGCAAGCAACACTTGTGGTGCTCACTGAGAAAGGAATATAAACATAAGGACCTGATTTTAGAAAAACTTAAAACTGTATTTTAAAATAAACATATAAACATCCCATGGTCCTTGCCAAGCAGCAAATTTAAAATCTGACATGAAGCAGTGTACATCGTCATCCATTGCAACCCCTTATATATATAATCTTAATGTAAGTCTTCAAAAGCCATTTCTGTCACACAGGTGCATGTATGTCACAGTACATTCAACTTACTATCTTCTTGCTAATTCATGAAAGTGTTCATTTTTGCTCAGTACTTTTTACAGAGGGAGTCACTTTATGTCCATTCTCTAATTTAGGTGCATGGTCTGGTGAGAACTGCCAATGGTACCCATTGGTGCGGTGATGAGGGTTTTCTCACTGGACACGGGGGTTGAATCTCTTTGGTCAGTGAAAGCATTACGCCAGCGTTCCCTGTGTGGGTGCAGGCTTTCATCACTGAGAGTTGTTTAAAAGGTGACCAGTGCCACTCCTTCAAAATGCTAAGCCCTGCCCCTTTCTTTCAAAGAATACTCCTGTGTACTTGAGAGGATGCTGGGTCCCCCAGCTTTGCAACACGATGGGGTCTTCCTTGCAAATGGTGAGAGTTGAGACGTAACCTATGTGTTTAATATTACTGTTGGCTAGCGGTAGGCACCTCCAGTACTTGGCCTGGGCGATGTAGGTATAATCCTTATGTGTCTCAGTCTCCCTCTGTGCTGTGTAAGGTGCTCAGGAGTCTAACTCTGGACTAGGGAATTCATGGGGGGGAGATACCCAAAAGATAGGTATGGTGGCACTTAAAATTTGAGGCGGCAGAGTTTAAGGCTTTCTCTGGATCTTTGGATTCTAAGTCTGTTTTTCAGAATAATTTGCTTCTGAACTTTGGGGTTTGGTTTTGGTGGGGTTTTTTTTCATTTCCTCCAAATGAAGTAAATTGACTTCTACTGGACTATACATTTTACTGTCCCATTCTGGCTGTAGCATGATTCCCAAGAACATATGGGTTAGAAACACCAATATTTTAGGCTTTTTAATGATGAATCTTAGACCAAAGCTAACATTAGGTGTTCAAAATAGTATTAAGAAAATTGTACAGAAAATCTTGACTTGGCTATCTTCCTCCATATAACACAACAGGAGTCCTGTGGTAGTAAAGTATGAGGAATTCTTCAGCTTCCCTCTTGTCTCTTGGCTTGGGAACAGACTCATTTCAAGCCTCACCAGCGTGAGCAGCATGAATCCTGAAGGAACTTCCAGACTTGATTTTCTGTGCTAACTTTGTGACACTCCCTAATTTGACTGCAGCTAATCAAGTAACTAGAACATGATGCTTCTGGTGACAAATGGTGCAAGTTTGCCCCACTTCTCCCGTAGCAGAGATGTTTCTGGCAGAGGAGCCTAATTTCAGTATGCTACCTGGAAAATTACTTCCATAGTCCCCTTTTTATTCATCAAAGCTGCTTTACAGTATCAGTATGGCATTATCCAGGCCTGGGATTTTCAAAGGTGAGACAGGCACCAAGATCCAAATACAAGGCCATGAAATAGTAGCTTTTATGGGCACTCTCAAAGTTTCCAGCCTAAAGTGTTAACAGGAATGACAATTTTAATTGTGCTGTTTGTAATTATTACATGTAGAACTGCTCTATGAGAGGAAGCTCCCTAAACTGTCATTTTAGGCAAAAATTCACACTAAATATTTTGTTAAGACTGTTTAATGACATCAAAAACTCAAAACCTCATGCCACAAAATACTAACTGCCATAATCACTACTTCAATCTCCAATTCAATCTGCTAGTTCAAATGTTCAAAGGCTGGCTCAAGATTTTGGAAGGGGTAAATTAATTCTGGCAGACTTGTAGCTATGTCAGATATCATCTGTCTTCTTCTATCAGATCCAGCTGGGCGGTCCCCTTATAACCAGGATAAAGCCAACTCGAACACCATTTTGAGTGCTTGAACTCAATAAATCAGAAATTTGATTATGTGCACATAATCTCTTAAAAATAAATGAAAGATTTGGCATGTTTGGCCTAGCCTATCTACTCGGGCCAAGACTAAGCCACTGATATCTTTGCTGAAGGTGACCCCAAGTCTCTTTTTCCCCCAGATGCTCTATTAATGTCAGAATGGCTATAGCAGGTCAAACCAAGGCCATCTTGCCCTCTCTGCAGCAATGGATGCCTACAGAAGAATAAGGAAACATTAATGATACTTCCCTGGAATACACGTTCATTCTCTAGAGATTTATGGTTCAGGAACTTCCTCAGTCAGAGGTACTACCTTTGCATTTTGTAGTACTTGATGCCCAGTACCCGTTGAACTCAAAAATTTCGAGCATCCATAAGAACATCCGCTGCTTAACTGTGTATGTAAAGAACTGCCTATTTTTTTTCCTCTGAATCTGCCACCTGTTAGTCATACTGCAAGAGCTGGTCAAGTTCCCCACCTTGCTTCATTCAGTAAGAGAGAGATTACAAGAAAATAAAAAATGATGTTTCACGGTACTGGGTTTGAATGATTTTTCTTCATCATATACATGCACATATTCTTCACCTAGTGTCATTAGTACAGGATCATTGCCTGGTTCTTTGCTCTAATTCATAGTCCTAACTCTAACTAATGCTCTGAGAGCAGAGCTTGAGCATTTTCAGGGTCTCAACAGGAACTTGCACTCAGCTGACAAGTTTCCAGCCCCTTCACGTGGTAGCTTACCTCAGCAGCCAGAACTGGTATCATACGGCAACACAGCAACATTCAATTTTCCTATTTTCTGAACAGCACAAACTCTGTTTCTGCAGACTTGCTCATGTAAGTCAGCAGAAGATGAGTCATCCGGAAAAAAACCATAATCATTTGTCCCCTAGGAGTCATATAGTAAGTTAATTATTGTACAACACATTCTAATACAAAATACACGAGCAGTTTCAACTGCTTGAGGTTGCAAAGGGCAAGAGAGCTTTTCAAAATTTCCATCGGTTATGGTCTGGGAATGCTGGGTTTCCCTTGACTCGGTATCTGTTGCATAATCAGAAACACATTTGGTTCCCTTTGTTGTATGAGACAAAGCTAAAGAAATGTGTGTGTTATTACTCTGCAAAAATAAAGAGTAGATACCTAATCAGCTTATGTCATGTATGCAATGTTTGTAAACACAACTGCTCTGGGGCAGTTTCTCAGCTGACGAAAACTATTACAGCTTTTATCAGTTGAAATAATGCTCTTCTGAATCTGCAAATACCCCATCAGTACTGCATGGGAAGTCAAAATACAGGAATGCGATGTGCCATATGAATTTTAGGTAGCATTGTGTTAAAACCTGCTTGCCTGGAGTTCACCTGTCAGTGCACTGGACTTGAATCTGATCATTGTTGTGTTTTAGTTATTCACAACTAGTCATCCCAGCTTTGCTGGGCTATTGTGGGGTTGTTATCTCAGCAGGAGATAATCTTATCAGTGCATAGAGAGGAAAATCTGAAAACATTGTAAATGCCTGCAGCATCTGTAATTTTTCTGTTGAGAATCAGAAACAAATACATTTACAACTTCACAAACGGTAAAGGAGAAAGACTTTTTCCAGTAGTTATGGCATATTGTTCTAAACCCTCCAGTTCTTATTTACAGATCCTCATTATAGCAAGGAAAGACTGGTATTAAAGGTGCTGATTTAAAATAACTATTTTGGTGAACTTGTCATTTTAGACATGGCTCTGGCAAGAGATCGGGTTTCTTGAACACTCATTTGGCAGACCTACATGACGACCTCTCTCTTGCTTGCTTGGAATTATTACATTAGAAAAAGTAATTACTTAAATAAAATCTTTGCCTGTTGTCAAATGAGTTTGAATCTTCACAGTCACTCTGGATCGTCCAATATTTGACATGCCAA
This sequence comes from Haliaeetus leucocephalus, assembly GCF_000737465.1. Lineage (NCBI taxonomy): Eukaryota > Metazoa > Chordata > Aves > Accipitriformes > Accipitridae > Haliaeetus > Haliaeetus leucocephalus. The sequence goes on from NW_010973284.1 coordinate 1,800,079, forward strand.
ATATAGAATCTATTCAATTTTCTCTTTATAAAAACTTCTATAAATAGGTCAAGTACTTGGAAGTGTATTCATTGAGCTGTCATGTAGACAGGTGCCAATAATGTATCCGAAAAGCAAATAAACAATCCAAATTGGGCAAGAAGGGACAGCAAGCATACAGCAATACTGTAATCCCAAAGTACACCATCATGCATCTGAATGCCTTACTTCAGTAATGGAAAAATAATACCCATTTCATATAACGCTGGGCCTCTGTGGTCATTAAGAAACATGTGAAGTTCACAATTTTTCAGTCAAAATACAAAATAAAACTGTAATTGACGACATCTCCTGTTGAACCTCGCTAAACATGCATAGGCAGTGGAGGACAGTCAATAACTTTCAAAACTCTGCCTTAAAGTGAAGGAACTTCCTTGGAAGCTCCCTCCCAATTTCCAAAGTGCCCCTCTGGTTCTGGAACTGACAGAAATGTTGAAATAACTTTATCTCAAGAAAGGACGGACACTAACCACACTATTACTAAATTTTCTTCAAACACTGATCTCATTGTGGTTATGGCAATCAAACAAATAGTCAAGTGTAAGTTTCTCCATGGTGTGCTAAGACAAAGTAGGCAGGTCCATCATCCATTACAGACTAGCTAATATGTCATAATAAAGGTAGCAAAAACTTTCAATGCGGTAAGGAACCAATATCAAGTAAGAATGGCTATTTTATCTCTCACTGTATCAAACAATCCTGGCATAGATGAATATATTGCCAAATAGACTTTTACTGCTTACAGGCAATGATTTAGGAGCAAAGATTGGAAGACCAATGTACATCCTTCAGCCTTTGCCCTCCAGAAATATGATACTACACTCTGGATTTCAGAATGCCTCTTTAGCATTTCAGAGGCTTACAGAATTCTTATCTTCCCGCTCTAAAAAAAAGCTCATTATTATTCTTAATTATAGAGTTTGCTAAACAAAGGGAAGGACTGTTTGGAAGCAATCTTTTTACTTAAATAAAGGAGTCTTTTTGTTACATAGCCTATGGTACACACTAAGGATACCATTCTGCCACCCAAGGAAAGCAGAGAACACACGGGTCTGTATTTCAGCACATTTAAGTGATAGACATGACTACAAAGGAGGAGGAAAAAGATCCAAAAGCTACTGAGGCGGACTTTGGGTGCTGTCTGACTAATAATGACAGCTAGACAAGCCAGTGGTGCAAACTCAACTGGCTTTCAAAACATAAATATTATCCAGTGGTGTGTGGATATATCACTGGAAGCAGAAACATGGCATCATGATCTTACCTCTGACACTGGTCCTTTCTGTAGGATTACACAAAGCGCTTCATTTCTTTGTGCCTAATTTTCATTATCTGCTGAGGTAACGATTAGTCACCCGTGACATCTATACTTAGTTTCTGTGACTCTCTGCTAATCATAGTAAATTATTATTAATGAACTGAATATGTCAATCAAAGTACTAATTTACTGAAGACTCTGTACTACTTCTCTTCCAGGAATCACTCCAAATTTGGCAACCTAGTAATCACAGTGACTTCAGCTGCCCCATCTGTCTCCAGACAGCTACTCTCCCAGTACAAACCAACTGTGGACATGTATTCTGTGGTAAGTTTTCTGGACTGACAGTGCAGACAGTGCAGTGCTTATAGAGGCTACTAAAAAAGCACTCTTCTTACAGAAATCTCAAGTCCTATGTAAGAACCAGGACTAAGCCCTTCTCCATGGAATTAGTGCTTTCTACTAAGTGCTCTCACTAGAAGCAGGAGAAGTCCCATCTTTATATTCCCCCCAAAAATCAGTAAGAGTATTTTTATTTGCTCACTTCTGAAATGCCCAAGTCTTAGGACAACAAGAAGTAATAGATCATCTCACAGGATACTGTTAAATTACAACACAAACTCATGGAATGGGTAAAATGCATCAGAAAAATCACACAATTTGTATTCAGCTATGCAAAAAAAACCCCATTATAAAAACCAACAGTCTAATAATCATACAGTTTGTGACTGTGAAATCTCAAGATGTAACAAACATGAAGTCTTACCTTCAAGCCTGAACTCACTTCTGGGAAGACAGCTTGTCTTTTTAATCAACAGCATAAAAATCCAGCTATCCCATAAAATTAATTCTGATTGTATTTATATTGGTGAAAATCGGGAGTAAGACATACTGGACTTAGGCCTGATTCTGTTCCACAGACTTGCTTCCCAGGTGAAACACTTGCCTAAAATAAAGCAGAAGTGATCTAGAGCAAGAAGGCACAATTATATTGGCTTGTAGTCCTGTAAAAGCTTTCTAAACAAACAAATAAACAAATTGGTGGAAGTTACATATTAAACAATTTTAAAAGTGAGTTTCTAGTCGTGCATAAACCTTCTTTTAATCTGTTTATTGTTTTTTAAATAAACCTGTGTGGTCATACAGGGGAAAAATGTTCAAAGACATCGCATCACGATGCATGCTCAGTAACTCTTTATTCCAGTCCAGGATCCACCTTAACAGGAAAGGGACAGATCCAAATTTAGGGGATCCTTCTGTTGAGGCTGCCCATGGTATGGTCTCCTGTCCTCCCCAAGTACATCTATAGTCACTGGGTAATCTAAGTAAAACCATAATTCTCTAGATAAATGTGTCTGCTAAATGCCTTCTTTGAGGCTGCTAAGCCGTATGGTTAGGATTACGAAATTTAAATAATTTTTCAAAGGGAATACAAGGATGAAGCATAGAATAGTGGAGGGAGTTATGTTCATAATTGAATTTGTAAAGGGGATTTCAGGATTTTTAAGGCCCACGTTCTGCAGCGCTAGAGCCAGTGTGAGCTTCGCACCTGCTTTGACAGGCAGCAGGATAAGGCCGCCAGCATACTTGGACTGAACATTGTTTCTCTCAGACCTCTGAGAGATATTGTCCAGTGAATTTACATGTGAAGTTTACAACCTCACTGCCCCAGCTGCTTATCAGGTTCCTTGCTGAATGCTGTCATCCCCACAGCAGGGGTGGCAGAAGAGAACTGGAGTTCATCACCTGGTGAGGCTGAAACTGCCCATGAAGGTACTTCAGGGCTACTGTGCAGCATGAGGTCAGTGATCTCTGGCAGGGGTCAGGCAAGCAGCTGGAGGCAGGACTGTCTGGTACTGCAACAGCAATACACATCAGAAGACACTGGTCAGAACCATAAAGCTCCTTTCCACTGCTCTGGCAATTTACAGAGACCTTAAAGCAAGTGCAAGTTATATTTACACTTTTTTCACCATGTACGACTGTTCTAAAAACACCCAAGCATAAAAAAGAACAAGGGACTGTGTTGTTAATGCTGGTGCAATAAAAGCAAATTTTTATCTTTAGGAAGTATCATTCTTCTCTAGACCAAAATGATGCTCACACAGCACAACTCCTCATCACCACTGACACTATCTGCATCCTCTGAAACCACAACAAATCAGTGGATCACCAACAGCTAGGGACACTTTGTAGGGCTCATCTACCTCATGAGTGACACCATTTAATACTTGAGGTTGTTTCGTGTTTTTATAACACTGTTTTGTAACATACAGGAAAAGGATATAACTCACTCCAGGATAAACACTACGCATATGGCCTCAAAATGTGTTTCAAATAATGTCACAGTAGTTATAGTTTCAACTACAAAGACAGACATAACAACAAAGATCATCAACTTTCCTCTTTCTCTGGCCTGGTTAATTTTCCCTTTTCCATCTGTGAATATGACATCATGATATGGACTTTATTTTATTTTAAGATCTGCAGAGGAGAAGTACCATATACAAGCTTGGTATATATTGTTATCGTTAGCTGTATATATTTAGCTAGGCTTTACTTTCCTCAAGTACATCATCATTTACGCTCTGAAGCACAGATTCCAGTGCAATGCATTATATATGTTATGACTATATTTATATAGTAGAAGCGGCCTCTGTAACATGTCTGTTTTTCATATCTTAAACCAATAAAACTTTACATTGGGCTTATCAAAACCATTCTGTGTAGATCTAAGTCTGTTGTGACTGAAATCAGTAATAAAACTTCTCTTGATGCCCTGTGGAACAGAGCTAAGGCAATGCTGAGCTCTCTTAATAAATTCCGCTCTGGTAAAAGTTTTATTTAAAAAATGTGGTCAACCCAGAGCTTTTAAAGAAGATTAATGTGGACTTATAAAAAATGTCTGATTTTATTATTAGTAGTAATTCATACAGTTTGTCCTGAAGTTTTCCTTTTCAGCTTCAGTTTGAACCATATGTTCAGGAAGTTCAACTGAAAAGCGATCCTTGAGCAATATTATTTTTTTCTAATTAACAATAACCACAGAGGTATTTTAGAGAAACCTACAGACTCCCTCAGAAGGTTGTGTAGCAGGATAGATTAAAACAGGATTTTGTCTATTTTATGAAAAATGCACCGAAGCACAAATAGGTCAACTTCAGAGGAGTCCTTCCTTTCCTGTTCCACTAAACAAAGGATTCTGCATGCAGCAAATTTTAATTTCCACGGGGTTCTTTTTTGAAAGCCCTTGAAGAACTGTGGGATCCATCAGTGCCCCATTGTCATCACTGGGACAGAGCACAGGCACAGCAGTACAGCCGCGTGGATCACGATGCAGGATCTGGACCCAGGGGGTCAAAGCGGTTCCTGAAGTCAGGCGTGATGTTTGTCAAATGCAAGAGTTCAAGAGAAAGCTGGAAGCTGGCTGCCAGACTGAGTTTATACATACTGCATGGGGATTTAGATGTAAACACAGCCATGTGCCCAGCCAACTGGTCTGTATATGCAAACAAAATAGAAGAGTCATAAGGAAAAACCCTGCAATCAAATGAAAACAAAAGTAAAAAGCACAAGTCTGAGCAAGGTTCATAAAAAGTATCTTTGGGCCAAATTTAACATCCCTAGTCCTAGTATATAAGATGTAACTGATAGCATCATGAACATTTTTATACTTTATTTCAAACACCGTTTCTGCAATATTCCCCTTTTTAATGACAACAGAAAAAGTCTGGGTGCAGAAAAACCCTGCACTGAGGGCTCCTGAACACTTCTTGTCATAATACTGCTTACAAGAAACTACTTGCTGGTTATTTTTAAGAACAAAGAGCATTGTTCAATTCAATAAAACAATTCCATCAAAATGGCAGCACAGCGTTCTGCTTCTGTTTTCACTGGGGTCCTTGTCAAATTTGATCAGTTTAAACGTTGAGAGATTTTTTTTTCCTGACCTGTCACACTGCACACTGTGCCCAGGAGCTGAAAGTCAGGCTGTGCTGCTTCTGATTAGATGTTATTTATGCTTTGCTGTTTTTGCTGTTAGTGCCAGCACTGACATTCACGTATGTTAACCACTGCTGTCAGCTATACGTGCAGTCTAATCTTACTGTCCTCAGACTCTGCCCTCTTTCACACCTGAGACCTCCGTATGTTGTATCTGGAAATTAGTTAGAAGTTGTCTGGGTAAGAAGAATCAAAAAGAATGCAGCAACTCACTCTTCCAGAGCTACGCAGTTCCCAGAAGGGTAACAGAGTTGAAATACAGTAAGGGGGGGGAGCAAACAGACAAAATAGCCCCATGTATGATACCTCATCAGCAAGATATACGTTGTGCCACCAGGAATCTGCATCACCAGGCTGTCCCTTGGCTGTACATGTTGGTTTATTTGGGATAACCGGCCCTCCTAATCCTGAAAAGCCATACTAGCTCTGGAAGAACTCCATGTTTTTGCAGCTGCACTGCTTTTGTCCACAGCAGCCAGCACTGCATTCTCAAGGGTGCCCGTATTCCCAAGTGCTTCAACCACAGTCAGGGGAGCTTCAAGAATAAGATGCTATGCACAGGAAAAGAAACTGAATAAAAGCCTCCCTTCGGAGGTCCATGTATCTCTGTATATACCAGTGTAGAGAGCTAAGGCTGCGTTTTTGCACAGTCACTTTGCAGAGTAAAACCATGTATTAAAATGAAAGCAAAGAATTACATTCATTTTCATAGTCCATTGTAGAAAGAGGGTTTATTAATTCCAGTAACTTGTAAACATTAAATATCCTCTAATATATTTCATGTATCTTAATTTCTGTCTCTTTTTTTTTTTTTTTTTTTTGGTAGGTTCCTGTCTGATCACGTACTGGAAACATAGTCCCTGGTTAGCAGCAATAACCTGCCCTCTCTGCAGACAAAAGGTAAAACTTACGTCCTTCTGCATTATGATACATACAAAATTACAAGCTTGAGCTCTTAGGATCAACTTTATTTATCCTCCAATTTTCCACAGCATTTCAAAATCCACTTAGACTCAAATGACCCTGCAGCCATTCGCATTTATCATTTGACACGTCATATCAGGCAACTCTGTGAAATATTAAACAGGCCTCCAGCATTTTACTTTTGTATAGTTTATTGAATCTCTGGGATAACATACCATAAAAAGCAATATGGAAGTTCTTAATCTCATATGACCCTGGTCACAGGCTGCCTGTTGTACTGGAAGGTTGGATGCAAGTTATAAAAGGAAAATGTTCTTGCTGCTGTGGAACTGCCAGAGCTGGACAAAGGTCCAGTTGTGAGAGAAAGACTATGAAGAGACACATATTACGGAACACTGTCCTTTATACAGAAGATTAAAATACTCTGTGCTAATGCTGATCTTCTTTTCGAAGGTGGTTCTTCTGGATAACATCTTTTGTGAAAAGCAACAAGATAAGCCAAGTAAACAAATTGTACATGACATTAGAGATTACAACAAGCGTTTCTCAGGGCAACCTCGACCCGTAAGTATTTACAAATCTACCTTTACCTAGTTAGTAGTACATAACACATAGATGATTGAAAGAGACCCAGCAATGAGAACTAGTTTGTATCATCATGTGAATTACCTCTCCATGCACTTACTGGCGATATCACAGTGCTGGGTCCAGCACCTTCTGGTAAAGGTGCTTCTCGGAGTTCCTAGCTCAGAGGAGTCCTTCTGCAGTCATCCTGGCAGGGAGGAGAAAGCAGTGTGAGATGAAGTACAGAAAGCAAAGGAGAACTAGAGATGGTCGGGCCGGAATTTTCAAATATGAACTCAGATTTGAACTGCAGGATTTTAACTTGGCTGTTAAAATTTCAAATCAGATTCCGGTTTAGAAAGCAGCTGGTTTTTTCCCCAGGTATTGCCAAATTCAAACAGTCCACACTGGCTCTGCCCTTTCTTAAAGCTGGAATCCCAGCTGGTACAGAGGCATGACAGGCAGTGGAAATGATGTGAAAGATGAGGGCTGAAGGCACAAGCGAGGCCCATTCTTGACAGGGTGTAGGATATCACCAAAGCAAATCTTCCTCTCCTGTCACATCCTAGTAGGGGGCCTGGAAGGACTGTGGAATCTGTTTCAATCTATGGACTAAACTAAGCACTGGGGAGAATATTATTTTTCAACCCAGCAAACTAGCATTAATGAAGAGGAATAATCACTCAGTCCTATGGTTCTTGTCCACACCAAGGTGAGACTTGAGGCCTCATTTTCAAGCATTCACAGCCTGCACTTGATGCCAGATTTTAAAGACAGGCATATACTCAGTGCAGCCATTAAGGCCCAGTTTCCAAAAGGATTCAATGTCAAGCATAATACTTTCTTTTCAAAGTACTGGGGGAGCGGGGATTCCTTTTAGAAGTGTGCCTCTAGATACTGCAAAATAATTGAACAGCATAGGTGGATTTGGACAGCATAGAAAGTTTCTGCATTCAAGAGATTTGAATCTAGAAGTGCTTAAGAGACACACTGAATTGAAAGAACTGCATGCGTCAGAGTGCAAAATAATGTAACTCATCTGAATATTTAGTTTGCAGATTACCTTTACGACATGCTGTTATTCCTGACTCTTGCCTTGCGAGGAATCTTCACCTGGGGTGGTCTTGTATGGATTTTTTTCCTAAGAGTTGCTGTTTGCTCCTTCGGAACAATCATATGCTTGTCTTCTGCATTTGACATGAAGCCTGGGCCTCTCTGTAGGACACTTGGAACAGCTGATGACATGGTGGTTGTTTCCCTTCTTCTAATTTGCATGATAAATACTTGTCAGCAAATTGCATCTAATGGGGTAAATATGGCAAGGTCTGCAGCTCAGAGCATGCTGTCAGAGTCCTGACTGACTCAAACTTGGATTCCTTGGTCAAACTTCATCAAGCGATGACAGGCCTCTCTTTGATTTGGGGCAGTGTATGATGGATTTGTCATTCTGCTGCTGACAAAGGCTGAAGCAGGACTCAGCAATACTTGGCACGGCCAAGTGATTCGATGTGCCGGTGCTTAGAAGGCTAGTTTTACACTGTATACTTGCTAGACTTTTTCATGCTGCATTTTTCTGTAACTTATCTTCATACAAAGTGCCTGAATTGAAAATGCCTAAAGCTATGAACAGAGCTCAAAATTACAATGCCAATCAACTTGCAGTTGAAGAGTTTTAGAACTCCTGAGCTTTAACATTTTACATCTTGGCTCAATTTGAATAAAATCTTAATTTGAGAACTTTTAGCAAACTGTACAATTTGCTAAGTCTTGTATAACACAAGGAATGTTAGATAGTATCACTACAAAATCTTTTATCAGTGCTTTGTGTTATCACAGCTGATTACACATCCACTGGAATACAGATTTTTTTTACAGCTCTGCAATGAGTACAGTGCTGATTTTAAAGTGGATAACATGAAACTGGTAGTAACAGTAGCTTGGAACAAAAATGCAACTGTAAAGTAGAAGTATTACAAGGGGAGAAAAGCATTAAAAAATCATGCAAGAAATGTGAACAAATATCTGTGTAACTCCTTTGTACATGCATATGCAAGGTACACAGCTTTCTTGAACTCTGTGCATCTAAGCTTTAACAATGTCAGCACGACTGTTTCCTTTCTAGACTTCATACACTCCTTGTGATTTCCTTGCAAGTCTCAGTACCAGTTCAGCCAGAGAGAGCAAGGCCAATTTTATGGTGACAATATAAACAGCAGGAAGTTTATGGAAAGTTTGCCGAAGTTGGGGGTGGGTGCATGTCTGTTTGTGTTGAGCTGCAAAGAGTTAAAAATGATGGTATAGTGCCAGACAACCCTACACATCTGTCCCTCTATAATCTGTATATTTGCTATGTATTTGGAGTCAATGGACTTCATTTCTACATATGAATTGTATATTAAAATAGATACATTAAAATTTATGAATATTTATTGCTCACAATACACTGGTCTCCAACTGATTTTTCCTTCTACGTATTTTCAGCTGACATATTTTATTGTGCCCTTGAATTGTAAGCTATGATTTACCATTATGTTGCAGTCGTTTTCTTGCTTGTTATACTCTTTTTGTTATGATGTTCCTTAATTTTATTCCCATCAACTTTCATTGTCTTTAATTATGCCCCTGAACTTGTAAAGCTGTTTCTCTTAACAATGGGTACTTTGGAAATGGCAACAATTGCTTTTCCATGAACTACAAGGCAGGAAGTGCATTGTTTCTTTAAAAAAATTACCAGATGTTTTTGAGTGCTGACTACTAACATAAAAAAACCCAGAAACTATTCTTTTCCAAGTTCTCTAAGTGCAATTTTGTTATTGTGTAACTTCTGTTTGCATTTAACTGGGAATTACAGCCTATGCCAATACTAAAGAATGGAATTTCTATCAAGCTAAGTGTATAAAGATGGAGTCCATCTATATGAACACTGACTCTGTGGCAAGGGACTGTAGGTTGTTTCTCTTGCATAATACAGGCTCACCAGGAGGGTGGCAGTTCACAGTTTGAAGGAAAGAAGGGTTCTCATGAGTGACCTACAACAGAGCTGTAGTTGATCTGAATATGCTCTTCCATTCTGTCACCCCTTGCTTCTTAACCCTCTCCTTCAGCTGGGGACCCTGGTTTTGCTTCTTAAACAGAATAGTATCTTTTATTAGAAGTAAGAGACAAATGGCAGAGAAAGAAAGAATTTCTGAGAGAATTTCACTGAAGGCACTGGCAGTGTTTGGATCTTGCAAGATCAAAACAATTTGTACTGTCAGAGGTGAAACACTTTTGCTGTATACAACCAGAGAGTCCAAACTCTCTCCTTCCACAGCCCAGTTATGCCACGACCTGTCGTCGTGAGCCTGGCAGCACCTTGTAGGACTAACTATGCAGGGCAACCTTCAAAATCACTCGGGAACAAACGAAAGCCTATTGTGGACTGGATTTGGCCAGCAGGCAGCCAGGAAGGTTTCTGAGCGTTGACAAATGCTCAGAGGAAGGAAAACCCCCTCTCTCTCTCCCACTGTGTTCCCTGTACCTGCTGTCGCTGAGTTCAACTCTGCAGCTGGCTGGCTGTGTAGATGCACATGCTCTGAGCTGGGTCTGGCTGAAGCAACGTGATGAGAATGGACAGGGAGAGCTGGGCTCTTTCAGGGCTGACTCCCCACGAGGCAGCTGGCAGGATGGAAGGAATGCACCTGCATTATGAACATATTTTCAGCAACTGTGTCTGCTTAACCTAGTCTTTCAATGTCAACAGTGGGCTGTTTCACATCTGCACAGTGATTAATGCGCACCAAGGGCGAGTTACTTGCAAAAGACAAAATGGCACAAATTATTGATAGCAAAAAGACTGTGCTGCACGAATGGAGACAGAAAAAAAGAGAGCAGGAAACAGAAGAAAACGGAGGGAGAAAGACTGCACAGCTGGAAAAGTGATTCTCAAATATCAGCCGCCAAAGAAGTACTATAATCAGAGTAAAAAAAAAAAACAAACAGGACTTTCCAATGGAAATCATGTTTAGGTCTTAGCTGTAGCAGACAGTAAGGTTAAAAGGACCATGTGCGATGCCAGGTGTAGTTACCTGTGAAAAGCATGGCAAAGGGCAGCGCCTCAAGCCCATCCGCAGGAGTTACGTTGCCCCTTGTGCTGTTCTGGCTTGTGGCCACTCTAAATACCGGCACTGGGGTACCCGCAGCTGGTTGTCTTGTCTTCTTTCAGTGGAGCAAATGATTATTGCTTGTCCCTGGGGTGCAGGGATTATTGACAGAAAATAGCCAGTGCTTCACAGTGAACTGAATGCGGTTTTATTTCTCATTAAAAATTAAAATGTACACTTTAAATGATGAAAGTATATTTTTAACACAGACAGTACAGTAAGGAGAGAGTACCCTCATCGTAAGTGTCTGGAAGTTCGTTATCCCTGCTCTTCCAGGATTACGTGACTCTGGATTAGAAGCTGTTCATGATGGAGCGATACTCTCTCTGATGTTCCACAAGTTTCAAAAACACTTCGTATTTCTTGTCATAGAATCTGTATGAGAAAGTTAATTTCCACAGAGCCTGAGATGTTACGATTTGCATCGCCTGTACCAAGCCTGTTTATTTCCTTCCCTCGGCATCCCAATTACAGCTCTGACTCGGCGCAGAGCCCCGCACGCTGCCGGAGCGCAGCCTCCCCCCGAACGAGTGACTTCCAAGTCCTAACCGCACCTTTCGCCGGCCCTCGAGCCAGCTTTGATTTTCAGGCCGCTTCTCCTCCGGACTCCCCCGCCGCGGGAGCGGGAGGGCACCGGGCCACGGCCGCTCCTGCAGCCCCCTCAAGGCTCCGCCAAGGTCGCCTCACGGCTTCCCGCGCTCCGGGCCGCCCTGGAATGGCGGACGCCGCTCCCT
>NW_010973284.1:1811751-2090624 GCF_000737465.1 Haliaeetus leucocephalus
AGCCGACGGGAAATGAACGCGAAGGTCCGAGAGACCCGGGAACCGCGGCGGCTTTGGAAATGCCGCCGAGGTTGCCGCGACCCCCGCCAAGGGAAGCCGCGGGCTCGGGGGGCCGACATCCCACCGACGGCCACCGACAGCCCCCTGCCAGGCCGCCCGGATAGCCCTTAAAAAATCGGGGTCTGAAATACTGCTGCATTCAAGCAGGGCTATGAAGAGAGAGACCTCAACTTTGTTTTCGGTCAATTCTCACCGAGGAACACCCGACAGCCAGGCTTACCTTTTATGCTGGTGGTTAGGCTGCACGACTCTCCCAATTTTCCCCATTTTCGCCATGGCCTCCTAGTAAAAGACAAACACAAACTGGAAAAGCCTGTTTTGATTTAAAATACTTTTTGACAAGAACAAGATGTTTCAAAACCAATCGGAACATTACTGATGTATTTTGTTTCGGCTGAACAGGCCAGATGGCTTGAAATATGTTCAATCCCATTATATAGTAGTCATGAGAACAAAGTACTGCAGACCCCTCAGTAAACCAAAATCTGTTCCTCTTTCTTACTGGGAGTCCGAGGCAGAACAGACTTATCTTTTATTATCTACACTTACCGGAGGAAATGTTAAACACTGCATCCCCGGCGGGGAGATTTCGCAAATGAAATGATACTGTACATGAGATTCCATTACCATATTCTTAAAGTATCAACTCCCTGCAGCAAGGGAGGACTCGAGTGTGCTCCAGAAGCTAAAGGTAACTTGCCAAGTTCTGTTACGGAGCCCACAGCTGCTCTCACATTCCAGTATAAAGGTGTAAGGGACACACTTGGATCCTACTCTGCTTTTGGCCAAACCAAAGTCAGACGAAGAGATCTCGCAGAATCCCCTGCAGAAGGAGTCTCTGGGACAGTCACGTGTGGAAGGGACGGGACCGAATGATTTGGTTCCTTCCCTGATGTCTATGAGATGCTGACTTTTTGTGGATTCTCCTGAGCAATCCCACTGGAATGAGACCCTAATCACCGATGTTAATAGAGGATCAAGCACCCAGGCAAGGGTGGAGGAGCAGGCAGGCACCAGCCATTTTCAGTGGAAGTTTTTCACAAGGAGCATTAAAGCAATAGCTTTCAGATGGAACAGTCGTAAACATAGAAGATCAGGATTCAAGAATCAGCGTCTGCCCTAATCTGTACCAGCGTTCATAGTTTCTAAGCAGGACTCTAAATCTGTTCTCATGTTAGTACCTAAAGCACAGCACTGGGAGAGTATCAGAGTGACCCCGGAGAACAGTCAGCCTGTGCTGCTGCCAGAAGCCATCTAGTCAGCTACTACGGCTAGATTTGTAAAAGGGTGGGATGATTTTATAGGCTGTAGTATCTGCTGTAGTAAAATCTTTGCTTTCCACTAATCCAGCATTTTACAGCCGAGGATCTCCTAGAAACTTACAACGTAGATGAGCAACGTAAGCACAGTTTCACCAGCCCAGCACAGGCAGGGAGGCTCTGAGGATAAGCAAGCTGACCGACAGACCTTACATCTTCTGGTTTCCCATTTCCCCTGCGTTAAAGAAATATGACCATGACCTAAATGCCAGGATGTACGTGGGCTGCCCGGGAAGCCAGCAGGTACTCTTTCTCCCATGCACAGCAGCGTTTGCTCAGCTAGGCACGAAGTGCCTGGGATGCCACCCGTGTGCCAGAGCAGCAGGCAGCCGCCAGCTCCGCCTGGCTGGCTGAACCTGCGGTATCACCTGGCACGTTCTGGGCGTGTTTGCTTCAGCCTTCAGCATCAACGAGTCCTTTTATACTGCCAGTCCAAATGTGCTACTAGAATGTGGAACACCTACTTTCTACGTTTGTCAACTTCGGGGGGTTAATACTGGTCGAAACTGTGGCTCTGCCAAAGTAAGAAGCACTGCCAGGGATGGTGCAGTCAGGATTTTACTCTGCTAGGGCGTCTGGTAAAACAGCAGGGGAGCATTTCTGTGCACTCCTATGCCTACACTCTTTCTTAGGTGCAGAAGTTGATTGTACTTTGATTCCCCAAGAAACACCCTTGAAATAACACTTCCAGCAAGATAGTGTGTTCTTTTCTCTGGGACATGTGAGCCTGCTGGCACAGAGACTCTACACACCAGCCAGATTAAAATACTGGCATGGAAAGGTTGATATCTTTCCCAGTAAGGGAAATGGGCATTTTATTCCCTGTTCTTTAACAGGTGATGCTAGCTCAAGCATTGTTCCTGTTTACAACAGTCTGTCTTTTAACTCCCTTACATGGCCAGCTGGATTTAGAGGCTACCTAAAAAAAAATGAATGACCACACAGATAGTAAAAGACAACTCCCTATGTTACAATCGATACTGGTTTTCCAGATAGTTTTGTGTCTTACAGAAAACGTAAGGCAAAGCCCCTCAAAGCACTCTCACTAATGCGATGAGTCACTTTACTTTCTGCTCTCTGCTTTACAACTCCTTTTGAATTGCCCTGGAGATACTGCACGAAAATAAACCCAAGGCATCTGAAGGTTCTAAACGTCTCAGACAAATCCACTTTTTTCCACAGGTGCAAAAAAAAATGAAAGGAAGGGCCAAACTTTGCCATTCACCCCCTCCACGCACACGCAGGGCCTGCCTGCTGCTGCCCCATTCTGGGCAGCATTAAGGGAACAGGATACAAACAGCACCATTCCCAGGACATGTTCTGCTTCTGCCGTAAGTACTCCACACACTTACATTCTGCTTTACTCTGGGGCCTCTTACAACTTCCAGTGCTGAAAAATGCATTACTGCTTCTTCGGGAAATAAGCCAGCCTTTTGAGATAAACATATCTTCAGACAGGTTTTATTTTTATGCTGTTACTCATCTAACTACAGGTCTCCTCAGGCTGGTTCAAGAGAGAACAGACACCGGCGCCGACTCGGCCAGGCGCAGAAGGTGTGAGGACAGCCCGGCTCGGCATGGCTGTCCCGCCAGCCGCTGCAGCCCCAGCCCCTCTGACACCCTGCTGGGGTCCAACACCACCCGAGCACTTGCAACACTCCAGCTTTCAGACCAGCGGTGGTCTTCAAAGGGTGAAACCGAGTCTCCACGGGGCGTAGGAAAGCCTCCTACACTCTCTGTGAAGTGTCCTCAAACCTGAACCCCCCGGCACAGAGGCCCCATCCGCTGTCGGGCAGCCGGAGAGGGTGCCACTGCTCCCACGGGGCCGGGAGCTGGACAGGCTAGAGCGGTCCCTGAAGGAAAACTGGTCCCTCAAGACCTGATCTAAACTGGGGAACAGGGCCTGGCTGCTGCTTATCTTTTGCTGGTTCACCCACCTGTCCACCTTCAGCTAAGGAGGAAGATGCCAAAGCAGTCTTTCCAGTTTATCAGCTAAACTACTTTTGTATGTTTAAATCTACTGAAAATACATAGGTCTTTGAGAATCCACAGCATTAAGGTCTCACAGCAAGTACCACAGCAATGTGGAATAACACGTTAAAAAAATATGCAGCCAGCAATTTTCAACAACTCGCTTATTCTATGTTGCTCAAAATATCCAAAATTAATTCCCTCTCTTAATTTGCATTTCGGTTGTGTGTTTTTCTGTTTTTTAAAGTCAGTTTGGTCATTGTTAGTTTGAACAAAAACTTTACTCCCAGAGGAGAGTCTTTTCAACAATTTTCTGGGGACAAAGAGGAACAGAACATTGAAAATATGAATTTATAATGAAATCGGAAACAAAGGAACATTAGAATCGCATTACTGAATCAGATCAACCTTGTGCACTGTTCTGTCTCCAACAAAGCCTTAAATATAGCAAAGTGATAATACTGCTGTTCAGAAATAGTTTGTTTGAGGGTTGACATCCAAATCCATAACTCCAGTCACCAAGAATTTCACAATCTTAATTTGAATGACGCTCTATCTTCTTTGTTTGCCAGTCTAGACAGTACAATGAATACAGTGATTTAAACACAATGAATTCTCTCTTAAAACAAAATATTTTGTAAAATTGCTTTTTAATCATTTCTTTTCTCTCTTTCCATAAAGGCTATGCTATAAATAAACCCTGAAAGTTCGCATTTGATCATCATTTCTAAAGGCTGGGCAAGAGGCAAGTGAAGGGTTTACACAGAAAAAAAGAGAGGCACTGTGGAGCAGAAATAAAGGGATACATTCATGATTTCTAACCTTTTGTTAGAGTGTCAAAGCTGAGACAGATACAAGCCAGTAAACACTCTGCTTACCATGGAGAGAGTTAGTCAAACGAGGTTACCCTGCCCGGGACAGAAGGACAGGGAACACAAGCCCAGGGAACCAAATGCTCCAAGGCCACCAAGATTTGAGAACAAGGTGCCATTTTGCTGCTGGAAGGACAACCCAGCTGGGAAGGTCAGCAGTCATTCAAATTCATTCAGTACTGGTGGCTGAATTCTGGTCTTCAGCGTGCTCTGGGGCAGGGGGTAAGTTTAAGACACCAGGGTAGCCTCAGTACATCAGTAGGCAGTAGATCTCCCAGGGAAACCCTATTTGGAACCCAGGGAAATCCCCATCTCCTAGGGAAATCCTATTTTGATACAGCTTATAAAAGCTGGAAATGTCAACTGTTGTCCCTTCAATAATGGAAAGAAAAAGGTTTTTAACACTGTGTGGCAGCCGCAGCGCAGCAAATACTCTGTCATACCAGGAAAAGCATGTCAGCCTGGCATCAGGAGCTCACTGGAGGTGCTTACAAGGGCTAGCTTAGGCTGGGAGACCAGTCTTCTCCGATTTCCTACCCAATGGGCTCCTGCAAAGGCTATCTCAGGGCACGGAGCATGATCCTGCTCATCCCACAAGAGAAGCCCATCTTCCTTGGGACTACAGAGGGAGCCAAGGAAGATTAGCCCACTTGTGAATAGTCCCTAAAGTTTGATTTTCCGTAGTGACTCAAGGACTTATGTGGCTAAATATCACTGAAAATTAATGGGATGCAGGCCCTTAAAAGTACACATCAAATAAGGAATCAGATTTAGGGATGTCAGCCTTAGGTAAAGAAGTCAAGTTAACAAAATCCCATTGAAATTAATGAGCTGGGAACATCAGTCCCCTTAAGAATTTGGGCTTCTTCTTTATTTAGGTATTTTAAAAATTGTATCCAAAATTAAATGGATGAGGCATTCGAGCACAAATGCAATTTCCCAGCTGTGTTCTCCCCACTTACTCATTTTGATAATCCCAAGAAATGTCTGGACTTTTACCTAGCATAGCTATTAACTTCACAGTGAAAACAGCCACATATCATCTGAAGTTTTACTGTACAATTTCAGTGGCTGGAATCATTTGGCCTGCACATACAAAAGCATACAGCAAAGCTCACCAAACTGTGTGGGTATACCATGCTCCAGTTACAGCAACAGTGTGCCAGCTTCTTGGAGGAAGGATCCTTAGACAATATGAAAAGCAAGAGAGGTACTTCAAAGCCAATTAAGCAAGTTTTCTCTGCGAACACTGCTGGTTTATGGCTTGTCCAGTGACAGCCATGGTTCTGTTGCACCAAGAATGACTGGCCTACGAATGATGGGAAGGATGAAAAATAACTCTGCTGTAAACCAGTTTTGGATCATAACTTACAAGATAACTAATTCAGGAATCTCAGAACAAGCTGGAATGAGATGCGTGGCTTAGTTGTCTTCTTCCCAAGCTGAAGCTGTTAATTCACCTCATCTTAGTACTTATGCAGAAGGAGGAAATTATATTCATTTTTATTGTGCCAATACAAGCCAAGTGATCATTCTTACAGCCAAACATGGTGAGAAATTAGTACCAGCAAACGTGCTTCTTCACATATTCCTGAGAATGACACAAGCGTATGCATGGAAGGTCAGTCTCAATTTCTGAACCACACAGAGCTTTGAAACACGAATTTCACCTTCATTACCCTGAAAACGTTACCCAGACTCCCACTCAGCCCAGTCTCGACTCTCTGGTGTTTTTGTACAGCTCTACTGTCACAGATCCAGCATCAGAGGAAAAGAATTTAAAAGCTGCCCCATTCACAATAGACTGAAATGTAGGAACATTCTTCCCCACCACATTTGTTCTGATTTGCAGAATTCAGCAGGTGTAAGTACCTTCAAACTAACAGACTGACCGTCTTCACACTTCTAAGTCCTCATAACAAATACAGTAAATAATGTTCTGCGTAGTAACTTTTACTGTTCTTCAACAGTGAAGAATCTCTCTCTCACTCATCTCTATTCCACACACATAAGCTGAGACTAACAGATGCTAACTAGCATCATTTTAAGAAGTTCAGTCACAGATATATTTGGATTTGAGGGGAATAAATAGATTGCTTGAAATGCTGATGTTCAAGAAATACTTTTAAACTTTTCTAAGAATTGTAAGCAAGGCTGCTATTTTCTTACAGGCTTTTATTTAGGGATTGCTTACTCAATAGCCTGGAGATGCAAAATTCATCTTATCTATGCTTACGGGAGTTACATGAATATATTTATGTAACACAGCCCTAGCAGAACATTACTTTTTAGTGGTATATGACTGCATGAAGAAAGCATGTGATGGACCATATACAATATTTTTCTAGTGGGTTTTTTCCCCCCTTAAATTTGTTTGAGTTATAGGGGCAGATCTTGGCAGCATGCACAAAGCCCAAAATCTGTAATTCAATTCTCTGTGGTATTCTGAATGGAGTGAGCCAAGTTTCAAAACACATTATGGATAAATATTAGAGCTGAGCAAAAATTTCACACCTAAGACCAAAGTGTGAAAATTTGGCTTTCATTCATTTAGTGAAAAGGTGGAAAATTTCACACAAGCTTGTATTTTCCTTTTGCTCTGTTCCAACATAGATTTCTGTGTTCGTATCAAACCTCAGAGAGAGAGAGTGTTTCTGTCTGTGTCTGTAAGTGAGACTACAGAGAAGGAGGGAGAAAAGGACAGAAGGATGGAGGTCCAGCGAGCAGGACACCAGCTCAGGACTTGAGTTCAAGTCTGTCTTCCAGGAAACGTCACTGACCTTTTGAATCTCACTATCCATACATTCAGTAACAGCACTGGCCCATCTTAAGAGGAATATTTTATGCATTTGTTTGCTGAAGACTGTTACAGTGGTGGAGGGGAATCAGGCACGTAGCTTAGAAGAAGCTCAGCATTATTCTACCCCTAAACCATCCAACTTCAGTTGACAGAGGCCAACTGGATGGATCCTCACTACCGAGACGAGGTAGTTTTCTGGTTCAAGCACTGTTCAGGATCCAGACAGTTTGGAACAGATTCCCCAAGTTACGTGGGACATGTAATTTAGTCTTTTAATTTTCAGTTACCTCTTTCTGAAATAGGCTGTGCCCATTGTTTTCCCCCAGGTTTGGTTTGGCTTGTACTCAGAGTTTGTAAACTCTAGGTTTGTTCCTAATTTTGTACTGTGGGTGGTACACAGAGCTCGTAGTCCTACTGCAGCCCTCCATGCCTCCTCAAAGTACATATCACTCAACCTGTCCTGTACCGTAGAAGCATGGTTTTCACTACTTAGTATCCCAGACAAGAAAAAATGGAAAAGAGATCACGTAACAGTAGAGACAAGTGCAGGTAAAGTCACGGTACCACTTCTACCTCCAGAACACCTACTTTTACTCTGCTTCAGTGACTACACTGAGTGTCAGCCAGGCTGTGGCCACCGTAGCTCAGTGTAACACAGAGCTTGTGCTTCAGCCAGGCTGGCCAGCCAACAGACAAAGCCATAAGAGGAGCAGCAGTGGCAATGCAGCTGCTGTAAAGGGTGGCTTGTCATGCTAGAGATGATATTAATTACTTATTCCGCAGACCAAATTTAGAATGGGACGAGGGTCAGCTATGATTGCCACATCATCTATCAGCTGGAAACTATGTTTGGGTCTAAGCTCCAGCCACACTGCTACTAAATATAGGTTGGTTTGTTGTTGATTTGACTCTGCACTCCCCCGAGTTGCCTTTGACTATCAAATAATTAAGCAGTTTGCTTTGTGAGGGCTCCACTGCTGGCACCTCTTAGTGCCCAAAGCTGCTTGGATGCAAACTTGACAGCTTAGCAGGAGTTTCAGCTTACCCGGGCAATGGAAAGAGCCCAAGTGTTTAGCTCCCGTTTCAGTTTTGCAGATTGCTGGCACTGGGTGCCATGAATCAACAGTCTGTGGGCAACATCTAAGCAGTCTGCACCAGAGCTGGGCCACAGTTTAGCCGCACTTACCCTGACATGCGCTTGTATAGCTTAGTCATGAAGCGTACATCCACTTCACAAGGTCTGTGTGTGAAGATCCAAGATAGCTTTAACACGGCTAGCACAGACACTGATAAGGTGCAATCACAGTGGCACAGAGGTCTGCCCAGCCTGCCCACCTTCCACAGCCTGGGGCCCACTCCGCCTCCTCGCCGGTCCCACGCTGTGGGTGGCGATGCCACGATGCCACGGCTGGCAGCTTCCTCACCAAAGAGGAGGCTCCCTGACTACACCACCAACTGGCACGGACAGTATATTTCCCTCACCCCCTTCTGAGGTGGAATAAATTTGTTAACCAGACACAGCATCGCTGTTACAATAGACTAAGAAGGTTTGTCCATATAAACCACATGAAAATATATTGATTTAACCCCCCTTTTTAGGCTTGGAAACGTTACGCTGACAGGCAGCTGTGTTTAACAGAAAGCAAGAGAGCAGATTCCTACATCAGATCCCGATGCAGGGCACTGCACTACAGCTATAAGCTAAATCAGCCTTCTCCCTACTCATCGCTGCTGGTGATGGAGTAAACTAAGCCTGGGAGCACTGCTCCTCTGCACAGCCTGGAACAAGTTAATTTGCTTCTCTGGCTCCCTTCTCACGCTCTGCTTGCAGTATCCGTCCTAATGCTTTTAGCCTCAATTTTAGGTGGTAAAACCTTTGGGGCAGGCAGGGCAGGTGTGTGATTCCACGCTAACTTGCACAACAAAAGAAATGAGCTGGACAGAAAGCAGGAGTCATTTGGACAGGGGAAGGTAAAATAAGAGAAGCTGAAGAACAAGCATCCGCACAGGATATCCTGACACTCGGCTGTGTACTTGACACAATATTTAGTTGAACTGCGCCACTTCCTTTAAGGTGCAAAATTCAGATTTATTCAGCTGATTTCTTTTCACGTTCATGCCGAACATACAGCTTTCCTTGCGTTTAGTCATTGAGTTCAAACTTTTATTTGCCATCTGGCAATGGATTGGGGTTTACCGGGGGGAGGGGATAGGAAAGGGGTCTTTTTTTTCCTTTTTTTTTTTGCATCTGTATTTGCTTTATGAGCTATGGCTAAGGCATCATTTACACATGGGGAACTGGATCGGGTTCTCTCAATTCTTTCCATATGTTCACTTATGCTGTCAAAACATTTTTTCGATCTAATTAATCTGCACACGTCTCTCCATTCATTTCCCCACTCGGTGGGTTTTAGCATTTTGGGGGTATCTAGCTGGGATTTTGTCATAAAAACAACTTCTGCCTACATTTTGCTTTCGGGTTACTCCACCAAGAAAATGAAACTACTTGTAACGTTTCACTCCTCTCCATCTAATTATTCTTTCCCTGTTTCCAACACTGGCTGAGGAGACTTCCCTTTTCCCCTCATCTTTCAAATATATTCTTTGCCATGCTCCAGTGTCTACCTGAGGTTAATGAGGGAAATCCCTGCTGTGAGTTTTGATGTGGATTATTTTTTATCTAGTTAATCTGACGTGTGGTTTACTATAAAAAAACCTATACCTCAGAATTATGCTTACATTTTACCCAATCTGGACTGCATTTGGGAAATTACCCTGGACAGGGGCTCATAAAAAACAAGAGACCTTTAAAAAAAAAAAAAGTCTTTCACTACTGTAAACCAGTAGAAGGTTGAGATGTTAAAACAGAGTAAAACTGCATTAAAATATGAAGAGAGCCTTTCTGGTAACCTTATAGACATCCTATCTCCAACCAAAAATTAAAATATCACTTAAAACTGGTATTTTATAGATATCCAACGTACAGTGGGCAGAGTAAAACCTAGAAGAAATGAGAAATCTATTAAGAGTTTAGAACTAGACTGCATAGCCATTTCTCCTTGTGAAGCACGGTACAGAGAAGATAGCTGTCTATGGCAGAGAGCATTTGGTTTCCTTGCAATGATTGCTACAGACAAGGAGTTAGCAAACTTTTCTAGCACACTGTTCCAGACAGTATTTTTCTTTCCCAAATTAGAGGCTACAAGTGACTAAACTGAGTGAGAGCTTAAGCAAGACACACTGATCAGCTGATGATATTGTCCCCTTTTGTTAAAAAATGAGGCACCCTCTCTTCTCTAGGTCTGCAACTCAGAGGCAGCCAGGGATGAGAAGCTACTGCTCTCTCTGCTCT
The DNA here is from genome assembly GCF_000737465.1 of Haliaeetus leucocephalus. Taxonomy (NCBI): domain Eukaryota; kingdom Metazoa; phylum Chordata; class Aves; order Accipitriformes; family Accipitridae; genus Haliaeetus; species Haliaeetus leucocephalus. The sequence goes on from NW_010973284.1 coordinate 1,822,126, forward strand.
TCTGAGATGAAAACTGTCCTTTAAGAACAGTGCTGTTCTTAAAAAGCACTTTAAATGCTGGATACATATTGCTACAAAATTTTAGAAAGCTCTTGATTCCTTAAAAACCTGCGAAGCCTGGTTTGATGGTGGTCTGATGGATGGAACAGCCAGTCTGTTGCCAAACGCGCTCTAACAGCAGCAAGGGAGAATCCCAACCTGAACTGTGGGATTCCTATGGACACAGAATTCAGAGAGATTTATATGAGGAAACTTGTTATAGTCACATCAGAATAGATGTTCTGCTCCCCTTGCTCCTAAAAAGTTTGGCTTGTATCTCTTGGAGACCATTGGGAAATGGTAAATACAGTTCTCTTTAGCATTAAAACTTTTCTGTAAGTGGGAACCTCTTTATACACACAACTGCTCCGTGCATTGCAATTACATTTATTGCATGGAAAAACCTGTAGGCACCAACTTACACAAATTCATTGGGAAGAAACTATTCTTGTTGGTAAATGTCAAAAGTTACCCTCATCACTACTCTAGCTATCTGTCAGGCCTGACATTTTTCTATACAAAACCAAAACCAAGGGCTATTAATCCCCACCTGCCCCAGAGCCATAAAAGAGCTTTTGATTTCAGTAATATTACATAACCTCTTTTAACGAGCAGATCTAAACCTGCCACCCAGCATTGCCAGCAGGAATTTTTAAAGGTATCCGAGGCATCTTTTTCCTTAGGAGATCTTCTAAGAAAGCATTTGTATTCATTTGGCAAACAGAAAAAGAGCACATTTTATAATTGACTGTGCCCAAAACAATAGCTGGTTCTGTCTGAAAACACACCAGTTAGAATTAAAAGTGCAGTTAGCATGTGAGTGAGTCATCAAGTGGTAGCAGAGTTTGGCTGGCTCACAGCCCAAGATCAAATGTAGCACCATCCTGCCCCAGGGGTTATCTTTAAAGCTGAGATCTTGCAGAGAAGAGCACACTAGACACTCTCCACCTTCCCACCTCCAAATTTTGGCTAGGTGGGAGGGTTAGTGAGCTTGTTCATAGGCTGTCCTTTTTATCTCCAGGAAAGGCGAACAGCACCGAACCCCCCCAGAGGGTTGTTCTCACCTTACAACACCCAGCTGGTCACTATTCCTACTTTTACTTTGCTGTCCCATCCTATTTCCCATTTTTAAAGAAGCCCTCAGTCAGCTGCACCTTGTGGCTCCTATTTCCAAGGAAACCTTGCCCCTTCACTCACTTTAATGAGAAATTTCTAACCCAATGCTCCTGAAGCACTTATGGGGGAAAGCTCTTCCCAGCACAACTTCTGCGACTGTAAGGAGGGCAGTTGGATACCTTGGCTCCTGAATTTTAATCTTGGACAAGTCACGCAAGCCTTCTGCACCTCAGTTGCTCATATATTCCATAAGAATCAATAATGCCACTAGACTAGTATCAAACACTTAGGAGGGAAATCTAGCCAATGTGGGATACAACTAAAGAAAAAACACTTTGTGCTTCACGATTCAGCTGATCCTCAGAATTGAGCCAATTCCTGCTGCTGAGGATCTGTCCTTTTATTTAAAGACAGCAAGCCGAGAGAAGAGATGAATAGCAGAGACTCAAATGGCTCATGGAGCTTTTCACTTGTAGGTCACCAATCAGAACCTCAGCGAGGTCAGTGAGTGTTTGCGAGTTATCGTGGTATGCAAGCTTTTTATAGTGTCCTTTGCAAAGTGGATTTATTGGCTTCAAATTAATTTCTACTGTATGCAGTTTTCACAACATGAAACCCTCCATTGTTACAGCTCAGTCACTGTTAACCCTTCGCAAAGCTACACACGAAAAACTGCTACCACCACCTGAACAGCTTGCCTTTTAAAATCATACTTGAAGAAGCCTCCTAACTGTGAACTGAGCCTGGATGACCTCAAAGAGCCTTTCCTAGCCTTGAGTAGAGGCACAGCCATGAGAGGAAAGTTGTACTGCAGCTGCACATACTGTTCCTCACTCATGCATAAATTGGGAAACGCAGAGCCCAGCTCTGCAGGCTTGTTCTTTACTCCCCACAGTGACTCTGCAGCCCTCACTGGGTCTGCTCATGGAGGAAGATAAGTGTGTGTGCTGGCAGCATCACAGGACTATTCTTTGCAGAAAGTACTTTCTGAAAGAAAAAACAAAACAGAAGAAGCAAAAATGAACAACTATATCATTATCTAATGTGCTGAGATCTCGGCAGAGATCATTTCAAAGATCCATATTGTTTACAGCAGCTGATGAGTCTAACAAGTGCTGAAGCTCTGCTCTCGCTCAAAGTGCTAACATATTTACAGTTTTCAATCCTGTCCTTAGCGCTTATCTGTCATTTCAAGATGAATGCTCCTTTTGTACAGGCTAATTACTTGCACGAATACTCTACTAGCTCAAAATCCCAGATTTGTTTCGCTTTTCCATTAGCAGCAATTTTGTACTTTGGAAATTGCTTAATACAGCAAATCTAAAATAAAAGCCAGTTTTTGTTCAAAGGTATTTCTTTGGCTGTGACAAGTCTAGAAAGGGGGGAGGGAAATTAAATTACTTTTCTCCGATGAAAGTCTTAATTTTACTGTACAACTTTTCTAAGTGCACTTACCCGTTGTTCTGCGCTGGCTTGGTTATTGGTATTAGAATAATTTGTGAAGATCTATATAAAATCAAACCAGATCAATAGCAGATCCAACTATACTGCCTGATAAGAGCGGTTTTCTCATGCTCAACAATCTTTTCTCTCTATATATAATACATCAAAAATTTGGTAGGATCCCATCCTACCAACAGTAGGACCATGTGCAATTGAAAAGCTGTCAGTCATTTCATTTTTACAGGAACAGAAGGAATGCAGGCCATCTACAACTCAGTAACTTAATTAAAAAAAAATACAACCCAGGCATGCAAGAAAAAGGATACAGTTATAAAGAGGAGGTCTTATCCTGTTGAATGTTTTACATTACATTCATTGGGTTACTGACCTGTCACAAACCAGTTTCAGATGCAAATCAAAAAATGCTCAGCAATGCAAGATGCATCTGTTGTTTCTGCTAATCCTGATCCCACTGCAGTCAAAAAAGGATAACATCTGATTTTCAGAAGTCTCCAGCAAATGTCTTCAACTGCAACTTGAGCAAAAACAGCACCCAGTCTCTCTCAGTTACGTGTTAGATACAGCAATAGATGTCTAAAGCTACAAGCCTGTGAATGAAAATGCTGGTCTTGAATTAGCCTTTGTTGTTCCTAAGGAATTGCCAATACAAACCATGAGTTTCTGCTTTAAAGGATGTGGTCTCCCATTCCTGCCCAAATATTTTCTAAAAACAAGAATTGTCCACATGAAGTGCATTTCATTGTAAATGAACACAACGTTTAAAAGTCATGAATGCTGTAAATATGAAAAATTGATATAAACTTTAGAGTTGTATTCATGCCATACTGCATAGGCCATCTGTCATTACATACATAGTAATGAAAATTACCACACATAATAAACTCGTTGCAGTTCTAAAGTAAGACTTTGTTTTCCCATTCAGAAGTCAAAAGATGTTCCAATTATGTGCAACTGGGTTGTCAGTCTACAGGCCTTTTCATTCTTACTTATTTTAATCCACCAGAGCAACACCATTAGCATCATCACAGATTTTCTTGGCACTTTTCATTCTATCACCTTTAACATAACTATAACACCAGCCTCTGAGGTACTTAAACATCACTACATCTGCTTCACAAATCAGCTGGATGAGGAACAAAGTTAAACAACTTGCCCAAAGTCACAGACCGAGTCAGTGGCAAAGCTGGGAATAAAGCCCATGTACTCTGACTCTCAAGTTAGGTAACACACATTGTTTTCTCATTGCAAAATTCTGTTTTATTTATACCGAGGTAAACTCAGAAGAACTTGATACTAGAGTAGCTTAGGTTAGGTTTGAACTAGTACTGCTGATGACAGTGTGTCACCCAATATATGCATTATCTCCCATTACCAGGCTGCTAATAAGAACTACATTGGCAAATACAGCTTTTTTTCTCTGTCACTAAGAAATACGACACTACATTTTACGTGGTATTTGTTTGATCCGTAAAGCCAGCCAATTCAGTTCTTATCTCAAGGACTTTAAACAAGCCTGCTGATTTGAGGTGACAAACATTTCTGGACATTTGTATCTGCTCATACTTGAGGAGTTACAATATGAACAGGGATGCTGATAAACAAAGAAAAGCCCTTCTTCCTTAACCATTACTGCTAACACTGCAGAAAAAAACCAGCATGAATGGGTGGAATATGTGCAAAAACCTCTCCAACCCTAAATCCTATTGCTATGTTGCAGATATAAGGTATTATTGATGCACAGTACGTTTTCCTGCTTTCTGAAGTCACAATCAAAAGAATGGCAAATGCCATCATTCGGAGAAATTGAGAAAGTTACAAAACATAGCAAAAAATGTGGATGGGAGGAAAATTAGGCAGGAAAGTTCAAAGGCAGCTAAATGAAATGCTCGTGTGAAACAGATCCTGTGTAATTAGCCACTAGGGGGAACAAGAGTCATGCTGCTTAATTAAGGTGCAGTCACTTTTAGCAGCGGGCCCAGAGGGTTATCCTTGCCCAGGGAAGCTGGCTGGGATGTTTGAACACTGGCCCTGTAAGCTTTGGAGTGGGACAAAGCTTTTCTGACCTTTGTCTGTGTTTCACTTTCCCCTTTCAGGTCTGTATAGGCCTTGGTAGAAGCAGTTAACAAGGCTTGAAGAATTCATACACCTTTCATATTTTCTAGCTGCAATTAGCTATTTCTGCACCTGAAGCACCTGATAAAAATATTTAAACAAAAACCTGGGAGGAGAAGGGAGGAGACAAAGGAAAGGGAGAGGACCAAAGAAAGAAAAATGGCAAAAAAGGAAAAGCTGTATTTTTCAGACAGTGTACGCTTGGGTGTTGGCTTTTTTAAAGTATAAGGGAAGAAAAATCACATGCAGCTCATATGCAAACTGTGTGAGAAATGTGGAGCAATGCTCTGCTGATATTGTTAGACTGAGGTAGTGGTTGGGAGGGATGGCAAGGGACCTGCCTCCCCACTCGTGCCTGCTGACCTGCATGACCGAAGCTGCATGAGGAAAACGAATGAGGCAAAAAGTAAAAGCCCCTCTCGGGCCACTTTTCTTCTGCTGCTGCTGAGGATCCAGAACTATTCAACGGCATGCCTGGGACTGAATCACAGACAAACAATCTTTTCTATTACCATAAAAATGACAAATAAGTAATAGTCACAGCCTGTAAACACAAGACTCAAATTAAACAGAGTTCTAAGTGGTACACTGTAACTGGAAGCAGGAACCTACTCTTATTAGAGCCGGCTCAGCCTAAAGAGTATCAGATGTTACTCGGGCCTTAGAAGGCCTGAGACATAAACTATGTGTGTAAGAGAAAAAGAAGTCAAATGACTCATGACAGAGTTTGTTTTAATATAAATGACTTTCTCTGTCTCTTTGCTTTTAAAGACTTGCCATTTTCCGATCTTGAACAGCTAACCTAGGCAGCTGGCTTCCTTAGCCAGTGTCCTTCCTTTTGTGTATAAAATGCTGGCATTTACAAACTCATATCCCTCTGGCTAAGGGAGGGCGGTTTATTTTAGCACTGTGATCAATGCCATCACAAATCTTTCCTCTTCCAGTCCAAGAACACTGGCACAGCCCAGTCAGTGCTGTGTGGCTGTGCTGTACCCATAAAACAGAGGATACACCACAACACTTTACTGAAGTCCTACAAGCCTTGAGAGTAGACCTGAGGGAGCAGCACTGAATGAGCCACAAGCTCATCCCCTCTTTGCTTTTTATTACGTGAGGACACAGGTAAGGGACTGCGATACAGAAAGAGCATGGAAAGAGAGAGAGAAAACAAAAGAAGAGGAATAAGATGAAATAAGAGTGGGAGTAGGGAGAGGGAGATGGCAGGGATATTGGGGATTTACTGCCAAAAAAGAAAAGCCCCATTCTCCACCACACCTATCTTCTTTCTCATGTTTCTTTTATTCTCTTTCCATGCCAGTCCTGTGGTTCTTCTCTGGGATGAGTGGAACTTCCATGTCCAGAAAGCCACAAGTTTGGCATTTTGCATCTTATGGCAAATGTGCTGGCTAGCCAGTGTTTCTACAGGGACAAAGTTATACAAAGCAAATGAAAAGCAAAGCTTGGTCTCCCTTTCATGCAATGCAAGAATCATCCCTTAGATGGGACTATTGCAAAATTAAACAACCTTACAACCAGGACCAGTAAATAATGAGTAATGTGCTTGTATATACAAAGCTTTTATACCAACCAGTCAAAGAACGTGAGGATAGCTCATCACAAAAAGACCCCATTTATCAGAAGGGCTTCAAACAGCTTAGCATCTTCAGGGCCATTACTCATCTCTTTCACCTAAGCTAAGTGCCAGCTTCCAACCTAGAAGCTAACACATATCCAATTTATCTGCTGTAAGGCACTCAAACTTCCCTCAGTCTAGTCTAAAGATACAGGATTCAATACCTAAACTACTTAAAGTTAACAGATACTAGTGATTTCATGACAGCAGATAGGAAGACACTAGTCTGGGAAAATTAGGCAAAAATCAAGTCTTACCAGGCATTCTGAAAGCAAAAGGAGTCTGACAGAAGGCTGCTAGACTCAGCAACGTTTTGCTGAATATATCCAAGGCGTTTAACTCAGTTCTGAGCTACAGGGCTGGGCAACAAAGGGACTTTCCAAATGCGACACATTATCATCCTCCACCCCACAATTTTGGGAGGGGGAGCTTGGGCTTGGTGATGGTACAGCCCTCCACACATACTCTTGTTGAGGAGAGATTCTTCAGAGGAGAAAATTTTTATGAGAAATTGGTTTATTTTCCAGAGTGTTTTCTCTTGGAAGGTCCTTTGTGCTTCCAGAGCTCCAAAAGATGTGACATGGTGAGATCTAACCACTCCGCTCTGCTCAGCGAGGAGTGCAGTGCACATCCCTTTACACTGTTCCTTGACAAAATGATGTGCTCCCATCAGAGCTTCCACACCCACACTCCTCCCTAAAATTTCTACCTGGTAAAGGACTATCTGGAAGCTGTGCAGAAAACAGCAACTTACAGCAGGTGCTCACACAAACAGACTCTACATGGGTCAAAATACATTTACGTACGGAAGGTTAGTAATGCTTTGGTGAATGCAACTCCTAAGAGTACTACACATTGAGTACATGGCCTATAAATCATTCTCAGCTGAAAAGTGCACTTGTGAAAGATGACAATGCAACTCACTTTCACTGTTTATACACACTTGTAAGGCCCAGCAAGATATGGGCACAGCGGTTCTCCTTATTCATGTTGTTCTAATGTTTTCCAACCCTCATCTGGAGGAGTATCTGTGCAAAAATCAGCAACTTATGCTTTTCCATGCCCGCTTGGTGGTTAGCCTTTCTGCCTAGATTTCCCTCAAGAGTGACAATTATGGTCTTGCTAATAATTAGGTAAACACTTGTCCCAGCAAAAACAGAACAGAGCCATGAAGCAATTTCATATGGATTCTCTCTACATGTCACTGTCCCAATTTCTAGTATCAAACGGTGCCCCAGAAATGTGTGAAAAGTTGCTTCAAAACAAGAAAGCAAGCAAGAGTTGGGAATGGTTGTTATATGTCTGTATCTAAGAAACCAAGGAAACAAGAACCTATGACTTAGCTGAACAAAGAAAGGAGAACGGGAACTGGATTCCAATTCTGAGAATGAGGAAAGCCAGTATGCTAATAAAGCAACCGCCTTCTATTGCTAATAAAACTAATAAAGGTTACGGGATCTCTCCTCTACCATTTCAGATCCATGATTATATGAAAGGGAATAAAGAAAAATGTCTTTACTGTTAACCACAATAAAATTAAATGTATTAGAAATGCCTAGATAATAAACAGAGTCTTGTTAAACCATACAAACAGGGCAAATTTTGAGAAACAAACCCCTCTAGACATCTTTAGGAGAAAGGACAACATAGTATATGTAAGTTATAAAACTTTTTCAAATATAGAGTGGCAAAAGTATGTCCTGGTGGTACAAACTACTGGCATCAAATCCCACAACTAAGTGATCATAACGTCCTTCAAAAAAATTATTGTGAAAAAACCTCAAGCATTTCAGACAGCTAGCGCTGTGACTCTACATGCTTGTGCTTTGCCACAGAACAGTCTGATCCCCTGCGCTGACATAGCAAGAGTGCAAATCCCAGATGGAAAATTAATCTCACAATGTAGCCAGATTGAGTTTCCAATTCTCCAGTGCATAACTTGAAGGTTGTTCTGCTCAGCTACTGAAGAGGTGAGGGCAGAGAGACTTTAACTTGTTTGACATCCCGAACATCATTTAAGCAAGGCAAGCTCTGAAAAGGAACTTATTGGCTACTGACAGTTACAAAGGATCCATGGTATCCTCCTTTGTACTCATCCTTCCTATAAAATATTGCTATCACACTTTTCCCTGCTTAAATGGCCTGGACAGAAGGGGAGTCCAAGGTCCAAATGACTTCAGCTATGTCTCTGGGTATGTGGGTACAATCTGTCCTTAAAATAGAAAGGAGATGGATCACAGTACATTTTAAAGAATGTATCTATCTACTATAAAGACACATTTATGGTTTCCTCATATTTATGGCTTTCCTCAAGAAAAGACAGGGCCAGCAAGCTAGAAAAACCGTAACATTGTGATACTATTAAACTACCTCTACAAGCTGATCTTAGCCTTAGTTTGCTTGAAAAAAAAAATCAACTAATTGTACATCTCCTTAGACAAACTCCACCATGGTCATTTCATGGTTTGTTACAAAAATATGCAGCAGCAGAACCTGAACTATTCTAGGCAGCATATTTTCTCCTGCTTGCCAGGTCTTGGGCTTACTGACAGATGAGAAGCATACCATTGGTTTAGTAAGAGTCTCAACTTCTGCAGATTAACAAAACAGTAAATCTTATTCTTTGCCAACATCAGCTGATGTGAGTTTATTAAAAGCTAAAAGCCATGACGATATACGTGTTGAGCCTACAGACAGAAGAGGTTACATTTACATACATATGGTTGCTTCTAACACGGTAATCGGGTTATGTGCATGCCAGATACAGAACTCAGGTGAAGTCAATGGAGCTATGCCAATGAGCAAGGCCAGCTACACCTTCAGCATAAAGACAGAGGATTAAATAGATTTGTTTGGTCATTCGAGCCTCTAAGAGGTCTTTATTACCTTTTCAGTCCATCTTCATAAATGTGAAAAATAAGTAATAAAATCTTTATCACCACTCTCAGCCAGAACTAATAAACAGGTAAGTCACATTGATATCCCAACACACAGTGCCTCATCTCCTTCCACTGATGTCCAAATAAAAGGCCACGTTTCATTTCATTAGTGTGGTATTTCATTAAACCACCTACTTTTAGAAAAATAATACGGCCATATCTTTAAGTCCTGGATTTCTGAGATTGTTGCCTCCAACGTTAGTATTTCTGTGCCAAACACTCAGCTAACGTGAATGGGTAGTTCTGTTATAGCCAATATATTACACTGACTTACTGCAGCTGCCTTTCCTTATCATTAAAGAGTTACTGAGAAATTCCAAATCTGAACATTTGTGTACTGGCTGACATTTAAAATGGACCATGCTAAGTTTCCACAAAAGGACAGCACTTAACAAAAGACACCGCCTTTGTGTCCTATTACCTATAGCACCCACAACTTGGTTCTGAATGGGTAATAATATGAACCAACTGCAAGAGCTCTAATAGCATTTATCATTTCAAGATGCGTCATCTACCAGTGAACTGTGTGTCAGATTCCTGTTTGGGCTCTGATCCAGTAAAGTACTTCAGCACATGGGCAGTCCTGCTTATCTTCAACTGAGCTTCTTGCCTACTTGAAAGTTAGATGATGTACCTAAGTGCTTGATTGGATCAGGGCACTGGAGTAAACTGGTGTCACTCCTCTGAAATCCTGGAGCAATACTGATTTACATTAACTGAGAATTTTGCATTATGATTATGGACTAAGATCATCTGTCATTTCAGTAGCTATATGACCTGCTACAACAAACTTTGACATTTTCTTAGACAAGTTTTTACCTGTAATAATTTCAAGTGATATAAACCAACTACAAATCATCTAAGGTGACAATGAACCAAACACTACTGTACAGCATGTACTGATCTGATAATACATCAAATGTATGACAACATATAGCATTAGACTTTGCACTCCACCAAGAACATTTAACAGCAACAGAGTTATTTCTCTCAACTCCAATATAAAAGGCAGCCAGCAGGATGATATCAAATGATGGCAGCTCTGCTTCTCCTAAAAGGACCTTGGGGACTCCAAGGAGATTTGTGTATCTGCACTTCCAACAGCATAGCAATGTGGAAATGTTAAAGTTAGTAAAGCAAACAGTCCTCAAATGAGAAGGGCAACAGATGTCAACCAGTATCACATGTCAGTAAACAGCAACAAGACAGAGGGTACTTTTCTTAGCACTTTTGTGAAAGCATCGTGCTATCAGCTACAGCCACATCTCAGCTGTTTGACTAAGTAGTAGTGCTTGTATGTGTGATTTAACTCCCACCAAGAGAGGATTTCCAACTATATGGAAATACTGTCCACTGAAGCCAGCTGAAAGAAAGTAAGAAATGCTTCTGCGTATTTATTGCGGCTTGAAAAGTGAAAAAAAAATAAAAAAAAAAAATCACACTCTCAAAGTGATTGAAAGCTCATTCTGTGCTTGGCAGAGACAGACAAGCATTTATATTTCTCAGCTTTAATACAGAAGGATCATCCTTAGGGCAAAAGAGTAGTTGTGATTCATCCGTTTTTTTTACCCTTACTGCAAAGGCTTCTGACAGTAAGGCCAAAATATGCTAACTAAAAAGGCACTCTTTGTACAATAAACACTAGGCCACAAGGAACTGGACAGTGGCCATCAAATCACTGCCTTTTAATTTTTCTCTCTCATCTATATTTCTCTAAAGATTTCTGGTAAGAAGGCAGCTGACTCTATACAAAAGCCAGAGGCATTGCCAGTATCTTGGTGGTTTCATGCATGCCATATTGAATCTAACTTTATTACACAAGAGAAAAAAACCCTTTCAATTAGGCAAAGATGTATTTCAGTGTCAAAACACCAAGCAAAGAGGTAAAGGGATAGAGTTCTTCTACTGCTGAGTCACTGCTTTGAGTCCACAGCCATTGAACATCTTAGCTGCTTACATGGAAAACAGTTTGGTTCTCAGCAAGCAGTAGAGTCCACATCATGAACTGTCCATGACATCCCTTCACAACTTTGCTGCCAGTCATAAGTGAGAGAACAAAAAATGAATGGACTATGAAGATTCAGCTCTTTTCACCATTAGAATACTCTCTCTAACAGTAGATACATAAGCTATGCACTGAAATTTAAAGTCATTTTTTTAACGGAGCACATGTCCTGTCAATTGAGACTGATCATATACAATCCAGGAAGGAATTTTTTAATAAATCACTTAGATGAAGAGGCCATACCCAGCCAATACACTACTCAGAAAAGCAAGAGCTGTTACCTAGCTTTGCCCAAGGATGGTATCCACTACAACTTGGGCTCAAACTCTACAGGTACAAATCTGGAGCTTTTGAAGAGAAGGAAGGCAAGATCACAGCACCTTAAAACACTCCTTGTGTACAGCATGGTGCCTAAGAACAACCATCTCCTTCCTCTGCCTTTCCAAAATCCTCTGATTAAGGGAACAGGAGAAAAAAAAAACCATCCCAACACGGCAGGAAGGCTTTTACTAAAAGGTGCATTAATTGGGTAAGGCAAGCCAACGAAATGATTAACTCGCTGCTCTCCTTCAATATTATGTTTACACAAGTTGATTATAGCACTTAATTACTAATTCACCCTGCTCAAAACCAAGAGTGCTTTAAATTTTTAATGAGATGAGGGAAGGCAACATTCCCTAACTCAACAGGGAGAAGTCATTTTATTTCCTCTTTTGATTTCCCAAGTTATTACCATTTCTAAGGAAAAAACTATCCCCTCCCTGATCTGTCACTTGGTTCTTGCTTTTGAAAATATGGAAATCAAGAAGACGCTTGTATTAATTTCAATCCATGACCTGACAGGTAATGCTTTGGAAGAGGAATAGAGGATCGGATCATCAACTGAAGCACATCCATTGAAATAAGTGGAACAAAATTACACCAGAGACTGCCTGATCCAGAAATGGAAATAGCCTAATCCCCTCCAGTTTGTCAGCAGAAATGTTGAATATGGCCCAGTACTATTTATGGGTGTTCTTAAGACATGTTGTCTATACACAATTGCCAGTTGGTCCATTACCAAGGCTGTGGACTAACTGTTGCACTGAAGAACTTCTTCACATTCATGACAGTCTGTAACATTTTCATTGTTAAGAGGCGGATACACAGCATATCTCATGTTCTTCCTGGCTGATCTATATAAAACTTGTGTTTTCTGTGGGTTTTGCTTTTGATTTTATCCTCTATGCTATATCACCCAACAACTTCCTTAGTCAACAGAGAGGAGATGTCCATTAAATTAAGCATAACCAAGCAGTGCACAAACAAAACTTGTCTGAGTTCCTTTAGTACAAAGTTGTAAGTGAATCATTTCCCCTGCACCATCATAACTTTAAACTCCCGTTTGCAATATATCTCCCTCATAGTTATGGACTCTATGCCTGTTATCTTGAAGGTGAGCCAGGTGACCCTGATCCACATAGCTTCTAGGGCTGCTTCCAGGGCTGTAAATTGTACCTACGGGGTACTTCAGTTGCTCAGCTGCTACGGCTGCTAAATAATTCAGCTAATCCACATTAGGTAATTACCTAACACCTCTTTCTATAGAATCCGGCTAATTTTTATATAACTCCAATCTGCTTTATAAAAACAATGAAAAAGCTTTTCCCTATCTTTTTGCAGGATATACCACCAACTTGCATAACAACCAAAACAAAGAAAAGACTACACCTCCCTTAAAAGTCAATTTTATACCTGAAAAATCTTGTAGTCATGTAGACTCTTAATTTCTGGCTCAATGTTTTACACCAGAAATGATTACTGAAAGCTGATTACAGAAAGTTATCAGTAAAATGTATTATAGTAAATCATAGAAACTTTCCTCTCTTCCATATCAGCCAGTAACAATGACCTACATTAAGACAGCAAATCCAAAATAAATCTGGTAATCTGGTTTCATACAGGTAATTTTATTAATTGCTTTAATATGCAATTAAGGAATAGTCAGTGGGCTGCAGGATTTTATAAGGCAATAATCCTGTTCCCTGGTGTACAGCTTTGTCCCAAAGAGTAGGCTATCCAAAAAAAAAAAAAAAAAAAAAGAGCTGGATGACTGCCAAATCAAACAGCACCTTCTTCCCATTTTCAATTACATACAAGTGAGGCAGAGTAACGAGGATATACTGGAAACTTTGACATTTATTTATTGAACATTTTTACTGAGAAGGAATTGCTGGCTTGCTAAACCGGAAACTATATTTTTACTACAGAAACAATCACATAGAAAACCAGGATCCTGCTGCTCAGCATGAAAGGAATGGCTAGAACCAATAAATTGACCCATCTAAGCCAGCAACGTTAAGGTTATTTCATTCAATGCAGCACGCATTTAAAAAACCAAAAATACAGTGTATATTTCAAAAATCCTTATGTCATACTATTTTACACAGCACTGTCTTCTGTGACCCAGCCAGGTTGTGTTACAGCTCATAGGCACAACAATCAAGAAACAACAAAACCACTAGAAGAAAAAGGGTGTAGCATTTGTAGGGGCAAATTAAAAGATAACCCAAGTTGCAAGAAGAACTTCAGATTTTCTCCCCTTTCCAGAGATTCTAGAGACTAAATAACCAACAGATGAAATGTGGAAGAACTCACCATACTGCATGTTCTTTTTTCTTTTAGGATAGACCAATTGTTTTAATTCAGTTTTACCACAGAGGAGAAAAATGCAGGGAGAGTAAATGAAGAGGAAAATAGGGAAGTCAACGTTCTTTGAAGCAACAACATATGGTGACCAGGCAGGAGAGATGGAGGTTATAAATCTTTCCTTGATAGAATTACCTAAAGATGAAATTGCAGCTTCAGGGGGCTTGAGCTTTAAACCACACTAGATTCTAGCAAATTAACCTGTATGGTTACAAATTTTGCAATAACCTTCATTTCCAATGCTTCTTTGTAAAGGCTCAGCATACTGAGAATTTTGGTACCAATACAGATGTGGTCAATAGAAAGCATGAAAACCTTTATTCCACAAATCACTCAAAATACAAATAAAAAGATATGAAAATTAAGAATTAGAACAAAATGCTGCATCCTGCAAATAGTCACTGTTGTAGTATAGAAAGGGAAAAGAGACAGCAGGTACACTGGCGCTTGGTTCTTTGTGAAAAGAAACTTATTTAGGAATACCAAAGTATAGAGGAAAAGCTCTTTAGTGTTCCAGCCACTATGACCAACTGCCCAAGAAAGCAAAGGGTGAGAATCCTGTTGTCTCACATACACTTCTGACTGGGTTCATCATACAGCGATATGTAGGTAAGTAAGGTGCCTGTCCTTGGAAAAAACATCCTCCAGTGTGTCTCTGAAGCAGATACTTCCCCATTTCCAGATCCCAATGACGGAATGCCACAGGACTAGGCATCAGGATAGTACAGGAGTATGAGAGTAACAGCAACCACCACAGCCACATACTTTACCCCTAAGGAAATACCATCCAAATCCAATGCATTTCTTAACCATTAAGCTAAATAAAGCCTAACTCTAATTACTGTATAAGGTTACTATAGAGTCAGGTCTTCCCTAGAAGACCCATCTCTTCTTTCCTGTCTTGAAAACTGATGCCCTGGTAGACTTTAAGGATCTTGTCTGTGTGTCCAGATTTTCAGAGTGAAGAGCAGATTGCCGGAGCCGTGGATCTGACTTGGTTGCCCCATGCCCCAAACCCCTACATTGACGGAATGCACGAGCAGGTCAACTCATACATGTAATGCAGGTTACAACCCCAAAGCACCAGATTTAGCACGCAGACACAAGAACAGCCCTGCTCCGTAGGCTCACCAGCTCTCTGAAGCATCACTCAACCGTGCACATACTACACAGCACACATGCACGTACTTCCATACGACATTCCCTAGCAGAAGCCTGGCAGCACTACTGCTACTGTTATCACTAGTGGGTTTCACGTGCCTGTTCAGCAACCAGTCCTTTTGTCAGCAGAGCATGTTGAAGCTGGACTAAGATTACCAGAAGTGATTTTGAAGAATCCTGGCTTTGGGTGCTATTTCCAAGCTGTCCTAAAGATGCTCGAGTTTTAGAAAACGGAGAACAGCCAACCCATGAAAACCAGATAGCATTTAAATGTTTTGATTTTGACATTGAGTGGAAATGTCCAAAAATCATTCTGAGAAATGTGACCAGTCACTGGGACAAATACAGTAAAAATTCCCCTTCAAACAACCATAGACATAAGGAAAGAGGTTATTGGTAAAAAACCCTCAATTTTCTCCTTTACTATTAGACTGAGCAAACAAAGAGCTTTGGAAAGCACAATAATTAAGCATAAACCATCTATTAGAGGACAGGTAATAACCTCTGTTATTTGCAAAGAGTAAAACAATGCTGAATGTTTGCAGCAGCACCTCTAAGAAAGGTTTGTTTTGGAAGATGTGTTAGAAAAATAAATTTAAGAGAAGGTTATTGAACTGCAATGCTAGATATGCATTTACGCCTCCCCAACCCCCAAAACACATTTATTCAGTTTCTCGTTTCTTGATCCCATGTAGCTGAATTGTTTTTAAAGTATTTTCACATTATCTAACATATTTGCTCCATGATACAACTGGTATTGCCACAGGTGGGACCTCTTTGATGACAACCTTCTGAACACACACAAAGCCAAAACACTTAGAGGGTGGTTTCTTCACACTGCAGATATGTTGTGGCATCCTGGATAGGATTCAGGGCCTCACCTGGCTCCCAGTGATCACCACAGGCAGTATGATGGAAAGAAACATGCTACAAATGCCCAGTGGGATGTATAATAGCAGTAGTTTCCAAACTACTTTCCCCTTTTCTGTTTCAGAGATATCCCAGGGAAGCCCATGGGCTTGACCTGTAACTCAGTGAAACAAAAGGAAACTCCTGCTGACCAGCAAAGCCCTTGGAACCAGACCTTGCACAAACAGCTGCTGAAGCACTGGAAAAGGCAGAGGCTGCGTCTGGGAAACCAGACTCCTTATGCAGTGCTGAGGCACCGGACTGCAATTTGTATTTATTCTTTTTCTTTATGTGCTTGTGTTAACTTACTTGATTCAAGCAGAAATGGGAAGGGAGCATAAGGAGTCATGAAGTCCGGCTCCTGACAGTCACAGGTAAGCCCTTAGGAGAAGTTTACTCCAGGAAGACCCACAGAACCTGCACTGTATTTATGACAAGCCAAAAACCATTCCAAAGAGGCCAGTACCTCCTGACATATCATAACAGTAAAAGAGCACACACTTTTAAAATTAAAAAGTCTGTGACATGGCTGGTTCAAAGGATCTAGTTTCACTCAGTAAGATTTTTGAAGGAGTGTGCTATGCAGGCTGACATATATGTACCTATGTATAAAATATACATATCTGTTCTGACATTATTGAATATGCTTCTGAAATATTTTTATATATAAGGGCAGGGTTAAAAACTGAAGGTAAATGAATACACCGAAACTGTATAAAAACACATCACAGAAAATTTTGCAGCATTAGATTTTTCTAATGGTTATGAAGACAGACTTAATCAGTTTTGAGATGTTCAGTTATTGCATAGTAGTGGAAAACATCTTAAACTTGGAATGAAATATCTATGTATTTGAAGGCAGAAGATTAACAAAAGAGTAAGAATTAAATATGAGGTCCTGTCACCAAAAGTTGCTACTGAAATTACATTTATCAAAACAAGTTCTCCTTACAAGCACTAGAATTATTAAATACATATATATATATAGTACTTATATATTTGTTGCAATAGGATTAATTTTAATGGAAAAATTCTTATGAAACTGCTCTTCCTGCTAACTTACATAGCACTGCAGAATATTCACATTTCAAAATTTCACATTTGGAAAAATGCCAAACACGGCCCAGTTCCTTAGCTTATGTTGAGCTCTTTATTGATTCCAGTAGAACTGCATCAATTTAACTAGGTTAAGAAGCTGACCTCCTTATTCAGAAAATGCATTCAGATAAGTTTTTGTGCAAAATTTCATCTACAAATACCTGCACCTGATGTTATTAGAACGAAAAGTGTATCTAGGGAGTGTCCTGATAAATAATTTTGTCCAACTGGATGCAGTGTACTGTTTAGTGTCCTTGTGTAGCATGAGGAGAGGACACGTCTTATACTAGTGGAATTGCCAGGTAGGAAAACAGATATGATTTTGGGTATTCAGACCCTTCTTTGGGTTTCTGTATACTACTGTTGTTTATGTAAATGCAGCTAAGTCATGCTTTGGCTGATCCACTGAACATAAAAGCCTTACTGCTACTTTTACAACTGTTAATGGATTGAAATAACATGAATAAACATGAAGTTCCATCCTCATTATTGACTCTGCATTCACTGTGGGCAAGACAAGAGGTATAGGTGTGTCATTTTTTACTGCATAAATAGTGCTATGTTGTTTCTTATGTTTAACATTCCTTAATACGAAGGAAGGAAAGTAGGACAAATATAACTGAGATGAAAGTGTGACCTTCTTGCAGGATCAGAGCCTTGCCAAATTCCCTCTTTTGTCTATAAAATTATATGGCCTAACTTCATAGACAGCAGCTTCTACCTGCATGTCCCTACAGTCAAAAGACAAATAATCTTCAATACACCTAAATAACATAGGGAGTTAAAAAGAGGGTGGAGAGAAAGCGATGCTGGCTCTCGTCCGGCTGTGCAGAAGGTACAAACTTTTCCACTTGAATTAAAGTCTGTGCATGGTGCCAAATGTCAAAGTGTAAAAAACGCATTAAAACTGTAAAAAAAAAAAAAAAATAAAATCAGGTACTGCATACCTGTATAGACACAAAATCCCCAGAAGCACAAGCTCCAAGAATAGCAGCACCCACCAAAACAGACTCCACTTCTTTGGACAGGACAACAGGCTTGCCTATACAAGAAAAAGCCATGCGTCTGTTAGGAAGAATATAGCAGTACTGCACTAGCGGCACAATAAATAATTAAAGCAAAAAAGACAAAGAAAAAAGGAATCAAAAAGGACTAAACCATGTTCACAACTCTGTTCAGAGCTACAGTCTACTGTAGATTAATGTAAATCTCTCTGCTTTGTGGTTCCAGGCTCCAAGAAAAATGCAGAATTTAAATAAAACAATTTCAGCAAAATATTAATGCAGAACATAAAGTATACAAAGAACAAACCCCCAGACACTGGCTATTTATCTCAAAGGGCTTGGTATAAACCTGTTACCCACACCCTCCAAACCCACGTGCCTATTAAAAGTTGACCTCGAGGGGAAAACAGGGTGGTATCCTTTTTGTTTCTTTTGCAACGAACAAAAAAAAGATTGTTTGTGTTTGTTTTTAAATATATAGACAACAAAGCCAGTCTGGTTTTGCTGGGAGACATGAAAATATGACTAGCAAACGTTCACAAGCTAGGTATGAAATAATAAGAGAAATCTTGTCTTCCAAATTGTGCGAGATACTCGACAACAATATTAAAACACTGAAAAAACAAACAAACAAACAAACAAACAAACTCAATATCTATTCTGAAGTAGGATTAAAAATTATTGTTTCATCACCCATGGGTACTATCATGAACATACTTTCCCTCACTTCACACAAAGTTTTCTAAGACCTGTACTACTAGTGTAAAAACAGCAGGAAAAAGACTAATAAACAAATAAAAAATTGGCCTGCTTTCTTAATTCTCCTTAAAAATCTAAAACAATAGCGTAAGTCTAAATACTTTTCTAGCTGTACTTCAGATGCTTATCCTCACTAAGCCAAAAAATTTAATATTCCTACAGTATTTGGCATGTGTCTAAACTTCCATTACTGAGATAATTTCATTCAATGAATGATGATGCAAACACCGTGGTGGGAGGAGGGCTTCCTTCTGTGAATAGCTTCAATGATATTATGCCCCAAAAAATGCTGCTCCTGAGAGCCAACTGTAAGATTAGAAGGAGCTGAAATTTGGAGGAAGATCTGAAGTGAGCCATGAACAACTCCTATGGAGGAAAAGGCAAATACACACTTTTCAAAATGAGAAATACAATTATTAATATGAGAAAAAATTATTGATACAAAGCAAATTCACCTTGCACCCCAGGCATCCAGTTTCATTATGCTAACCTTTCCCTGTTCCACCAGCGTAAAGCTCCTTACAACCATCTTTCAGTGAGTGACATAAAGGTGCCACAGTGGTCTTTACGCCATTTCCTCCTACAGTTAGCAGAGGCAGAGTGACGGGGAAAGAAAGCGGATACAGTGGGACCTTGTTTTTGACTGCTGGAGTGACTACTAACAGTGAACGAGCATAATTACAGCATCCCTTAAATTTCTCTGACCAGACAAAATCCACCTTGAAAACATTAGTGTAGGATCAATCACCTGAGCATTCCTCTGGTTCAGATGGACCACAGCTCAGGACTTGGGACAACTTAGAACAGAAAATCTAAAACTCAAGCTTACAGCTACACGGCTCTTTGCCAGGCCTTGAAGCAGTAAGCAATTTTCAGCATGCTCTAAAATTTACTGCACATTTCCCGCATCATCAGAGTGAATACAGAATTCTTACCAGGCAAACAAAAAGATCAAGATACTTTTTAAGTGGCCTGCGAAATTATCTATTGGATGTCTGCATGGCTGAGTCATGGGCATTTGCAGCTAACAATAATATATTCAGATTTTTTTCTTTTCGGGAAAGAATGGGGGATTGATTCTGGAATGTTAGTTATTTTATCTGATAGGCTCTAATGAGTTCAACATAACCAAGAGCATTTCAGTTAGATGAACTCTGACATCCCTTGTCAGTCATTGATTTTACAAATGGGGGAGAACTCCAGACTGCAAAAAGGCCTTTTTGTACTGAATTGTACTTGGCCATTAGTTACAGTCAAAGAACTTCTGATTACATTTTAATCAGAATACCTTTTCACAGATCTTTTATTTTACACATCATGAGCCAGCATCCCAACTCTACACATAGCTGAAATTCACCTAAAACATTTGAGTTATATAAGGAAAGGCACAGACTTGACAACAGCATTTTTTCACAAACAGAAAGTGTCACTTTGACTACAATGTATTTAGTGAATTTTAAGGTCAACAGGCATTATGCTTTTTGTTTCTCCATTTCTGTTTTCATCTCAGGTAAGTACATAAGGCATATTTTCATCTTCCCTGCTGCATCAAGGTTATGAAGTGTGGTTTGATGTTAGAGCAAGTCAGATCTCCGGACCAAATGCCCCAAATCTGAGCCTTAAACTTTATTCATGACAGCTCAACTGGTCTTAATCGGAAATACACTCAAACCACAAATCATTCAAAGTTTCTCTGAAGTCTTTTACGCTAAATTTTGTTATTTTTTAAAGTATATTCAACTGACTCACAGGTGTGCTAAGATGTCCCACACACACAGGCTTAAAGGAGACCAAAAATACCACACAAGCCTGAGACCTCCTCTTGTAATGAACCACATACCCAGGACCTTCCACCCATCCGGAATTCTACAAAGCCAAATGCAACACCATGCAGCAGCAGCAAGGATCCAGAAATTGTCCCCTAAACCATATTAATGATACAGACATGGAAGCAATTCAGAAAAGAATTGTTCTATATAATGGATACAGTGCCCAGCATGAGCAGGAAGCGTCAGAAGTCCAACAGAATTCAAAGAGGAAGAAGCTAATAGAGGTTTTAGTAAAACACATCTTATACAAACCATGCTCACAAAATGTAGTGGGCATTATCCTCTTCCAACTAGTGGCTTGTAATCTGACTGAATGGAATCATTTCTATGGAATTTTTAGAATAATTTTTAAAAATCTGATAGCGAGAAACATCTCTGACATGTAATTTATACACACTGGTTTTAAAAATTCCATGCAAGGTTTTTATATTTATTCTATTGCACTTCCTTAAAAAACCTGTAAGTCTGAGATCTGCAGATTGGAAATCATGCTGAAGGTCTCTCCCGAAGCCCATTTTCTAACAATATGAAGTATGGAGCTTTGTTTGCACCGCATCTCTGTGTTATTCAAATGTCTTTAAATTTCAGGAAATTCAGTCTTGCAGGAAGTAACATTTCATTACACACTTTTTGGCCAACCAGCAAAATAGAGTTCTATATAAAGAAAGTATTTATTTTTCCAAAGACAAAGTATTTAGCCACCTAAAATAAAGTAGTTTACACTTTTTTCCCCACACTTCCTCTAACTTACCAGTAATGTCAGCGTGCATCTGCACAAAGAGAGGGTTCTTGCTCAGCCCACCGCACAGAAACAGCGTGTTGATATGATGCCCTGCAGCCTGCATAGTTTCCAAAATATGTCTTGTTCCTAACTTCAAAAAGGGGGGGGGGAACAAAACAGATGAGCACAGAAGAGCAGCCACATGAACAGATCTTAAAGCACAATTTGCTAAAAAGAATATTACTACTAACTGCCCCTACCAGTAACCTGAGGGCTGGGAACAGACCTGCAGGGGTATGGCCTCTGCTTAGCTTCCAGCCAGTAACAGGCATTGTAATTAAGAACTAGAAAAATCAAACAGATGGCACAAAGAATTGGGAAGTACTTGGGCACAGCATATTGCAGTAAACATCCTGGGGCTGGATGAAGAAGTGAAGACATACCAGTACACAATAACACAGGGAAATGGGGCTTTCGGGGAAGTACCAACAAGGGTGAAGACAGGGATTATGAGAAGACACAGAAATGGGCACCAGGAAAAACTGATGGCAGTGATAAGCAGCTGTTTGTGACCAAGTGCAGCAGAGTACGGAAAACATTTCCAGATCTGGAACTAAAACCTATGTGGCAAAGACATCCCCACCAAAAACTTCTATTTACTTTGTATAACAGCATCTGAAAATCACTCTCAGTAAAGAGATTTCAATTCTGAAGCCAAATAGCAGAACACAACAAAAAAAGGAGCAGATAAAAAACTGTATTTTCTGTCTTTTCAGCAAAAAGGAAAACCTGAAGAATTTTGTATTGGCTGAACTATTTCTCTTGGCCTTTGCCCTATGCAAAATAAAATGTTCCATTTCATGCCGGGATTAATTGAAACATCTAAAATGTAGGCATATTTTTATACTTTTCATTTACAGTCTCCATTCTGAGAAACTCAAATTAGAACAGCTCAGAGTTCCGCTCTGCGAATGATGAAAGCAAATGCTTTGCCATTTTAAAAAAATCATTTCTCTTTTTGTTTGCTTTGCTTGCCTCCAACTACTCACTGAAGTCAACCTTCTCTCTCTGTCCTCTTGCAAGAACATTTTCCATTTCTTTGACAAACTATTTGTCTAAAAATAATTCCCAGCTCTTTATAATACCTTGGAAGTTAATTTTGAAGCTCAGACTTGACAAAATGCCCAATTCAAGCCAAAATTTTGCCCAAGCTGACTCTTTGTAGGTAGATTCCCCACAAAACACAACCTGGTTGAAGTTTTCACTAACTGTCATTTAAGTCTTCTTTATGCTATGCTGCAAGTTCATTAAGAGGTCTGCAGCCTGCAATAAACCCCTCTTCAAATAAAAGCTACTGAAAATTGAAGCTAGCAGAGTTTCATCAGACTGGAGACGTTTTACTATGAATGACTGGCACCACTCTGGATAGGCCTTCAAATGTATTTTGGTTTTTCAGGCAAGCGGTTATGAGGAACTTTAGCAGCCGCAACACCAGCTGACTAAATCCATCGCTTCCCTATTGACACAGAGGGCTAATTTCCAAATCACACAGCCACCATTTTAATTATGGAAAAATAAACTGCTCTAAAAAGAGTCTGTCTCCTCAGAACGGGCTTGACGGCCACAATTATATCTCTGATCATGTTCTCATCCGTCTAACTGTTGCATCGCATTTTGCAATGAATAGTTAAAAGGATATTCTCTTTCACTACTTCTGAAATTCAAATTTATTAACAACTTCTCTCACAACATACACACGTCAAAGACCCTGAGAAAGAACATGCTGTGAAAATTATTTTGTGTTTACCTGCCTGGAAAATTGTATTCACATAGCAATTTAAATTAAAGCCAGACTTATTTCATTGTGGGTGGGGGGGAACTAATTTAATCCTGGATTGGAGAAAATGCAAATTGAGGGGCTTCAAATGCAAATTTTATATAAAAAGAAAAAAGCGTCTCCTGCTGAAAAGAAAACTAGAGATTAACATTCTGTGGGCAGGCCTACACTTTTTACAAGATTTTTCCTTAGGTTTAAAGTCTATCTTGCACCCATTGAAGACAGCTAATGGTACAGGATTGGGGCTGTCCTGAACGAGAACTGTTTTCTTCAACAAAAGTGAAGCTAGAATTGGGAGTGATGGAGTATGAGAGGAAAATTAAATTTCCTAGGTACCACATTAGCGGTTAGTAAATACAGCAAGTCAAAAACAAGCCTGCTCTGACTACTTTTTAGTTACTGTTTCAATAGCTTTTTAAGAATTTCCGTTAACTTACAATGAAAGGTACAGTATGGCCTTTTTATATTAAATCTCACAATCAGTGCAACTAGCTATCAAAAAGATATGCAGATGCTGAATTTAGCGTTCAGCACAGCAGTTGCATTTTACAATAAAATTTGAGTTGTATCATATAATGAGATAATAGGTGACTTTCCCAGGATTTCCAGCAGAGAACGTTTCCACTTCGTTAGCACGATACAATAACAGAGCACCTGTTCGATACTGGAAAGTTTCTTTCAGGGGGCAGTATCAGTCGCTGGCATTGTTTAAACTCTCCTAAACATTCTTATTTAAATGGTGGGATTACACTGAAGCATCAGGTACAACCAAGCTACATTCATCTTAAAAAGGATTAAAACTCACAACAATGAATTCCAGGCTGGGGTTAAGTTCTCATTATTTGCTGAAGAGGGAGGGTTAACACATAAGATGTACAATTCACAGTAAATTTACAGCAGCCGCCCACCCTCTATATCCCAGATGGCTGACCCAGCCTAGCAAAGTTGTTGTTTAACCAGTAGAGGAGTTTGGAAGTTTTCCAACTGAACAGAGTTTTGTCAGGAAAACTCCCCAATTCATCAAACTGTTAATGTTTTGCAAAAACACCTCAAGTTCAACAAACTTTAGGGGAAAAAAAAAAATCAGAAAAAGGATGTCAAAGGAATGCCAATTTCAGTCACCAATGCCTGGGGATAGCACACCCCATTGAAAATACCCTGCACCAGGGTTTCAAAACAACTTCTTTGACCCAGGTTGTCACTTCAAAATAGAACTTCTTGTGAACTGGAAATCCTGGGTTCCAGAGAAAATTAGGGCAGAAACAAAAGTATTCCAATAAAATTACCCATCTGTGCACGTTAGCACACATCGAGGACATTTTCATAAAGACAGCCCCGCTGCTTTAACAGAAACACAGCCACAGGTTGGAAATGCTACGCACGAGACAACTGCTTGCCTTGCAGCAGGGAAACCGAGGGAGGAGTGAGATCTGGTCTGTTCGGTCTGTAGCGTTATGAACTGAATCACAGACCCACTCCAACTCGCTGTGGTACAGAGTTCTGACTCATCTAACAAGCAAGCAGGGGAAATCCATGGATTTAGGAACAATCTGAAGTTGAGGCATTTTAGGGGAGTGCAAGTTCCTTCACACAACTGCCAAAGCTTTTTTTTTCCACTCTCTCAGCTTCCCTCTAGACAGCCCATGATGTTAACGCTGCCCCATATAGTATCAGCCTCTTTCCTCACATCTGCACTAGAGGCAAAATCTCCATTTACAGAATTGCAATAAGGAGAAAACTTTTTAGGGGAACATTTTCTCCACAGTCTGTGTCGATTATCCTACAGTAGGGAGTAGTCACCAATGTGTGACAAGGGTAAACAATATCTTGCTCCTTTAAGAAGTCCATTAAGTGAATTCATCTATTATTAGAAATCTGTTTAGCAGAAGGGAATGATCAGTCTGCCACAGAACATGAGACAATTCATTTATTCTTTTATGCACTTAAAATGGCTTACAGCAATGGCTTGAATCGTGGCCAAGTAGATAAGGGCAAGTTCATCCAGACCCCGAGACAATGTTAGTCCAACAACCTGTGTAAAGATCAAAAAGAAAATGTACAAATCCAGCCAAAGTAAAACTCTATTATTTTCTACGGTTTCTTGTTGTAACAAGTTTTAAGTGCTAATTCTAAGTCCTGCTTTTGTGAGCTGCACACATAATGTTATGTTAAACATGTTATTCCTGATCTGGGGAAGAACCGCATAAATTGTTCTTGTCCTTGCAAAGAAATAAAGAACAAACGGCATATTGTATGGGATTAGAGATAGATTAACTCTGACAGTTTTATGTTATGACTCAGATATTGCTTGTGAATGTATTTAATGTAATAATATGAAAATGCTATTACATAAAAATAACTTTTTAAAAGCATTTCTCCCCCTCCCTTCCAAGCACCCTAACACTGAAACACAATTAATAATTAAAGACTATATCTTAACCTCCTTTACTCTGACATAAATCAATACTGCACTGTAGTTACTCTGGATTAGCATCAGCATAGGCAACAGCTGAATGCAGCCATAACTGTGGCAGAAAAAATGTGTTGCTATTACCAGTATTTGCATACAGCCATCATGCCAAGGAAATTCTGATTCTGCTGCAGCATATAATTCTTTTATAAAATAATACATGTATTATTAGGACCCCCAAATATATGAGCCATCTCTGTTTGGTTTTTTTTTTAATTGTTTCCCTCGTTTGAGGTTTAAAACGTGTTGCAGTGCTTACGCCTACCCTTTCCTATCTCAACCTCAAATACAGCAGATATTGGTGTTGGTGACTAGCTTGAGACACTGACTTCAAGGACAATATGACATTTTGAAGTACATTTTTGCATTAATCACCAGGTATTTTGATATCATCAAATTATACCCTTACAATATTCTTCTGTAATAGTTCTGCACAGTAACTTCCTGGCTTGTGAACTAGCCGATCTACCACCATGAAGTTCAGTGAAGAGAAACATCCAAAAATTTAAAGATGGGCTGAAAACCTCCCCAGCAGAGGTTCTCTGGTCAGCTTCCAAATGCTGCTCTTTCTGGTTCCAGATTGCAACGTTCTGAAAATTTCTTTGTACAGAACACAGTATTTCAACCCCATTAAGTTCCAAAAGTAGCCATTTTAAAACCACAAGCCAGAATCAAATCAGGTTTACCTTTCAACAAAGAGGTATGTAGCACCATGGTTGCATAGTTCCAATCATGAGAGCATCTATGCCCATTTTTAACAATAAGCAGAGGGGCTTTTCAGTTTCTGTTGAAATTTACTACACCGCAACTCTAATACAGCACATTTACTGAACATTTATCTGTTTAAATCAAGCAATCTCTCCTCAATATATTTCATTCCTTTCCCAGATAGGCATACCTAAATTTGTGTTGAAATTCAGTGCAACAGATATGCAAAATTTGGTAGACAGGTGAGTTAACAACAGCAAGTGCTGCTATTCAGTGCTCTGAAATGTAATTCCTAGGAAAGATACTGGGACACACACAACACTCCTCATATTTTTAGAAAATAAATGTGGCTGTAGTGATATCTCAACTACAATAATCCCTGGTTTTCTACTGAAACATTAGCACACTTCAAAATGCAGCAAGAAACCCAAATCCTATGGGACAGTTTAAATAGCTAAGGAGGAGTATGCTCAAAATTGAAAAAAGCTCCTTCCAAGTTTTGGGTTTTTTTTTTTTTTTACCCTGTATTGACCTTTTTGCAAAGACAGGCTGTTTCTTACCATGCCCTTTAGTGTCAGATCTGTTAAGGGAGATCTGTTACCATGGAAATCTGGCCAAACATGTAAATCAACAGTGAGGAAACCCACAGGCAAAGATTTCTTAATCAGATCCAGGTGACTGTTCAAGTATGTATATATACTGTGAGCACTAGAAAAAAAACAAGTTGGAAAAAGAGTGGGGGAGGTTATTCATCAAACATAAAACATTTGTACTACCATCAAATGCAGAAAACTCATCAAAGAATGGCAAATCCCAAATCTAAAACAAAGGGGGAGAAAGGCAAAAACGACTGCTTGCCAAACTCATGGCACTGCAGAGTGCAGGCAGTGGGGATGTCTATCTGCACGTCCATTCGACAGGCCATGTGAATTCCTCAGTTTCGCAGGATGAGGGAAGATAATGGCACTTTGTGGTCTTCAGTTTGTACATTTACTCCTACAGGTCCCTAGACAAGCCAGAGCTGTTTGACATTTTGGGTGCTCCTGATGCTTGTCTCTAACAGAAAGGTGCTGACACTGTGAAAGAGAAAGCTAGAGAAAAGAAAGCTGCAAGAGGGGAATAAGGAGGATTCCAGGCAGAAATGAAAATCAAATTCCTTTACAAATGTTTAAAAATTTCTTTGATTAATCAATAGCACTGGACTTACAGCTTTCCTTTTTTAAACCATAATTATTTCAGTATGTGTTATGATTAAAATGCAGCACTAAGGGTGGAGGAGAGAAAGCAAGTGGCTGCTGTTTTAGGGAGGAGGCAAACATGGGCCTAAATATGATTGTATCTAAGTTCAGATACTACACCCAACTCCACAGCATCCAACGGAGTTTTTCCTGGACCAAGAGTAGTCTTAGGACTAATGGTGAATTCTTCAGTGCTTTGGCTTGCAATGACTCTAGTGACATTCCATTTAAAAAATGTTGCAATTATGCTCAGAATATTTTTTCAAACACTCATACTATCATGAACAGATTCATATATATTTTTCAACTCCTCTGAAATCTCCAAGTGGGGCATTTAATTCTAGACATGTGGGTCAATAATAGCATCTAACCCTAATTACAATTGATTAGTCATTGTCTCATCCACTGTAGACCCAAACAGTGATATTCATTTAGCCTCTACATGTATATTCAATTGTGCACTAATGAGGTCCCTAAGGGAATTTGGCATATGCTTTACTAGTTTGACTTCTGACCTGCTAGCAGCTGTATATTTATACTTTGCATTCAACCATTCGGCTGCATGTTTTTTCAATTATACCTTACCATGTGTATGCTATCAGAGGATATCATTCAAAATGAAGTACACTTGGAAGACATTAAAATAACTAATTCACATCATTATTCACGTACTTTAAAATGTACTTTATGTGTCTTCCTGGACCTTAATTATGATAATTTTGAGGTCACAATCATTTTTTTCCCCCTTGTTGTAAAAGCGGCCCTGTTTTCTACATCCCTGAAGACTGCACTAGAAGCAGTACATGCTAAGGACAGAGTCATTTTATTTCCAGTCTAAATCGTGGCTTGACTGTTGGGAAGGAAAAGAAAGGAAAGCTTCACTCAACCACAGACCTACCAGACATCCCAGCTTCTATCTAATCTCCATCCTGCTTGATTACTCTCGCAAGGATTAGCCATTCCTGCAGCTCTGACAGAACACAAGGACCGTACAAAAGAGGCTAAAGTTCAGCCAAATATGCTTAAGACCCTCAAAACCTTGGAATTACAATTTTTTTCCACACCTTTTACTTTTTTTTTGCCTACATATAGATATGGGTTCAAGGCACTACATTTGGACTGAGTGACTGGCAAAATCCTTCAAACACTTGCCAGTTCCAGTTTCTACCATGTGTGTGTTATATGTAGTATTACACTATCAGCTCTCTGGAGCTTTTTCTATTCGGTTCTATGAGAAAGTATCAGTAGCAGCTGGATCTGACTTGCAGAGTTGAGCACAAGCTATTGCTATTAAAAAGGAACCATGTTGAAAGTGGAGAACAAGAAATCAATGCAAGTTTGTCCAGGGTTGTGTTCATATTAGGGACATAACTTCAAAAAGCAACAAAAGGTTGGTATTTAATCTGTTCAGGAATCCTGGAAGATGCCAGCAGGTATCTTTCAGGAAAATAATCTAAAAATTTGAGGTTTCTAAATCTAAAAAAAAGGGCTCTGAAACATCTAGAGGTACAGAGAACTGCCAAATATGATCATTATGTTCTGCTTGGAAGATCCCCAAATTGCTGGTAGATAATGTGTGTGTGTGTCACTTCACTGCTTTTTTTCATCTCTTTAGATGGGGAAATGGCATTGAGAAGTGAAGGAAGGGAAATTCTGTCCTAAAACGTAGTGCTTCACGAAGTGCCAAAGGGCATATAATCTTTGCTGTCAGTTAGACACTTCTTTCCTCCAGAAGGTTAGAAACTGTGATTCTACAAAACAGAAGTATTTAAACTTTATAGCATAAATGATCATATTACTTCTTTTTTTTAAAAGTTTCCTATTCTAGTCTACCTATACAGGGTTTAATGTACCAGTGTTGGCTAGATGTCAGACCTACACAATATATAGACTGAAGACCAAAAGTGCTATATACAGAGCAATTTCTGCAACTCACTGAACTGCATGAAAAAACCCAAGGTTTGCTGCCCACAGAGTATGCCTATTAGTTAGGCCAAATGCTAAATTTACAACTGTCCAGACAATCCTCACATAATTCAACCCTCTCCACTTCCAGTAAAAGAAGGGAAAAGAGAACATCGGAATAGTACTGGGAGGGTTGCACAACACTGGTCTTCAGCACAAGTGGTCAGTAGAAGCTGGTTTCTGGCAAGTTTGCCTAAGCCGCTCATGCCCTAACAAGTTACCACAAACTACTGAAACAGTGATAAATGCAGCTTGCAAACTCTTGCTCCTGGTAGAGGCAAAGGAACAGAAGTCTACACAGTAAGCTTCTGAGATCAGCTGCTCAGCAGGCAGTTTGCCATTGCCAAACCTACTTATTATCAGCGTGAGGAGCCTGGGAGAAAGCAAAGATAGGTTTAGGAAGGTAGAAGTAGGTGATAGGCAGCAGCAAGTAAAAGGCACAGATTAGTGACCTCAGATGTTTTTTAATGATCCAGACATGCACGTGCTTTCTGTCACTACAAAACCAGCTTAACTCTTCACAGTGTCACACCTAGCATGGGAAGTAAAGGTAATACGCAATTGCACATGTAAGTATGACATTCTCATTTTGTTTTCTTTCGGTGACCATTTGCAATGGCTGAACAAATTCCTACACCCACACAGAGAATACACTAAACATAATAAACCAGATGCTCTGAAATATTCCACTGAGATTTCCAGGCAAATAATTTACCATCATCACCAACAATCCCCCAAAACAAGACACTATGTTCTTATGAAGTATATGACTTAATGTAAGTAAACACATAATCCAAAGCTTGGGCCAACACTGTTCACTAAAAAAATGCCTCACACTCATATAGCTACTGCTACTAGTCCGTGTGATAAGGCTGAAGCTCGTGCTCCATGTGTAGGAAGAAATGAAGAAATACGGAGAAAAATTCAGTTCTAATTGCAAAGTTCCTGATTTTTGTTTGTTCAAATCAAACTCTTTAACAAATATGTGAGAATTACAGGGAGAAAGGGGATGGGGGAATTAATAATTGTTTACTAAGTGTAGAGCAATGCAAACACTTCATTAGGAGAGTAATATCTAGAAAGCATTATAAAACCACCATTGAGCAAATTAACTTTATAAAATATTATCATCCTTTTTATAAAATATTATAATCTTTTTTATCAATGCTGTCCTCCACAGTTTTACTAACTGCAGGAGACTCAAATCCAAATTTATGACACCATACACTCAGATAACATGGAGTTCTATTCCCGATATTCTGTATTTAGTGTCCTATTCACATAGGACAAAATTTTGGAAAAAATCCCAGATCAATCCTTATTCCAAACATACACAGATGCATTTATTTCCCGATTTCCTTTTTTTAAAGAACAAGCAAGAGAATTCTAGGAAGCATGAATATTTCATACTGAATGAAGTCCAATACATTTCTGGGAATCCTGGTCAAGTTCTTAACAAACAAGTAAGGCATTGGGCACTACAAAGCATGGAAGGGTCATCCAGAGAAACCAGGTAGCTTTATACACCCAGGGAAGACTGAAAATAACTGTATAACTCCATGTACTTAATACATCTATCTATCAGGACTGACCCTTGCCTTTTAGACCAGAGTGATAAACTGAAGATAAAATGCCAAGTTTGCTGTTTTTTAATGTAAGGAGGAAAAAGAAATTAAGAGAATCAAATTTTCATCCAATGTGCCTAACTGTTCAGCTAAGATCTCTCTGGGAGTGATGTGAACCATCTTAAAAGGAATCCAAGCCAAAATAGCTTGAGGAAGTCCAGATCTGACAGAATTGTCTGGACTGTCTTCATTCACTTCTAAAGCAGACCAAACTAAGATTCCACATCGCACACAGCCTCCCGCTCAAGGAATCCTGGAGTTACCTCTGATTCACTCCTACGTCTTAAGTTTTGTCTGAAAATTCCTCCTGGGCTTCTCTGTTCTATTTGTGCTGCCATGCAGGAGTTTTTCATACAGCGGCTATACCTTCCTTTAGATGATTGTTCCAAAAATACTGAGTAATATATTCCTAATTAAGCTATATCTCATCCTTGGAGCTTAATAGTGTCACCTACAAATTAAGACACACCATTAGCCCAAGGCATAAAGGTCTGCTGAACAGGGCTGATGCTATGGTATCAAGAAATACCCTGGGCTGGATATAAAAGAGGTTGAAAAGCAAAAAGTTAGTATCACCACTTAGATACCTCAAAGGTATCTGAGGGGAGTTTAAAGCTTTCATCTTTGAGCAATCACCTGGCAAGCCTTTGTAAATAGTTCCAACCCACTATCAGACTGTTAATTCCCCTGTTTCAGAATAAGGATACAGCCGTGGAATTCTGCACTGGTGGGAATACAGAATTTATAAGACAGGTATGTGATAAAGGAATAAGAACAGTGACCTGGCTGCAGCTTTTGACTGTAATTCCGGGAAGGCGACGTGGCCTTGGACCACATGATCTATCTGAAAAAGAGAAAAGCAACGTTTTGGGGACGATTACATCTTAAAAATTCAGTCCTGGAAAAAGGTAATACAGTGTCATAACTTTAAAAAGACAAGGGAGCTTCTAAATTACTCACGAGATGTTAAGTCCTAGTCCGAGTAAAGCCAATGACAAAACTCCCACTGACATTACTGGATTCAGGATTTGGCTTAAAAACAGTATGAAAAAAACAACGAATGCTGCATCAAAAATAAGCAAAATGCTAAGCATGCAGCTCCTCAGTCAGAAGAGCAAGCCAAAAAGATGACTTTTTTCCTGTCCAACACTACCTGAGAGCATGTCCTCTAGCCTCTCCCATTCTCTTGCATGCATATCCTCATTGGAATTCTACCAGGAGCATCTTCTTGGCCCAAATCCCTACATCTTTCTGTATCACACTGCTATAATAAAACACAAGGTGTGGTCATCCTGATAGATGCTCCATATGTTCATTGCAGGAAACAAAATGTATACCCTGACAAGCAATTATTGCTATAAAAAAAGATCAATATAGGCTCTGTCTTACACTAAATTTATAGGTCAGCTTGTCCTTTCACTCCGGAGTGGCTACCATTACTCACAAAAGAAAGTACCAGGTAGAATAACATGGGCTTTTAAGACAATAATTCAGCAGGTTTTGTGGCCTCTTGGTAATATCCCATCAGAGGTAAGAGTAAAAGCTAAGGAGGTAAAACGAGAGCTACTCAAGAGCACTGAGTATATTTGGCAATACCTATTGGCAGCAAACCACATTAAGTATTTAATTTTTAACAGCATGAGTCTAGTCCTTAACCAGTGTAGGAAAACATATAATGAAGCATACACATCTGAACATGGCAATAAAAGCAATGCATGCCTGTTCTTTCCAAGATTTGCATCAAAGCCAACACTCAAACATGTGCATGCATTAGAAACAAAGCTCAGGCCTGAATTTTGCAATCTTGCATAATCTCTTTAGAACATAGAGGCAGCTCATAAATTCAGAAATAAATCTATAAATAAATATCACATATACGTGGGTGCTATGAAAACACTTTACACAAAAATGTTACAGAAGTTATGAAGTTAGATATTTAAATGCCCTTAATTCAAGACATGGGCACATGAGGGTTTCATCTAGAAACCCTTTTCTGCTATTCTTTATTTTACAGTTTGTAATGATGTCATGCCATCCTTTGTCTCTGTTGTGCAATATCTTTCTTCCTATAAATTTTGAAAATCCAGTGCAAAAGCCCATCTAATACACAAACAAACAAGCTTTTTCAAAACAAGCGGCATTCTTAATTCTTCATTTGGACTCCATCTGAACTAGTTTTCAAAATCCAACTGAATTTTTTCACAGCTGTATCAATAAAAAAATTAATTAGAGATTTTTAAAGGGAAGTGTATCAGTTTTACTTTTAAGTAGTTCAACAGACTGTTCAAATTTCATGAAAAGAATTCACCTTTGGGCATAGATCAAGCTATGAAAAGAATCCCAAAACATGTCAATTTTTTTGTTTTCAGAAAGCTTCAAGTATGAGAAAGCAGGATCTTTAAAATCACAGAGATAATGAATGCAAACTACCCTCCACACAGTGCACATACACTGTTTCCTTCTATGGCTCTCTATGTGTTTTCTGTACGTACAACCTCAAGAAAACCACATGAGATATTCTAAGAATGTTTTAATAAGACAGCCTCCCTAATATACCTAAGAGTACTTAGAGCTGACTCTTGCTATGGGTCCTAACAAGACCGTGCATTTTTTCCAGCAATTTCTTTAATGACTCAGGAATGTCTTGTTCTCTGCTACTGGAATGGAAGGGATTTTTAAAATCATCTTTCTGAAATGCCCCAGCTCTCATGGTACATTTTAAGTGGGGAACCACACTGAGCCAGCCAACAAAAAACACTGACTTGCTGTATCCTCTCTACAACTTAGTTAAGTGTCTTTACTTGCTTTGGATTAAGCACATAGAGACTTCTCCTCTCAAAAGCGTTCTTACAAAGAAACACCCAAGATTTGCCATTTTCCTTTTAAAGGGGTGATGTTATGAGCAGTAATTCGATTTTACTTCTGGTTGTAGCAGTTACCTACAGAACGGGACACTTTGGTTCTAGCCCCATCTTGACTTGAAAAATTTAAAGCACGCGCATCCCACCTGCTGCAAGAGCACTACAGCCATGAGGCTACGGATGGGTTGGAGATGGGATGGGAAGCAGAGGCTGCAGGAGAGGAAGAGGGATGACTCTCCCACTGAAGCTGTGACACCCTACAGAGAGGAATGTCGGATTCACGTGGCCAAGGAGAGAGCACAGGAGGGAACTCCAATTCATAGCTCAGCGCTTAGGGTGTGTCTGGGCTTCCTGATCCAGGATTATTTCTGTTTCTCATTCAGTGACTGTTCCATATGGAATGTATAAATGCAGTGATGCCCCAATCTACTACTTCCTGGACATGTACTCCGATCACCAGGCTTTTAAAAAGGTGGGTGGTGCTAGGTCTGAGTAAGAGAGCAATTATGCCTGCAATTTGTGAAAGACCAAACCCACCTGTATGTTTGGTGAGCTTACAGAGAACACCCACAGGACTGGGCCCGCCTCCTGTAGTTTCCCAAGAGGAGCTTCCACCTCACCCCTAAGGGCAGTCAGTATTTCTACACACTGAGCAGGGAGACACACAGGCAGCTTTAGAAGCTTCCAGGGTTAAGCAGCCACTAAGGTCTTGCTGACACTTTTGGACTCAAGCCTAAATACTGTTTTATACAGCTAGCCTTTCTTTAAATTTGACATCAGTGTTTTAGTTCTGACTGCCTCCCTATAAATAAAAAAATTCATTTTTAGAGAATGCAGTGTGGTTTTAATATTTATTGATAAATTAACCTAATATAGTTACGACTCTTTGCACTCAAGGAAAGAACTGAGGTGACAATATATGCAGCATCTATCTAGACAGGATAACATGTTAATATATTACTATTCTGTCCAGACAATACATCTTTCATTTATGCCCATCAATGAGCACAATTGTTCTATATAACACAATGTGTATCATTTTCTTTATCTCAAAGTCTATCTCAGCCTCCTGCTAAAATAAAGAATGAATGCCTATTTGCCTATAAAATAATAATAATAATCATCACCACCATCACAAAAGGAGGAGATGCACTTAGTACTCTGCCTCATATATAATCCCCTATCGGTATGCAAATGAACAGTTTGTAAGAGACAAAACAATCAACTAATTGTTTATTACTTTCAGCAGCATGGTATCTCTTATGATCTTACGGAGGTGTTTCAGGCAGAGCTCTGCCTGAATTGACAGTGAAACTATCCCGAATGACAGCACTTATGGCAGACCTCCCACCTTGGAGACCGTTTGTGTCTCCGAACGCTTACCAGTTTTCCTGTAGCACTTTGACCTCCCTCATTCAACCACAATCCAGGCACCATTGCAGAGAAATAAGGTCCCCAAACCCCAGGCACAAAAATGGGTGTTTCACTGACCTGGAAAAGCAAGAGAAAGCTCTAATGAATCAAACTACTTGTCAAAGTAGGTACTTCACAACTAATGTTTGGCAGCTATTATAGTCCAATACCGAAAATGATTCCTGTTCCTCTACCGGAGTTACCAATATGAGTGGAAATGTATAGGTAGAGATTTACTCTAAGGAGAAGGTGGAGAAATATGTCCCCCATTTGCATCATTTTTAGATGATGTGACGCAGCTGCAGCTACTGATTGCAC
This sequence comes from Haliaeetus leucocephalus, assembly GCF_000737465.1. Taxonomy (NCBI): domain Eukaryota; kingdom Metazoa; phylum Chordata; class Aves; order Accipitriformes; family Accipitridae; genus Haliaeetus; species Haliaeetus leucocephalus. Next base: position 1,858,038 of record NW_010973284.1, read on the forward strand.
AACTGCCCCCACTCACTCCCATTTACACAACAGCTGGGTCTGGCCATGCAGAAAGTAAGAAATTTCAGGAACAGGAACTGTGTTTTACAGGGAGAGAGAAACTGCCTCGTTTCTGTAGAAAAACACATTCCTTAGAATGAACAGTTGGATACAACACTCTACTTGACTAACATCAGAAAATAAGCCAATGTAATCAGCAGCCGGTGTTTATAGAGGACTCATCCTCTGTGTTTTCAGAGTTAAGAATCGAGATGGAATCCTGCTGACAGAGGACAGTGAGGTCCCTCAAGATCTGCTGTCGACTCCTGAGGCTTGAAGCAAAACCCCAAGCTCCGGTGCTCTTACAGCGCTATCAGGAGAGTTAGGTGCCTTGGGTGCAAGCTGCAAAGCTGGGCTGGGCAAAAAGCGATTTGCTTGTGTTAGCCAACAGGAAACATTTGCCTGGGTAAACATTAGATTCTGCCCCTTACTTAAGGTTAGCTTTACACAAACCACTCCTTCCTTCACACCTGTGAGCCCTTTCATCAAGGCAGATATCTAAGCACTATCTTCCAGAAACTGAACAGGACTGTATGCTACCGCTTGCATACAAATATACCACCCACATATACAGTGATATCCTGCTCCTGTGCTGTATTTCAGTGGTTAGACCACTCAGGATGTGGGAGACACTGGTTCATGTCCTTTCTCTGCTTCAGAAGATGCAAATTACCAGTTTATAAGGGTGGAGGGCATTTCCTTCCTCTTACAAAGCTGTTCCGCTTTCAATAGACTACACAGACTTTCTAGACTTTCTTTCTGGTTCAGAAAGAAAGCCTAAGGAGGTACGCTATCTAGGCTAGCAAGTAAGGCACAGCACACGACAGGGAATGGGGCAGTGGAACTTGGGTCCTAGTACTTTCTACAAAGCCTAGTTATGTATTCTGCACTGGTTGAACACATATAATTCTTGCAGCAGGGGTTGGAGAAGACAGGTCATCCAGCCCCAGGCAGGCTACCTGCTCCTCTTGGAAGCATGATTCATGTTTTCTCTTCCAGGACCAACAGAGGTATATACATTTGAGATATACGTAGCCATGATTTCACTGGGAAAAGAGAATGGCAGTGCAGTCCTACACGATCACAAGACGCATGAACGCACTTCCCCCTAGTCCGTGTTAGTGGGATGGCTAAATCTGCAACTGTTGTTCTCTAGAAGGTGAGAAGTGCTCCAAGAGGAGGAAACAAGAGAATTCCTTAACAAAGTAAGTCTGTATGTTTGCAATTCTGGAACAGCAAAAAAGCGAGGTCTTAGTCAATGGGACAATGTTATTTTGTATTTAGACCTTGCTCTTCATTAGCAAAATTCTAGACTCATTGAAGGATGCTTAAAGATTGCTATTGATTTCAATAAGGCCCGCATTTCACGTCAAAATAGTTTTGAGGAGGAGCAATTAAAAATTCAGGCCTGTTCCTGGTAAACTTGATGCACATTCTCCCTATATTTAAACAGGCCAAACTTTAAAGACAGTTTTTGCTAGCAACTAGGGAATATGCTCCAAGATGCAGTTTACTGGCATTTGTGCATCACACATGTTTAGTAAATACACCAGCAGGGAGGTTTCTGCACAAACAATAGTCTGTTCAAGCCATAAACTTACATTACAGCTGATTCTTGTCATGAAGTTAAGTAGGAAAACAAAACAACAAAAACTGGTTTCTCAAAACACACCCCTACGGTGTCAAGCCATCCTGATTTCTCTTAGGAACACATCTAACAAATACCAGAATCCTGCTCAGTTCTCCCCTATCAGCTCTAATGCGTTGACTTACTTTCGCTAAAGATGTATGCATGCACATGTGTCTGTGTGTCTGCACAAGATTTTGGCTGACTAAACCCATTAAAGAGCAAGAATAGCTGCACTGAATTTAAAAAGGCATTTATGACTCCAAGTGGACGAAGCTACGTCAAAAACATTGCAAAGACATTTGGTTTTGTTTTGTTTTCTCTTAAAACTACAAATTAATACAGCTTTGAGTTTTCAACACCTCTATGGGGCAAGCCTTCTTTTACAATTTCAATAACAAAATGAAGTGCAACAGAAAGCAAATCCTAAAATAACCTGATTTTTAGACCAATTCCACATCACTGACCTTACTGAGAACACAGCATAAGGTCAAAATTCCCAGTTAGTATCTGCTCCAAACTAGTGATGGAAGAGTGCTGAGAACCCAGACATCCCATCTCATTCCCATCCTACAGCTGTGGACACAACACATGTCTCTACAGGTGGGAAGGAACATTTAGGGCAGAGGGGCCTGGGTTTTTGAAGTCTGATCTCAAAATATTTTTGATGCAGCAAACTTTGCAGTACTCCGTACTCTACTGTGATTTCTGAAGAAAGAATCTAGCTATACCAGATGTATCAAGCTTAAAATCCAACTGCTACGTAGTCTGAAGAAACCAAATCGTCTAAGGGTATTAAAGGCACAAAGATGCTTTGTGAAATCAGGGAAGTTCTAAACATCATGAAGGACAATACAGTTTTTTAAAAAAACAGAAGAACAAATCCTTCTTCTATCATTAGTCCACAATTTACCAAATTGTCCTGTATGTCTGATAACACAAAAAGGTTTAGATTGATTAAAAGACCATACTCTCTCTGGAGCCAGTACTCCTGGCCTAGCATTTTGGACACCCACAGGAATTTGCCAGGACAGGATATTTCCGTGCTGGCTCTTCTCAAATTACACTTGAGACTTACATATCATTTTACTACTGAAGTACTGTTTGTACACATTCCAGCAAACTTTCAACACATAAACAGAGCAAACGAGCGAGCTGCGCGTCCCCACACTGATGAATATAGCCAGTGAGGTACTAGGTTATCATTTTATTCTGCTGTGGGAACTTTTAACTGGAATAAAGAACATTGGCTATCATGCTGGGCTTTATTGATACCTCATATGGCACCATCAGATTTCCTATTTCCTCCTTCCACTTAAAGAGTTTAATTCGCATTTTGCAGACTCTGGGTTTTGATGCACGTGGAAAGTGAGAAAACTGGGAAATAACATACTCCCCAAAACAGACACGCAACCTTTGAGAAGCAACAGGGTGAATATTCTTCCGTAGATATATGCGTAAGAAATAGCAAATGGTTTCCATTTCCCCTCCTTGAAATATTTGGACGATGCTTAAGTTTTTCAAGCCATGCAGCAGCTGGCATTTTTATTTTCATAATAAAAAGTCCAAATTCTGTTTGAATATACATACCACCCAATCCCACTAAAACACATGACTAGACATAAACGTAAGGTTGGAGAAATAGTGCAAAGCTTGCCACAGAACCCAGAAGATAAGCACAATTTGCCAGAGTCAGAGCTATTTTTGTTACACTAATACCATGTCGTTTTCATAGCTTTCTATTGCCTTCAGACATTCTTAGGATGATATAGGAGGATCAATGTGGTGTCATTATTTTTTTTCCTTTAATGAGCTTAAGAAAATCCTTAATCTTTTTAGTAGAAAAACAACATCTGTTTTAGATTTATGGGCAATTGATTTTTATTTTTAAAGCAAATAGGAGATGTCATCCTTCTTTGAAAGTTAAAATATGAATTCAAAGGGAGCCTCAGATTTTCTGCCTTCTATTTAACTTAAATTCATCCTGTGACACATTCCTATTGTGAGGCATAGTAACGTTTATTATTTTTTACATATAGTGAAACTGAAACACAGAGAGGATATCCTCTGCTAGATGTTAGAATGATCTCTGCACAACAATCATTGCAGCAGGAATTTGAAGATGGGAGATGAGAAGAATCTGAACCTATTCACACTTTGAGTTATAAGCAGCTTCTATAAATATTTCAGTTGAACATATTCACACGGAGACTATTGCCCTCATCTGTGATGATGCTTACTTACAGAAGTATTATACTCGGACGAGCAATTCCATCTCACAGTTATTCTATCTGTGGATGGCGAAGAACCCTTTTGTGCAGGAAAATGTCACCTTTCCATGTCTCCCCAACACGCACATTCCTGCTTGCTCAGCCCATCATTTCAGATGAGATGAGCATTAAGCAGTTCCAAGATTCCTTTGAAGGGAAAAAGAGTTCACCACCTTCTGAAAGGGAGAAGAAGGGGAAAAAAGTTCTGTCTGGGAGAATTTAACCTCAGTGTGGGCTTTATAAAAGATCATACTAATATGTAAGATATGTAAACATTATAGAGCAATCAGAAACAAATGAAATGATTAATTCAGTTTAACAATATTCAGCTGTGGTGCAACTGCCAGAAGGCACTTTTTGTTATGAATAGATCATTTGGATGAGTTACAGACCAGATTTCAACCCTGGCGTGTGCTAGGAAAATCAATGTCAAACTATCTAAGATCAGAAGGTATCAGCAGTACATCTGGCAGCCCACAGAAATGAAAAATGTCTTTAAAATACATAATGCTATATAGAACTAAGCTAAAGTATGAAATGACCTGCTTAAATGGCACTAATACGAGATCTGTAACGTATTTAATTTAGTTTAGCCCTTCCCACTTGCCTCTCCCGCTAGAACAAAAACAGGCAAAAAAATCCACCTCTATTGTAAAAGTCTACATGGAAAACAGCACGACTTACCACTTATAGCCTAACTTAACAGCTCATGTAAGTGAACCAGACAACTCAGTGCCTTTAATCCAAACTAAGTTCAGCTTTCAGAGCTGTCATTTGGTACAATGAGTAGAACAGAACACAGACCTTCACAGACGAGAATCACCTAGGCATACAGCCATCCCATAAAATGAGCAAGTTGCAATGTGAGATTTATTTTACTTAGCTTTGTTCTGCTAGACTAGCTATAATGATCAGGCACATGCTTGTGTTTCCTCCTCAGTTTTATGTAAATGTTACGGCAATCAGAGACAAGATAAAATAAAACATACCACACTGGTGAGAGCAGTTTTATGGAAGTATGAATTTCAGCAGAATTTTCTTCCTTAGTTGACACCATCTGCTTCTGGTGTAGGCTTACATAAATTCCTTACAATAATACTATCAGAGAATTTGGTTATTACCTGAAAAGTAAATCTTTATATTAACAAGATATACTGGTATATATCCATCATCTTCCATTTTCATTTCTGCTTCCTAATATTGGGCCTCTGATATCTGGCAGCATTCTAGTGTCGCTATCAGATTCTTTATTTACTTGCAGTATGCCATAGAGAGAGAAAATCAAATTTCTGTGGAACTATTCTTGACTTACACTCACTTACATGGAAGCAAAATTAAGCCTTCATTCTACTGTCACAACTTTTTTAGAGTAACCATCTGCTAATGAGAAGGTAGGTTGGAAAATTTGTTTGAAAATCACCTCAGTTATCAGCTTCTATAGCCAGAAATTCAGAATAACAGCTGCTTTTGTTAGGCTAAGGCAGGTATGAAAAAAGATATAAGATATTAATGGAGAGTAGGGAAAGAAACAAGGAAAAGCACCATATCAGTCACCAACTAATAAATGCTCTTTACAGTTCTGGACTTTGATCATTGACAAGTCAAATACTTTCATTAACTTCTCTGCTGACTTTTAACTTTCAAAGTTTCTGACTGACTGTGGATTGAGAATACTGACATTCATTCAATTCAGGGGGTTTACATTGATGCATAAGATCCTGTATTAAGAAAACTGTATCATTTTGCTTCTGCTGACAGATGGGTCTTATATAGCTATTCGACCACAACTCTCTGACAAAGAATGAAAGAGATTCATAAAAAAAGGAGAGAATTCAAAGGGAAACCCAAGAATGTTTCATTTCTAGGTTTCTGGTTCAAACTTAGGTCATAGCAATAGCTACTGAATGTGTGATTTAATAACAGCACTTTCTGGTGGCATATATATTAACTGGGCGGAGTTGGGGCATGCAATTGTATTTTCAGCGAACTGATGCCTACTCTAAAATTGCCATCCTGGCATTATTTCTCAAGCACTAAATGGGTTTAAAACTAAGCTTCCCCTTAACTCTGGAGGCAAGTCTTTAGATTAAGCCTACGGTGAGTACAGTCAGCTTCTTAAAATATATTTATTATTAGCAGTAATTACAAATTAAACACATAACAGCATTCAAGCTTTACCCTGATGTAAAATATAAAGAAAACAAGGTCTTGGAATGCAAGAAATGTACTTCAGAACACAAAGGAAATTAAAAATTATTAATATTCCAATTCCTATAGGTCATATACCACCAGTAATTCATTTGATTATATTTTAAGCTTATGTCCCCTGGCCATCATCGGTTTGCTATGTAGTTGCATAGCTTGTGGTGGCAAGTCACATAGCTCTCTTCCATGTGACAGGTTGGCATCCCCTGGGCCATCCACAGTGACAGACTTGCTCTGCAATGATACTAAGACTAGGCCACAAAAATTTTTGCACAGAGCTAACTTTATCCCACTGGAAGCTTGAAAGTTACTTGAGCGACAACAAAATAGATACAGAACATGGACTTTGGGATTCTGCCTGAACACACCCATCCACAGATGATTTTGGTAATCTGTTTACATGCAGTTGAAGAATTCTGGTTTATGTGATGAAATCACTTTCACAAATGCCTTGCTGAATATGTGCTCCATCATTTGTTGCCAAGGCTATGTCACAGGTTTACCAAACCCAGAGACCTGGGAAGTTACTAAACCTTAGAAGCTCCCATTTAGTTATGAGAATGGCAACAGAATGAATCAAAGCAAAACAAAATTGTCCAACTATCTCTATCGAGGTTGTGCAACAACAAAAAAAATTCAAAGAAAGACATCAGGCAATATTTTTGCGGTATAAGATACTGTAAGATAAGATTTCTGACTATGGAGCCAGGCAAGGTTGAAAGAGACAGACAGAAAGGCAGATATCATCCAAACCAGAAAAAATCATGCAAGAGAATCAAAGGGTTCTGGGCACTGCCCAGAGCATAAACTTATGGCCAGAGAGTGGCCTGTGGTAGGAAAGTTGAAACAGACACATGTATTCAATATTATTTTTTTGCCCAAGTTGGTTTCTGTTATGTTGGCTGTAGTAAAGACATGTTTTTATGTCACTCGTGTCCCCTCACTGCTGTTAGTCTCAGGAGAGGTGAGTGTAAATGGTGACTGCTCACAGGACTGGAGCTCTGGCAGAGGTGTATGTGCCTACGTAGTTCTCAGGGCCTGAAGCAATCGGCCTGAGGGGTCTCGGAGGAGAGTTTACACCCAGAAAATGTAATTGAGCAGCTGAGAGAGAAGACACTGATATTGCTTATTTACACACCACAATAACATTAAGAACATAGGTCCACCACATTCCAGTCCAGCAGTTCAGCAAGGTTCCAAGTGCAGCAGACCCACAAAGGAGATGTATGACAATATTTAAACAAAGACCTTTTTGATTTTGCTGCTTATTCTGCACTTGGTAATATCACAAACTTGTATGACAAAAATCAAACCAATCACAGCCACAATAACACCCTTAAGTAAAAATTACAGGAATTAGAAACATACAGAGTATGCATCAAAATGCAGACTGGGATCTGAAATTTCTGATGATGATTTGGAGCTCGTATTCCAGTTCAATCCCTGCTTTAGTTATTTTCTGGGAAAAACTTTCAGTACAACCTAAAACTAGAATTCACAGATGAATTCTTAAGGGCTACCGTTACCTCTTATTCCAAATAGTAACCCTTATGAGAAGGGCAAATGTGAATGACACGCATGCAGAACTATTTCTAATTTTCTAAATTTTCCATAAAACATTAACTGGTCTACAAACTACAGACCAAACAAGGTATGTGATTAATGCCCAGTAAAGAAACCACACTCCCAGGGCAACTTGATTGCCTCATCTCTGAAAATATTTCAGGTGAGTTATGCAATGGGACTATATACCGCACAACCTGGCTTTATATCTAATAAGAATTAACTAGAGGAAAACTTCACTGGGATTATTAAACATTTCCACTGTGAGATTTTTATTCAAGGCTAAATAAGGAAAGGTATTGGAAAAATTTTAAATCTTGTAATTTTGAATGGAAGAATATGTTGCATCACATTAATATTAGTTATTCAACTTGTACTTAATTTATGTTTATGGGTATAAAGAGAAATTCATCTGGACCAAGTGCTTCCAGCCTTGGAAGCCAAAGCTTCAACTTGTACAAACCAGTATATTAACCATCAACTTCCATGGAAATATGTTGATTTTTACTGTCTGTAGATCGAGGCTAACACTTGTATTTAGACACTTCAGTAAGTACTCTGATTTTCAAAAAAGCCAAAGACCCACATTTCCCATTGATTTCTGGCTCAAGAACTTAAAACATGAAGCCAGCTGTTAGGGATCCAAACGTGGACTGGGGCACCTACCCTTAGAAAGTATGTTGGCCCTAGTCTTTTAGTGTCTATAATTAAGAACGCTAGCAAATATCCATACAGGTGAGAGATACCTCTTCAAAAGAGGGACAGTAGACACTTAGATACAGAAGAAGAAGAAAGAAATCTGCCTGCTTCTGCATGTTCATGTTCTTCATTTCCTAAAAGTAGGGAACAAAAGAGTTCTTGAAGACAGCTCCTGCAGTCAGTGCTTTGCCTCTAAGAACACCACACTAGCTCCTTAAGCACGCTTCAAAAACTGAGAACTGGACATGACTTTACTAGACATGCTCCTCAGCAAGGAGGATGACCACATACTGAGATGTTTACTGCTTGAAAACTAATCTACCAGCAGAAACTGTAAGGCAGTGTTTGGGGGTTTCCCCCTGATCCCAGAGGATCCTGGTTCTTAAAAGAGTTAAACACATCAGTTAAAATGTTGCTTAAAAGTGACAACAACAAAAAAATCAAATTTAGCGGGGAAAAAAACCCCCACAAACCTGTTTTATTCAGCTGTATTTTATTTTACCTTTTAAAATGCAACAGATCAGGCCCTTGCCAAGAGCAGGGAGTGCAAGAGGTCACAGGCTGCACTTGTATAAGCAGCTTTTCTGGAGGTCTGCCACCAGAAGCCAGTTTGAAGTTGCATTTCTGAGAAAACCTTCTGACAACGGATGCTATGGGCCTTAACTAACTCACTGTACTCCTTATCAGAGCAACAGACCCCTCTACAAGGCAGCCCATTTTTAGATAGCAGCCAGGTCCAGCCTCTTCATCTGAGCTGACTGTGGGCATTTTATGCTTTTTTTCAATATGCTGCATCAGTTTTCAGCCAATGATATGTATGGTATTAGTATGTCTTAGGGTACAGCCGCATGAATAAATTATTATGGGCAAAACTAGGAGGTCAGTTGCCCAGCAAAACCACCTCTATTCATCATCTTTCTGTGGTGTATCGTGTGACAGATCCCAGGGACCTCGCACATTCCACAGGAAACCAGGGCCAGGAGTGCTAATGCAGAGTTGCTGAGATCGTGCAAATATACACTATAGATTACTCAGATAATTTCTTCGTCTGCCTGTACTCTTATTACTGGAGTACCCACTCTGGTTTTGTTCTGTCCTCGTGAGGAGAAAATTAATTGGAAATGTTTAATACATGGTACTGAAATCCAAACAATATACGATACTTAGCCACCAAACTCTCACAAGGCTACCAGCCTTGCCTTGTAGCTCCTTCCCATTCAAACAAATCTTCTCCTACCTGTACATATGGAGCCTGTCCCTTCATGTACTTTTTGATAAAAGTGTAAGAGAGAGACTACAACCTATATTCTCATTATCTCTCTATGTCGTAATAAAGGAGTTGTGAGGAGGATTAGAGATATCACAAACACATGATCTATGACCCACTGTTTAAAAGCAGATGATGCACTATGGAAAAAAGGTGCAAGGAAGCGTTAGGAGATGCAGTGCATCTCTCAGCCACCTCATCTTATCTTTACCCAGGAGCACTCTGGCCACACAAGCTGAGAAAGCCACACCTGAATAATGTGTTCTTCAAGTCATGTTTCAATCGTTTGCTGAAATTTGCCTGCTGTTTGCAAAAGATGAGAGCTGTAACAGGACATGAGCGTTTGGAAGCTGGCCACTTAAAAGCAGAAGCTAGAAGAGGAGCATGGCTTAATGGTATCCGTATCAGGAGCATTAAGTAATCACCCTACCATGCTACCTGTAGCCACTTGTGAGACAAACAATTAGAGAGGGGAAATACAAAAATCAATGTTCTGGAACAGACAGAAACTTCTCAACCTTCTATGAGATCCACAGAGAGCTGGCAGATTTCTGCCAGTGATCTCCTGACCATTGAGTGATGACTTTACAGACCCACTGCGAGCAGCAGACCTTCATGTTTGCATTCATGTGGGTAATCCACCCATGAAGCACTAAAAAAACCTCTGAGTCATATATATGAATCAGGTTCACTAACATCATATGTGATGGAAGAGAATGGCAGCTTGGGGTTAGGTAGCTCTACCATCTTGGAAGTTGGATCCCCAGACTCCTGTTATAAAGACGCAAGTCCTGAATACTGTTCAGGTAAAACCAACTAACAGAAAATCTGAGCAGTAAGATCTATCATTCGAATTGAGCAACAGGCAAAAAGATCGAGATGGTAGAGAAGTACTCCTGAGACCAATGGGCTGGGGATGCTGCTTGCGATCCAACAGATGATCTTCTAAAAAGATATCATAAACTAAAAGGTGTTAGAGGGGTAGATGTAGTCATTTCCTTTGTAGAAGAATGACGCTGTTTTCTCTGTAGAAAGAAGAGTTTTATGAGGAACTGTAAGACGGTTGAGACACCAGACCCAAGAACTGAGAACCATCCCCAGAGAGGGGCTGGAGCAAGTGGATCAAACAGCTTCTGTATCAGTACAAGGAGAGGGCAGGAGGGTCTAGAGAGTAGTTTCAGATTAAGTTAGGTCATTCAGAGTCATATATGAGATAGGTCTCCGGAAGATCACAACGGGAGCAGAGAGAAGTCTAAGCACAGCATCCGCCTCTAGAACTGTCCCTGGGTTTGCTCTCCCCACACACAGAAAAACAATACCAGTGTCCTCAACAGAAAATTTGCACCCCTGTAAGTTTTTATTCCTCGGGTGTGAGGTTAACCTCCTGTGTTTATTCCAGGAAGCAAACTTGGAACTAAGCCTGGGACAACTTGAGAGTTTCAGCCCTGGAAGAAGTTAAGTAAGAAGTAATTCATGGGTAATCATTCCAGACGCATTCAGTGTCCACCATTTCCATCTGCCTAAATCAGAGATGCAAGAACTTCAAATGCCTTATCAGGGACCCTGACCGAATGCTCAGCTTTGAAACAAAACCTTTAAACTAGATGAATTTTGACGGTTCCAAGCTTGAACGTTCACATATATTTACTTCTGCCTTTTATCAGTATCCATTAACACTAAGCATATTTTATGTTTCGGCTTGGGAAAGTATACAACAGGCACATAGTAGCATATAATCCTTCTCTTTGTATTCCCAAAGGTCAAGGTCTCTTACATAAATTGGCAAAAAAAGACCTTTAATCTGTTAAATTGTTTTCAAGATCCAAAACAGAAAAAAAGCGCCCGCATCTGTGATGGGATTCAGAAGCTTTTTGCTAAGCACTTAAGCATGAGCGGTTCTGCATTGATTTATTTTATTGTTTTATTTAGTGAAATGTCTGGATACAGATATACAGATTAACCTTTCTTTTTTTGCTCATATTTACTGTGTCGCCTTCCTTGAAATGGGAACTACAAGTGTTTTGATAAATGGACTGAAAGGTTGTCTGGTTACACCATAGCTTCTGCTGTGTCCTCTGCTGAAATGCTATTATGTACCCTTCTAAAGCAATGCTGCTCCATGACTCACAGCAGCTACTTCTGTGCTTCTCATAACAATAGCTCACTGGGGATATAGGGCCTCAAACAATTTATACCACCCATTTATTTTTACTTCTCTTCCAATGATAGATACTCACTGTCACAAAATGCCAGTTTATGTGAAGATTATAAATCTTCCAGCACAGACAACTAACTGCAGGCCATTTTAAATATGCACTTTATAACATTACAATTTGCTGCTATGCTAAATTAAATTCCTCAAAGCTCATCACAATATGAACTAACTCCTCTCAACGTTTAAAAAAAAAAAAAAAGGCAAAAAGTCAAACCAAAGATCCATACAGCCTGCTAACCTGTTGTTCACCGTGGCCAGTAACAGATGGCTTAGGGAAGAGCATAGGAACAGGGTAAACATAAAATAATTCTTCCCCAGAATGTCCTCCCAGACTCCAGTGAGTTGAGGTTCAAGCAAATTTCTGTTATTACTTCCAACCAACACAAGAAACTTAGTCTTCAAAAGTGATGGTCTGAGATTGCAAACAAAGCACATTTTTCATGAAAGTTAGCAATCTCTCAGTAAAAAGCTCCATGTGCATTAGAAAAGAAACTTACTATAATGCTGACTTGTAAATCAGTATAAATCTTTTACAAGAACATTGGAGTTTTTTAAGTGTCTCAGAATTATTCCTTTAGCTCAGCAGCTTCAACTTTAGTTCTGGTTCCTAAACAAAGACGCCTCAGAAACCACTTGCAGCACTCTCTTATTTTAGGAGACTAGTGAGACCTCATCGCAACCTGAAAGGTTAGGAACTGTGCACATGGAACAGCTGTGTCACAAATACTGGTGGATGCACCTCACTCACCAGATACAAAAACAACTCCACCTCCAAATGCTACTTAGGAAAATCCCACCAAGCCTCCCAGCCAAACCCTGTGTAGTCCAAGGCAGGCCCAGTCCTTGTCACTGTGGCTAGAAGACAGCAGTGCGACACGCTGGGCCAGCACAGAAACAGAGGGTCTCCATAAGAGGTTTCTAGCACTGACCTTTTCCCAAAGAGCTGATGGCAGAATTGTGAACTGTAGGAAGATGTGAGCTATCCTGTCTCATACCCCTTCCTGGAGATTGTATCGTAAGATCCTTGTCTTCTGTTGAGAAGTATTTTCATAGTTATACATAATATGCATGCTAAGTAGTCCAAGTCTTGATAACCCCAATCCAGTCAACTCATTGTTATCACATGTTGACAGTCCTGAAGAACTTGGAGCTTAGTAGCTGATGTGACAGAAATTCCAAGGCAAGGGTGGGAAAGAAAGCTCAGATGTGACATTTGAACAAGAAACTCAAGGGGGTTTTGCATGTAGGTATTACTCCTAACCTTATTATTATTTATGGGGGAGAATTATTCTTCAAAACCTGCAGCTCTTACTGCAATCAATGGAAAATATCAAGGGAAACCAGAATCCTTTCAAATGAGGTCTGGTGTATTTATCTAGTCTGGATGCCCTTCCCACATACCTTAAGGCCTTCCTTATTTATTTATTGCATAAACCAGTTCATTTTAGAGATTTATTTTCCTTTTTCACCATTAGGTAAGTATTCCTTCTGTATTAGTGAAAGCCACTACCAACAATAGTATCATCTTTGCAGGTAAAATAAATCTTCTGCAATACCCCTGAGTTACTGTAAGCAGATTTACATTATATGGGATATGCTATCACACACTATTTTAAACATATTTTTAAACATTTGAATAACTAAATGGGTAAATCCTGAGAACCTTACTTGGTGTTTATTCAGCCCTTACTTACTGAGACAAACTCCCAAGGACAGAGTAAACACTGAGAGAGGACCTCAGGCCTTCACCCACAGTTATAAACAATGAACTCAGCATAAACTGTGATTCCCGGCTGACGCTGGGGAAAAAGCAGCAGCTAATGCCTCTCCTCATTTTGCTTCCAGAATGATTATATGAGAAGAGATTTACTTTCTCCCTAATAAAACTTGCCCCATCTAAGATCTTTCCCCACCTACGCTGGAGCAGCAAGAGGAAACTTAGATGAAGAACTACTGATTCATGACAGGCTGAATAAAATTGAAAATAGAGGAAAAAACCTTAGTAAGAGGCCTACTGCCCAAATACTGATGAAGTTTGCCTGACTGGGGGATCTGCCGCTGTTAAGAAAAGTAAAAAGATACTTAGAAATACCACTGCATCTATACCACCCTGGACCATGGAGTCCTTAATACCCAGCACTCACATATCACGCCTTTCATTAGAAAGATCTCTGTCTGCACAGCTTCAGTTTTATGCTCATATTGCAAGTGGGTAAACTAAGGGAAGGCAACAATCTGACAGAATTGTACAGCAAACCAGCAACACTAAACAAAATTGGGGATTTTGACCCCAAATTCCACACTACTCCTTGCAAGTATGGCTAATTCCAAAATTTTAAAACAGAAAACTATTAAGTTGTTTTTCATACAATTATTGTATTCCCTTGAAAATGCTACTTAATTATTTCAGGGCCCGGAGACAACCTAACTGATGATCAAGGATATCCCTTTTCATATCTCATTTCATTTGTATTTTAGTTATTCTTTTACAGTTCAGTTAAGTTCTTGTAAGAAAAGGAGCACAAAAAGGAAGTCCTTTTTGTTCACCATGAGATCTAGACACATAGAATAAGCAGGCTGTTTAATAAATTCATGCCTTCTCACAAAAACAAGATAAACAAGGGATCTGGAAAGGCTATTCATTATACATAAATATGCTTGTGATCTGAGAGAAATCCCCTCTCCAGCTCTCCTCAGAACAGAACACTCCAGGAAGACACTCAGGTTTGCTCAAGACTGTGGGCTTCAGGCTAAAACATTCTTCTGGGTCTAGAGAGGAGCAATCAGAATTGGTTAGTTTGCAGCATTGATGAGAGTGTTGTACCTGTCAAATCTGATATCATCACTTCAAAGAATACAGAAAAAGAAAGATAAAAGTCTTCTGTTAAAGAGCCACTGCTGCTGCTGGACTTCCATGAACAAAACCAAGAATAATGATACATAAAGAATGAATCAAAATTAAGTTGCTTTACCCTGTCCCCTACAATGGACTGATGCTATGCTATCTGAACATCAATGAAGGAAGACAATTTTATAACTTTCCTAGATACAGAATACAGAATACAATCCCCTTCCTGCAACAGAATAAACAAAATCCCCCAAACCCTATTAAAATATACAGCTGTTATAGTTAGGAAATAAAGGTGCAAGACCTGCTAACAGGTAACCTTCAATCCCACGCTGCTTTAAGTAGAGAGGCCCAAATTAGGCAGCCCAGTATTTCTGGCAGCCAGACCAGATAAATCTTACTAGTGTCAACATAAGTACATAAGACGCTCAGTCTCTCTTGCTCACTCTTTCTAAGGCAAAACATGGGAAAAGGAGCGAGGAACAGGAGAGGAGCCCTATTAGCAGTCAGACCTGGAAGAAGCCCAACATAAGCCTTTATATCCATTGTGCTTACACCAAACAGAAGAGAAAATCCAAGGAAGGAAGAAAACAGATCTCTGGTTTACACATCTTTTATCATATAGTGCAATATACTACTGCCTGTAGCGTGTAAATGCTATCATTTGAGAACACGGCAGAACTTTGCATCATACAAGGCAGAATTTCCAACTCAGATGTCACACACTCCCAAAGCACTGGATAGGTGGAGTCTGTGAAAGTAAAGACATAACAATTAAAAACCTACTAAACTATGAAGTGCCTCAGTCTCCCACCTAATAAAACTGGAATAACAGTTCCTACTCTCCTACCCCATTCATTCACTGTTTAAAAGAACCCCAAGACCACCAAAGAAAAGACACTGCAGAAAGGCTTAGTATTATAAATCCAACACCCTAATACATGGCTCTGTGTCACACAGGGTAGTTTGCAGTTAACTGCAGTATGGAAACCACCGCATGTGGGAATTTTCTAAGCAAGTGTTTTCACTGATGTCAGTGAGACGTCACTAGAATATCAGCCTATAGTCTCCAAGTAGAATATTTTTCAAAGCATTCACTCTGTCCACACCTATTCTTTGAGTCTTTGAACTCAAATGATCTGTCCACAAAAGGGAAGGAGAGTTGACTGCACTGTTTTCTGGACACGTTACTAAGCATTATCTAGTTTATGTGCAATAGAGATTGTATTGCTTTCAGCTACATTACCCTGAACAGGTTGATTACCAGCAAAGCGATGGTGTGCGAAACTTGGATGTCTCTGACAGGCATACACTAAACAGGAACGTCCTATTCTCCCAGTCACCAAGGCATACCTTGAGCTTTGAATTATGTCAGGCCAGGAACAAAGGAATCTTGCTCATAACAGAAACTTCTAATAACTCATTTACCAAGAAAGCCTCCCTTTCATCTCTGCCAAGCTTTAGGAAAGGCTGGGAGGCAAGCAGAAATAAACATTATACAGACTCACCACTGCTGGCTCTAAAGTAAACTCTCCAACTTCCTATTTACATTTCAAGATCTTAAGCTTTGTGGTTTACTAGTTCTGCAAGTAAGTGCTTTGGCTTTTGGAGGCTGCCTGCACATGATCTCCCACCACTACTGAAGTCTTCCTAGCTTTTATTAATATAATAAGGAGGTCAGAAAAGCAACAATCTTTTATATACCCTGCTAGCAGAAATATTTTACTTCTCGCCTTTTAAAAACAAAACAAAGCAAGCAAAGCGTACAATGTCAAATTAATGCCAGCAAAGGGGATATTACAGTTTCGTTTGTTTCTTTTTCAAACCAAGGATGCTAGAACATAGAATGAGACAGTCTCATTAAAGAAGGGCGTGGAGGATTTCTTTGAGGGACAAGTAGAAGGCGGTGGCAATTTTATGGCTATATAACCCTTCCAAGGCCATAGGCTGAAAAGGCACCTAAATAGGCTCTGTGACCTTTTCCTCGGAAGGCTAAATCCGTATACACTAAGGACGGGCAACCTGTAACAACAGTCGTGAAGTGAATGTGGTTTTCATTTCATGCAGCCCTCCCCGAATGTAAAACATCTTCATTAGCTGGGAAGTCAGCACTGTGACTGCTGCCAAATTCAATATATAAGCCGGCAGAACTGAGCTGAATGAGGACAGAGCAAGGGAGAGGTTCCTGCAATAGTAATTTATTTCTCCCATTTGAAAGACACTACCTCTGTGACTCATGTGCAGAACAGGCCTTACAGAAGAGCAGAATATTAAAAAACCAAGAGGGCAGGCGCTTATCAATTTCATAAAGCTCTCACAGAACATTTCAAAAACGTGTCCAGGCTGCCCTAGCTTCAGTAGTTTTGCCTTTATTTTTCTTCCTATTGCATTCCTCCCCCTTCTCCCCACTCGCCTGACCCTCCGAAACCCAGCCCCTTTCCCCTGGTCAGGAGAAGGACAAATTGCTGCCTTTGCTAAACCCTGGGTCACAGCCAGTTGGCACTCGGACACGTTGCCCTGGGCTTCTGGCCCTGTCCCCTCGGAGACTGCACGTTTCACGTCAGGGCTGCATGTGCAGCAGTGACTGAAGAGCGCGAGGCTGAAGTGCTGCACGCAGTCCTCCGACTCGCTCTCCAGAAACACACTGCTTAGTGCCATCCCACTAGATTAAATATAGCTGGCAAAGCAAGTACCAGCCTATTTAGTCCCTGCAAGTTTTCCCCTGATCACAGATGATTTCAAGCAGCTGAGGAGTCCCTGTGTGGTAATTACTCAGAACTCTGCTGCTTTAACAACGTGGCATGTTCTGAAGAGGAGACTCTCGTATCAGAGCCAAAATATACTGAATCCACTTGCTGGTCTGGCTCCCACTGAGATTACAGAGATCAGGCTATGAGAACACTTTGAGCCAGCATGTCTCTGCAGTCTCCACTCCAGGATGTACTGCAAAGGACACGTACTGTGCATGCTTTGGGGGTGGAAACGTGCTTTACACTCTATTTGTGTGAACAAAGCTGGCAGCTTGGGCGGATATTGTAGAGCAAAGAAGCTCTATTGTGTTTGCCAGTCATCACGAGAATCAAATGAACAAATTTAGAATAATCAAATTGGGCTGAAGTTCCTTTAGCAGAAAACAGGCAAAGACTAGTCAGGCTTGGTAAAAGAGAGTATGGGATATTCTTCCTGAAATAATCCATAGTAAACACTGGGAGAGCAAAATGATCTGCCCATTTTGCTGTTCGTGTCATTGCTCAAGCTCTGTCTTTTAGATCATGTAGTAAATCTGAAAAGATAGAAGATATAAATTACGTGTGCCTCTCCAATTTAAGAAATGACTAAATTATAAGCTTCAAACCACATACACATTATCAGCCAGGGAAAAAAGAATTGCGCACCAAGCCAGGTGAGTCAGTTCCCAATGACAAGTGTCAGAGTAGTAACAAAAACAGATGCAAAGGAAGAGACTCCATCTAAACCTGAAAAGATTCCCTGATAATCCCCCAAAAGAAGTTCAGAGCACAGAGAGCTGATAAAGAAGAAAGAATGGCTGAGGAAGCACACAGACCACATCACCAAAAGAAGACAGAAAAATCTATCTGAGACTCTGGATAGGAAGGAACACAAACCTTGTATATTTGGGACTCAAAATGCCAGCAAATTCACACCCCTCCTGCCTTGGTAGGCTGAAATCAAGCCAGACAATGTTCCCATTAGAAGCTGCCCTGGCTACTTCCTTCAGCTGTGAATCCAAAAAGGTGTTGGAGGAAGAATGACAAATATTTTCATAATGGAACAACTGTTCTGGGACAAGTGCAAAGCAGAACGCTGATCTCTAAGTGCGCCTAACTCACCACAAAACAGGCAGAAATAAAGAGTTTATACACATTTTATTAACAGGGCTATTTTATTCAATACGCATAAATAGCACATATCCTGTATGCATACAACATTAGCAAGGACCCCATACTGCAGACAACAAAAGAGAAGATGGGGCGTTGCAAAAGAAGATCCCTGCTCTCTCTCACAATGGACTTCAGTATTTCTGAAACTTGCAGTTCTGCATTCACATCATCCTTGTCCTCCATAAAAATCCCAGTCTGGGGGAAGAGGCACTATGCCCTAGTGACTCTGTAACCCTCAGCACTCTCAATTTTCCCCACTCCAGAACTACCATTTATTTCTGCTTACCATTTTAAATTACTTCAAATTCCTTTCACAACCTCCGGTTACCAAAACCCAGTCCCAGTCTGTTAGGTGTCACGTAAGTTTACTCAAACCTGTAGTCTCTTTGACAAAAACCTCCCAGTCTAATGAAACATTTTACTTTGAGGAAAAAAAGAAGTTTTATTATGTGAATTTAGTGCCCACAAGAAGAGTGATATGCTGATACCAGGTATGGGAAACTGCAAGATTTATCTACCAGAAAGAAGGAGTAGTACTGCTAGATCACTTGCTCCAAGGAATACTAGGAAATTTCTGTGTACAAGTACCCTGTCACACTGGTTGTTCATATTACTGTTTTGCTGTTTGCTATCTGGCACCTGTGAGTTAACTCAACTCGTGGTGGTTTTACACACCTACAAAATGGCAAGCATGCTTGTGTTCAGGACTGGGACAAGATAATACAGATATCTGTACCTGAAATCCCTCTGATCACATAAAACAAAGGATTTTTGAAAACTTTAAAATATCCCATAAAACCCATAAGACACTGGCAGGAAGACAAGCTTCTAGGGAAACCAATTACCTTATTCCCAGAAGTTAGGGCATGTCTGTTAGACCCTTGCAAACTACTAGTCAGGAATAACATGCAAGCTCCTATTTCAATGCCTCAAACCTGCTGCTATTTTACTGTGCAAAACTACTCACACATTTTGTGTAGTCGCCATGGCTACACAAGGAAAGTCTCCTAAGAGTTCCAAAACTAAATGTGGGTGCTGGAGCTTAGAGACCCTGTCTGCAAAGCACGATGACATGCAGCAGCCCACTCAGAAAAGTCAGCCACTGAGGATCCATCCATCACTTGAAAGGAATACCTACGATGCACAGCCGGATCAAAGCTACAGCAAATGAATCCCAGCCCTAAACTAAGAGACAACCCTTCACAAATAAAAGGACAGCTTATTTGCCATTACAAATGCAAATTCTGCCGATGACTTTTGCTAGGGCAAAGGAGGCAGCAGAGAATCATGTAAAATGAATAACTGTCCAAAAATATTCAGAAAACCATCTTTTCTTTTCTTTTTCCTCATGGATAATGGATGAGCCCTGAGGTGGCAGTGACTTTCAGCAACTACCAACTCAGACCTGGACTTGGATCAGTAACCTAATTACAACATGCTTTTCACTTCTTTCATGAGCTATTCAAGTATCTCAACAGAAACACAAAATGCTTTGTGTGTGTCTGATTACCCCAAACTGTCAGTGGTTAATTCCAAAAGTGTATCCTCACTTAAAAATGGTAGTTCTACCACAAATTAAACTATTATAGCCATGAGTAAAATTAGGTTCCACATTTGTACTTTCTAAAATATCAAAGGCATGATTAGCAAAGTCTTTTGTTCAAGATCTCTAGAGTCCTTGAGGTAATGAAAACTGGGTCATGGAGTAGTTTCTCTTAAAGTAAATGCTGTGTTCAAGCAATACCTGCTTCTGTGACTCATGGAGTATTTGGTCTAGAGAATGGAAATACTGTACCGACACACATACACCAATAGTACCCCTGCCCTCACCAAAAAAGGAGGAAGGGAGGGGGGAAGAAAGGCACAGCAGATGATCCGAACAGTTTCCTGTTACGATCCCTTGAAAGAAATCCAACCATACTTTCACCCTGCTTTCTGTTTTCTGAATTTCTCCTGACAGTTGGCTCTTTCGTTTGCCAGAACCACAACAAAGGACGGCCTTGAGTTTCCACACAGGCCATTTTCTCCCTCTCTCGTCTCTGATCATCTCACAAAGGTATTATTGTTGCTGGCTCACTGGGGCTCAGTGCACCTGAGGCAGATCAAAGGCACTTTTTAATGCCCGCCTGACCACACAGGTCTCTCTCCCACTGCATTAAATTAAACTCGATGATTAATCTCTGTAGCCCTGAGGGTCCCTTGGTGCACACGGAGAGAGAAAATATATATTTCTATCAAAACACAAGTATAATATACTTTCATTTTATAGCCCTAATTAAAAAAAGGAACAGCTAATTTCAGCCAAATGCAGCTGCATATAGGTCTCATTAAAACACAAATACAACTGCTCTGTGTGCTCTGCATTCACTTCATACAGTCTATGCAGGTAATAGATAAAAGAACAGTAAACCAAAGTCCTTTCACAGATTAAATCCAGAGAAGTTTAGAATTTGCTTATTGTCTGCTGGCTAGAGATTGTTATACCTCTGAGCAGATGAGTGAAGGAAGCAGTTAAGGAAATGATTATAAAATGCTGAGTAGTTACATTTAAATAAAAATCTAGCCAAAAACTACGCAAGTATCTATTCCTGAGTTTGCACTCAAGTGATTAAAAGAGCCTTAAAAGGTTCTACCTTATCTATGGTGTACAGTGTCTGTATGACTTTGGGGTTGCTTTAATGACAGAACACAGCATTGATTAACATCAGCATGGACTTTATCATGTCACTTTTGTTACATTTGCATATTTAATGGAGCCGTATCTCTCACGGTTGTGAAGTATGCACACAAAAAGTGCCGTGAAAGTGTATACTGATATGCCATGCTCTAGTTTGGGAAGCAAAACAAACTATAGCTGTGAATTGGGTCTATGTTATAACTTACCAATATACATATATTAAAAATTAATAAATAACCACACACATGTCCTTCTCCAGGGCTAGTTATATTAAAGGAATAAGTTAGAGCCAGCTGGCACATTTCCAGCTGCTCAACATTGCCCTTAGACCTTCTGGGGAAACTGTCTGCGAGCTCCTCAGCTCATTTCAGTCCAGTATTATGTCTCTATTAACCCAACTCATTTTAACAATTTCAACTAACTCAGCTAAATGAAATGGGTTAGGAAGAGTTCACACAAACAGCTGCTTCTGAAAGGGCAGAAACCTCCATCAAAAACCTGGAAATAATAAAAGTAGTGGCAAGCTCGAAAGGTGACTTCTTCCCCTGGAGCCGGTATTTGCAGGATGCCCTACCTGCCCTGTCACAGAAAAAGAGATGCCAATGTAATTTTTCAGAAACAGAGTAAGCTAAGAGTGGTGGAGTTGGAGGTTTGAAACTCTTGTGTAGGGAGGAATTCAAATATATTCCACTTGGTCTACAGGATTTAAGCTTTCGTTAAATGCCGTGCTTCACAATACTAGGATTATTCACATCTTTAAATTCAATTATGTGCTAAAATGCTTTGCTGAACTACAATCCATGTTACAAGATCACCATTTATTCGTGCTCAAGATCACCATGTATTCATGCTGTTACTACAAAGACAACTTAACTTACTGTTAAGCCTGACATTTTATTATCAGCTTCCTTTCTTTTACTCTACTGGAGATCACTCTCCATGAAGCATGTCAGTCCTTTCTAAAAACCTCTAGCAATCCCATTGCCATTTGCTCATTTTGGAAAAATCCAAGTTATAATCAGTCTAAATTTAAGACTGAAATGAGTTTTAAATAAAAAATGTGGCAGAAAAGGGTACTTATCTAAATGGAATGCTTTCAGACTCATACATTTTAAAAAGGTATAAATTTCAAAAGCAGACACTAAATTTTAATTGCAATCTCAGAAAAAGCTTTTGTATTAATTCACTGAGAAAAATTAGCAAAGTGAAAATTGCTTATTGGGGGGGTTCTTTCTTTTTAGTCATGATATGTATCATAATTCTATACAACATGGCAACTTTCAGAGGTAGAAGGATTTATATTGATTAAGTGAAGAGGTGGGGGAGAAGGGCTGTGACTGAAGACATGCACTTCTCCAAAGACACTATTCTGTAACACATTAGTGACAAGCTTGTCACGGATAACTCAAGCTCAGAGTCTTTGGCTCAGATTTCAGGCTGCTCTTTAAGCCACTCTAGCATCGTGGTTTTTACTTACCATGTCATTTTTCAGTATTGATTTCTACTACTGTTAAAGTTCTTGCTTGATAGCAAATGCATGGTAATATATAATTAATATCCAAAGGTAAAGATAAGAGTTACCAGAAAAAATTCAAGGAAAAAGAAAAGGGTGAGAAGGACAAAGGTCATTTTTTCCCTTCAAAAACATTAGTTAGTATATTCTGTACAAATTAGGACTATGCATACAACCTACCCCCATGTGGCATGAAGATGTTCCACAGATCATCGCAACTCGGGCTGTAATTGGCTGGTTCTCACATGGCAGGTTATGTCCTTTCACATCTGCTCCAATTACTCCTATTAAAATAAAATTAAAATTCTATTTTAAAGAAGAGCAAGCCAACCCTCACAAAACACAGCTTTTCTGCACACAAATAATTGCCGAGTATCTCACACCACTGTCACAAAACAAAAAAGTCAACTTAGTCAATAAGCAAAGTTATTTTATCAGATCTAATTAAAATGTATTTTTATTCCTGATACGTGAGGACACAAGATGATTTCTTCTATGTTCATGTTTATCATCATAATTTTTAAATGTTATTTTGACTATAACCTGACTTTTATTCTCTTAGGTAGTACGCTAACATGCAGACTAAAAGACTGCCCTGTTGTGAAAGGCAGTACAGTAGACTGCAGATATGTTTATTTGTTCACAGTTTATCATGCATATACCGTATGATGTGTTCTGTCAGGGGATGAGTTGGAGAAAGGGGTAATTTGGCAGGAG
Source organism: Haliaeetus leucocephalus (assembly GCF_000737465.1). Classification (NCBI taxonomy): domain Eukaryota; kingdom Metazoa; phylum Chordata; class Aves; order Accipitriformes; family Accipitridae; genus Haliaeetus; species Haliaeetus leucocephalus. The sequence continues at coordinate 1,881,580 of NW_010973284.1, forward strand.
ACTGGAAGGCTGCCAGTTTTGTTGTCTTGACTGCTGCTGCTCTTCTGTCCATGTCAGACAGAACCATCTAAAGGAAGAGAGATTACTGCTTCCCTTAGAGGAACTATGCTTGGCTCTTAGGAGCTTCTGCGTGCAGGACAGGACAGGACGGAGGACAAACTCAGCAAGCACTCAGCCTGCAGCAGAAACATATACCCAGGAGATGCCAGAGAGGAGCCAGGAGCTTGCTTACAGAATGGGGCAGACCTACAGCCAAGCTTCAGCATGCATTATGTCCTGCTTAATTCACTTAAGGGGAGGCTGAAGTGGAAATCCTGCCCTCTCCTCCTCCTCTCCTAGGCTGCATTCTTGCACCACATTGTGCTGCACCCAGCAAAATGCAGCAGCCCAACAAGTAATATTCTTTTGTTTGTCTTTTTTTTTCTTGAGCATTACCTTTCAACTGGCAAACTGGTCACTAGACTGTGCATCTGCATTGCGCAGTCTGGTGACCAGTTTGCCAATCCTGCTAAAAAAAAATAAAGCTTTCTCCTCGCTGTAGAAGGAATATGAAAGCATTTGCTGGACACTGTGAAAGATGCCAAGTGTAACTGGCTGGTTAGTATGCGACATTTCATTAACACCTTCTTGTTTAGGTCACCACTGCAAGATTCTGTTATTAAATCGGTCTGTTGAGGTTTGTCTTATCGTGGTTGCCATGGTTATCATGGTATTATCATTGTTGGAAGTTACCTAAATAATCAGAAAATTAAGGTCTAAAACTGTACAGTCTTTAAAAATCTACCCTTACATCCCTTTACCCTAGCTGGCTTGTAACTATGTATAGCATAGCTGTCACACACAGAGTTTATTTGTAAGGAACAAAAGAAAGCTGCAAGTATGGCTCTACCTCTTATGCTTTATTTTTCACTGCTCAAACACAGACATGCATGATTTCATATTAAGAATTTTGGATAGGGTTCTCTAAAAGGCAATTTCCTGTACTAGGCAACACTATTAGAATTTCTTAAAGGAGCTAAAAATATTGTTCACACTTCAGAGGGAAATCTATTAAACTGAATTGTCAGCGTATGTCACAAATGTATTTTCATAAATACAAAATTGAAGAGCCTCATGTTTAGATTTTTTTAAATCACCAAGAAAACATGCTTTCTGCAAAATACACATTCTGGGCCTTTGAAATCAGTGGGATTTTGTCAGTGGCTTTACTAGTGTTTAGAGTTGCTAGAGTCTTCCTATTTGTGATTAATTGAAGTCAGACAGCAAATAAGCGTGGAACATTCTCATAATAATGAAAGCTTAGATATGTTATATGCTAAAAATAATTTAATTGCTGTTATAAGTCACTTTCACCTTTATCTGAGTTGGAATTTTTCATACTCTGAGGCAGACTCAAAATCTTTTGAAGATTTTCAAGACAGACTGAGAACAAGGAGTCTGTACACCACACAAACTGCAGGCGAGATTTTAGAAAAGCAGGCAATCCTTAGTGTGCGTACTTTTGGATCTCTTCAACAGTGACACAGTATTTTAGATACTGTACAATAAATTATCTACTTTTGCTGAAACAATGCCAATGTCTTTTTAAAAGGTGCAATGTAAACATTCTTTTTATGAGGCCAGTCCCAAAAGACTGGCCGCCCATACTCACATTTTTATCTGTAGGTTCTTTTAAATTGGTACAGTAGGTCCAAATGTAAGACATAACAACTTGGCTTTTAGATTTTTACTTTTCCATAATAGGTATCAGATGGACTGATTCAGGAATCATAGAAGGCCTCCACAGACATACGTATTACACAATTCTTTATCTTTACCTTATCTTACTCAAAACTTTGAAGCGTTCATAAACTTCAGGAAGCTGTCCAGCAAAAACACACTTTATATCCAGCCAAAAGCAGATCTGAACAGTGCATCAAATTTTATTAACACTGAAAACAAGATGTCCATCATGTCATATTGGTTTAGCCTGCAGGATACGAAAGAGCCCTTTTTGTTACTCTGCTGTGACAGAGTATTTTTAAAAAAACCAGCAGAATGTGTTCAAGAATAAGAATAATGACACCCACTGGATGTTGCTGTCCCACAAACTAATCTAATGCTTACTAATACACAAGTCATACCCTTCAAACAAATTGTAAACCTCAGTATTTCAATACAGATCACAGCAGAGTAAGCACTAAAACACACATCAGTACCTTTTCAAAACAAAAGTTTTACACCAAGTACAAGAGTTACTTATTTCCAGTACTTTCAAATATCTCTTCTCTATTTTCTTTCCTTCTGTGCCCCTTTTATCATTATTAAAAGATTAATATGCTTTAGTGCATTGCCATCCTTAATATCTTTTAATCGGAACACAGTTTCACTTCTATTATCTAGTTCTATTATCTGTGTTCTCCTTTTGCTTTTCTGTTTTTCCTTCAGGATTTTGAGCTCTGTATTTTACACACTGTAGGTTAAACTAGACTTGAAAAAGGTTAAGGTTCTTGTTATTAACAGCTATGGATGAAGGAGAGCTATTTGGTATTTGAGATGTAGCCACACTATTCATTCTCTTTACATACATTTGCACTCTCCAGTTCTCCTTTTGCTCCTGCTGTCCCTTTTGCTATCCAAATCTTTTCCTTCTTATTGTCTTTTCTACCAGTTTCCCCACCTATTTATTACCCTTCCCACATTCAAGAAGGATGAGTTCCATCTTAAATCTTCCTTTTTTCCCAGACTCTACTCAGTTATGGTGTGATTAGCATGCAGGTTCTCCCCCTGCATTACTGACTTTTCCCTCTGTGATGTGTCTCTCCCTCTCTGACAACAACCTCTACATTTTTTTTCTCCTGGCAATGATTTCAGTAGTCTGCTAGTGTTGCCATCTGAGAAAACATATTCTGATAAACAGGACTAGAATAAGCAGGCTATCTCTATCCACCGAAGTCTTACTGTGATGGATGCCAGTAGCTATATATTTCTAATGTTAAGAGTTTCTTTACAGAAGTCTGTAACAAATGAACAGACAGTTGCTCTCTATTCTTCTTTAAATTCAATTCACTGATTTCAGCACACAAAATTTACTGGGCAAACTTTTTGTGCTCTGAATCCAGTACTCACATAATCATGCCAGTTAAATGAGGACCCTCCACTGTCATTTTCACGTGCTCTGTGACAATCCAGTTTTTCAGCAAGTTCATTATTTCGTGTCAGCTTATTATCACATCCTTTTCAAGAAAACAAAACTGCCAGGGCACATAGTTTTAAGCACATTTTTATGCAATCAGGATACTAATTGACACAAACAGATTTTTAAGTAAGTCACAATAGTAGGGACACAACACATCTACAACTATGACACTAAAACTCAGTCTTCCTTTTTGCAGCTGGATCTGTATCTAATCCTTCTGAGGTAATAAGAAAAGCAATCTACATGATTACTTAACCTCATGAGAAACAGTTATCAGAAGCAAAATAAATGGATTTAAACATTTTAAAAGTTCCAGGCCACAACTCCTAGAAGAACAAATGAGATTTAAAACACCACAAAATATTTGAAAAAAACCTAGTACTTTAGCAGCTAGTATTTTATTTAGATGTAGAGAAAAATACTTTGATGAGCAATAGATTTCCATTGAACAGTACTGTTTCAGTAACACTGAAACTTTCTGAGGTGAAACTTTTTTTCTAAACTATCAAACTAAAAAAACCTCAATTTCCTGCTGAATAAGTTACACTGAATCACTTTGTTATTGACTGTATTTAGATAAGGCCAAACAGCATAGTAAGAAAATGAAGCCGTTGAGCCTCACCAAATACATTTCAACACAGCTGAAACTGGGCACATGAGAATATTGCACCGTAAAAGAAAAAAATCTAAGCATCAGGCCTCTGACTCTAGTTATGGATAAAAAGTTCAAAGTCACAGAAGGGGAATGCTGTGCAATGGCCAGTTCTCCCTCTGCTCTTGTTTGCTAGTTTAGATACACAGTATTTACACATTCTGAGCCCCTAGACCAAAAGCAGCATTTTTGGTATATATCCCACATTGTGTCTAGCATAAACGTATGTGAAAAAGCCTCCACTGCATTATTTAAACAAAGCATGAATCGCTTCTAACACTAAGAAGGAAGACTATGAACAAGCCTCAGACATGGGACTTCTCCCTTAGAATGTTATTTTTTTATTTTTCTTGCCTATCCCCAAAGTTTTGAGCAGGAGAAGATGCAAACTCTCAGCATGCTGGCATGCCAACACAATGGTGTCTCAGTTCAGGAATTCAAAGTGGAACTAGCAGAAGTTAACAAACAATTTGGAAATCCAGCTGGAAAGAAATAAACAGTGATAGCCCCTTTCTATAAACAGATACCCAATATTAGCAGTTACTCTGAGGGTTTTTTATTTTAGTTAGGCTATTTCATAAGAATAGCATCAGAGCAAATTGCTGGATACAAAACAGGCTGTAAGAAAAGTGCCTTTCTAAAATTAATTCAATACATTCCTGTCTCCAAGAATAGTAAATATATGACTGAGTACCTAGTCCTCCAGCATGTGCATCAATGAGAGATGCTGCTACTGCAATCCCTTCAGGGAGACCGAGATCTTTTGCAGCTTCTGGCGTTAGACCTTTTCCAACAGACTCTCCAGGAGACAAGACGTGGTTTCCTGGGCAGACACAAGAAAAACCAAACACCTGTCAATTTACTAAACAGAAAAACAAATGTGTATGTTATTATAAAAACTCCCTTCCTCTCCCTCAAGTTAGTGTGGTATATATAAAAGAAAAAAGTGCATCAAAGAACTCTGATTAAGAAGCATCTTTCATTATCTGCCTGTATATTAAATACAACCATGCTACATCAGGCTGCCCCATAGCAATTTAAAAGTTCAAAAGTATTCAATGTCCTATCTAGCCACAGAGAAAGATTTCACCACAAGCAATTAAATTCTGCTTGGAATCTTTCCAAGAGATATGAAATACTTATGCAGAAGTCCCAAGTTCTTGTGGTAGTTACTGACTGGGCTGCCCGCAGCCATTCTCTGTGCACGTGAACGAGATTCAGCTCAGCCCATGCTCACAACTACAAACTGCACCGGTAGCACAAGGCAGGGGCCAATTTTTTTTTCATTTCCATCTCTTTCCACCAGTTTCTACTACGAATAAGTTAGCTATAGTAACACAAACGCCAAAAAAGAAACTGGCTTAAGCAGCAAATTCTTCCTATTGCAGCCGTATTTCCTCACAGACTTAAATAATCCCTTTTTGAGCCTTCCTTGGCCTTATGAAGTATGAAGAACATTATGGTCACCCTGAACACAAGCAATACAACCCTTCCCTCTCAGTCCTGTCACCAGGGAGCCTGGTGGCAGGTCCCATCTGTATTTGTCTCCACTACCACAGTGCACATTAAGTTTTGTCCTGCGAAAAGAGATTGTTTCAATAATTAAATCATGGCGATAGAGATTGCTCAGAGCTTAGAACAAACCTAGGGTCGTTAAACTTTCAGAATTTAAGGACACCCACTCCGACAGCCTCCCCTCTGGCTGCTGAGTATAACCACAGCCGAAGCAATGGGACTGACAGCTCCTGGAACTGCACACACTTCCCTATTTATCTAAAGATTTGGTGGGTGAGAGGCAGTGAAAGGCACAGTGGGAGCTCCCATATACCTCCCTGCCAATACCATGGCTTTTAGTACATATCTGTAGCGTTTACTAAATTCAACAAACCTTCTGGGCAGAGTTGACAAAACTCCTTTTTAAAATAAAACAAGCCTATTTTCAAAGTCAATTCTATCAAGAACGTTACATCTAAAGCACATTCTGAGTGTAGAAAGGAAGTAAAACATCCTCCACAATAGAGATTAATTAAGAGGAAGAGCATATCATAAAATATCAGGAATACATTAATGCCCATGAGCATAATCTTCTAGAAATAGAGTTATACTACCTTACTGTCAGATGAAAAGAAGGTTGTGATATTAAATTCATGGGTGGAAAATGGGTCTTCAATTTTACATATGACTTAGATCTTTGTCTTTGCTGTAAATGATGTTGGTTCTTCACATTAAGGAAGGTGCCCACTTCCTGACGGATGCAGTGCATGGAGCACTTTGTCATTAGACAGCACACACAACTTCTCGGTGTTCGTTTCTCCAAGAGCTTCTATTCTATTGACAGCCACACCGCCACCTCTGAAATGCTAGGCTGAATCTCATACTGGAAATTTAAAACAAGTATGTACAGCCAAAATTTCTGCACCTGACTTTGGGTTTATATGCAAATATTGGGGGAAGTAACCAAACCTCACCATTTAGCTCATACAACAGAAGGAAATGATGATATTAAACTATCTCCTCACGGGAAAAAGATGTATATATTATATTAATTCTTAGTGTAGAGTCAAAACATTGTGCTAGCTTTTTTCAAGAGGTGTATCTTTTGCATTTTTTTCCCCAATAAATTGGAGAGCATCATGTTTCTCTTTAAGAGAACTTTTGTATTACCTTTCTGGTTTTTTTAAGACATTGGAGAATACTAGTAAAACAAAGTTGTCTGCTTCTCCTGACATTCAAAGACCCTGCAGATGGAAGGAAGTTCAAAAGAGTTCATGCAACTAGACCCACATCGTCTTCTTCAGAATCAGTTGCCTGACAAATATCTTGTATATACAGCATGAGATTAAATTAATCTGAAATAAAACCTCTTCCCAGGCACTCAGTTCCACGGTTGGCTTGTTTATATCAGTCATACCGGTCAAACATTTTAGTGTGTAATTATTATGTGGTTAAACTCCATTTTACAGATCAGGGCTACTATTAGTCAAAATCTTTTCCTACCAGCTTCTCAATTACTCTATTTCTAGTTAATGAGCACTAAGGGAGCAATTTCAGAGATAAAGATAATTCTATCTTCTACAGCAGCAGTAGAAAATGACCCTATAGATCCTTTGGTACTAGTCATATATTGGAACAACCAGCAGCATAGGTATCCCCCATGGGCATAAAGCGTGTGAGAATGTACAGGGATGGGCTTCTTGTGATTGAAAGATGCAGCGTAATAATCTTGTATTTAAAAAAAAAAAATCATTCACAGTAGACTATGCCCTGTCTGTCTTAGGAGTCAAAGTAAACCTGAACAATTATTCCTTGACTGAAAGCACCTCCTGATAACCTGGGAAGCGACAGGAGTCAGAAGTCACCCACGACAGGGACTGCGAAGGGGAGTCTCCTAGGTCACCCAACAGTCAGGGAGAGCAGAAAAGAGGTGTCAGCAAGCGAGTGCAGCAAGGAGAGGATACTGACTCTGCCCCTCTACTTCATCCTCCCAGCTTTAGAAACCAATGAAAGCTCTGCTGCACCCATACAGTACATTCATAAAGAGCTTTGTAAAAGGGAAGAAGCAGGCTCTGCATGGGCACTCTTTCTGTCATCGTGGAAGTTACCTCCCCACCCACACAAGTGTAAGTAGGTGTGGAATGGGCAGAGTCTTGACTGAAGCACATGGATAGAGACCTGGAAAGGGAATTATAATTCTCATGGTTTACTCTTCACTGAAAAACAAGAAAACTCAGCTAAGCATCAGTATGCTTAGAATCTGCAGGTATAAAGCTATTAAATGACAAAATAGAAAACATGAAAAGCAACCAAAGAGGAGCCACAATTAAAAAGTAAAGCATTTGAAACAGATCGTACTCCAGTACTAGACTGGGAGAGAGCGAACAGATTCTTACTTGAGCAAAACACAGAGGCTTTAGAAGTCAAGGGACAGCTACTATAAAAATAAAGGTATTCTACAGCTACACACCAGCATTTCAACGGCAGGTGCTGCCACCCTTAAATCCTACCTGTCAGGGGAAAGAAGCTGTCAGAGAGGGAAGAAGGGAAATGAGAGCTGCCTGCATACAGAGGCGGGCAGTGAGAGTATTACAGAAGGCTGCATAAAAGAGGCAGTGAAAGGACCGAGTCTTCTCAAGGCTCCTGCCAAAGTAAATGTATCGAGTCTTTTGTTTACAGTAGTCTCCTGTGCAAGTCATTTACCTTTGCTATAATGACTTCCAAAATTAGACCTAACCAAACAAACCCATAATGGCTGAAGCTGGAGAACTTTCTGTTTCACATTCATACAGCTGTTTCACTCATGCAATGCCTTAATCCACAACTTTTTCATTTCGTACGAGACAGACTATTTCTAGCTATTTTTTCCCCTATAAAGCAGCAAGTTTACAAAAGGAAAAAGCTGTCTGAATCTCTTCCTCCTCTTTTATCCTTCTTCGAAGACTAATGTTAGAGTTTGCTATGATCAGGTTTTGTTTAAAGAATTTATGCGGTACCAACGACCCTCTACCTTTTTCGGCGGTTACCACAGCAACCAGCTATTTACCAGACGCAACACACAAGGCAGACAATACATCTTCAGTCAACTTTAGTAATCAAAATTCACTGTACTGGCTTACTAATATTTAACAGAACTAGGTACTTTAGGACTTAAAAACAACAAAAGCAGAGCGCAGCAGGGGGCCCAGCTGACTCAACTATGATACACTCACTGAGAACAGCTTTTCATCTATCATGCAGAACGTGGCTGCGTTTCATATGCACTTATATTTAGCTGTGTAAGTGCATAAAAATACAAAAGGAAGAAAATCAAAAGGAGATGTCCCTTTTCTTCACTAACTTGACACAAGCAAACTTGAACTTGGATATATCGATCCCTTGCTGAAATCCCAGCAACCTCAGAAAGAAACCCAACCAAAGGGTACAACCGGTCTCCATTTTATAGCCTCTGCCAAACTGGGCAATATAAATGCTTTTTAATTTAAAAGACAATACACAAAACAGATATCCTGTTAAATAAGTGATATATAACACGCACTGAAGAAGTTATCTAGTTAAACAAAACAGTGCTAAATAAGCATCAAAGGAAACAGGACCTCAGTAAAAAGAAGCACTGTCCATCCAAATGGATCTCATAATAAGCAATGTAAGGGATTTTCCCTCCTCGATATTTTATTCATTACAAAGCTTGTAGACAACCTCCATTTTTTGTGTTTTATAGTAATCCTTACAATGCCAAAAGTCTGGGACATGCAAGGAACCTGAATAAATAACTCTTCTGATACATCATCCCAACCCTATCTCACATACAATACATTACCAAATATCCCTCTCAATTATGTAAGATACTCACATTTAACTGAGATATGTGTGGCTGATTGTTCTACAGTTTTTAACTCATCTGATTAGGAAAAACAGCGGTAAAGTCAGAAGGAAGCAGGATAATGATGTGGACCATAAAAATGTAATATTCATTTTTTCTTAGGACTGAATGCGTGGTGGTTAAAGGGTGTTAGAAACAGTCAGATTTGGGGCTTTTTTAACCTGGAAATACCCTCCATAAAATTTCCTGGTTAGCAGTTAAAAACTCTAGAATTTTCATTCAGGAAAACCAAAACAAATTGTGATATTATAGGCCAGCTTATTTAAAAGCGAGAAAAACAGTTGGTTAAACAAAATCACTTTGGCTTTCTTCAGCTCAAAATTCATCTCTGTCTATGCGAGCTGCCACAGTAGCTTGAGGCAAATCTAATTTGGGTCCTTTCCATCCCACTCTCCCATACAGCTTATGCCTTTGGCTGAACTACATCTCAACTACCTAACATGTAATTACTTAAGGCAGACATATTAGGTTGCTAAATACTGGCAAAAGCAAGCAACCTATGTGCAGGCAGATCCTGATTCATTAAGCTGAAAAGTAAATTGGTCTGCAGACCATAGGTGCCTACTTTAACAAAGACTACTGCCTTCTTGTCCAAATGAAAGAGAGCTACTTCATGTATAAATGATAAGCTTTCCTGGTTAAAGGTCAAAAGAAAAAGAAAAAAAGCATTCTGCATCATTGGATCATTAGGCATGTACATCGACAGACGTGACTTGAGTTTTCATTACTAGATTTCAGTGAAACAGTGCAGAATGAACATCTCTTGTAATGCATGGTTCACTACTCGCTATGCTGACACGCATGTGGCTATACTATACATATATTTGGATGTCTTACTAAGTAACTAGATGCAATGTATTTGCATCCAAACTCAGCTACCTGACCTCACGTTTTTGCTTGCAAACAAGAATTTCAGTAGGCTGACCATTTAGATTTCTGGCACATTACAGTACAATATTCCTAATAGTCTCTCTTAAATACAAAGATCATCAATGTAGATGATGTGACTATTGCTATACTTTCAGAATTGCAAATAATCAGACTTTGGTTTGGTACAGTACATCACTAAGATTGTAGAGGCAATTTAGCTTGTATTAATTACAGATTATTACTTAACAGAATGTTTTTTATTACTGAATGTTTTTTTAATAATTCACATGATGATAGTAACTTCTCTTTGAAGAAGTAACTACCCCTTTTTCAAAACCGAAAGAAATGACAGACCAAAAATAACCTGATCAGTTACTGAAAGGACGCTTTTGAATCTTTCAGCTAAGCTTCTGATACCTGCACAATCTTATTCCCCACCACATTCACACAGTATCCAGTTCTAATACCTCTACTGAGAAGATACTGATGCATTATAAAGGGTTCAGAAATGAGTCAGGAAAGCAATTACAAGGATTGAGAAGTATGACAGTTCACATAAGAGTTTTGGTGAAAAACCTCAAGCAGCTCAGTGTTTTCCTTTAACGTAGAAAATTTCAGTCTGTACAGGTCAGGCATGTCACTACAGTCTGCCAGACAAGAGTAGGAAGTTAAAGTTCAGATGAAAAATAAAGTGTATTCTTCAATTAATTCATTAATTTTGAGAAATGACAGCAACTAACCATCAACAACCTTTAAGTATGAAGTGGGCTCTCCATCACAGGAAATTATAAAATGAAGATTGGTTCTAAGATACACTTTAAACTACTTAAACATTAATTTTAGAGAGTCCAACAGCCTCTGACTTGGAGGAAGTCGGCAAATTGTTTGAAATACTCTTTCTGTTTTTGTGAATCCTGACTCAAAAAGCAGACATCGCTGTTTGAAAAGCTATCTCAGTGTGAGGCTTAAGCAAAAAAAAGATGATGAAGAACAAATCAGGACCACCGAGAGGAAGAATCAGGTAAAAAGAAGAAATGACCCAGAACTGTTCTGAGAAATGCTTTTTTTTTTCTTTTCTTTTTTTAGAACTGTATGAAAAATAAGAAAGGAGCATAATGTTTGAGAAATTTAAATATTAAGCAATCACAACAGGCTCAGTCTGCTCAAAGCTTTTCCTGTGACTTCTAAAATGAGAAATTCAAAGAAAAAAGCTCCTAGATTTGATCCTAGCAAGAAGAAGTTCACAAGTCCATGGTGTTGCCAGAGTAGAAGAAAATATGATTCCCCAGGCAGACAGAGCCTGAGATCAGAACTCTGGAAATGGACAGTGTGAAATTTTTTTATTATTATTTTTTGAACATTTTGTGAATTATTATTTTTGAAAGCTCTAAGCTTTTACTATAAGTTGTCTAAGCTATGATGGAGCCTGAGGATGAAAGAACACCATACAGTACTCCTCACTTCTTGCAGCTGAGAGGAGGGAGAACTGGAAAGGTACCATGTGCCAGCAGGACTCAACCTGATGATAAGCAGGGTGAATGATGGTTCCTTTCCTTACAGTGGAAGAGGAATGGAAAATGTCACCCAGGAAACACTGTGAAGAAACCTGAGCTACCCAAGCTTAGCCCAGCCTATTAAAGAACAGCTATTGGAAAGAGGAGGAATATCTCAGGCTGGAGAAACTGGCCGACGGGACACTCGTGAAATTCAAGAAAGGGAAAAGCAAAGTTCTGCACATGAGGTGGAAGGACCCCATGCACCAGGACAGGCTGGGGGCTGACTGTCTGGAAAGCAGCTTGGCAGAAAAGGACGAGGAGGTCCGGTGGACACCATGCTGAACGTGAGCCAGCGATATGCCCTTGCAGCACAAGCGGCCAACAGCCTCCTGGGCTGCGTTAGGAAGAGTGCCAGCAGCAGACCAAGGGAGGTGATCCTTGCTCCCTGCTCAGGAGGCCACATGTGGTGTGTTGCGTTTTATACTGGGCTCCCCAGTACAGGAGAAACATGGACATACTGGAGCAAGTCCAGAGAAGGACCCCAAAGATGACAGAGGCATGTTGTACAAGGAGAGACTGAGACACCTGAGACTTTATGCCCAGCAAAGAGAAGGCTTGGAGGTGGGGCTGGGGGCGGGGGGGAGATCTTATCAACATATATGCAAATATCTGACGGGAGGGAGTAAAAGACCACGGAGCAAGACTCTTCTCAGTGGCACCCAGTGACAGTACAAGTGGCAACATGCACAAACTGAAATACAGGAAATTACATTTAAACAAAAGAAAAAATGTTTTTATCAGGGAAAGGTGGTCAAGACACTGGAACAGGTTGCCCAGGCAGATTTTGGTGTCTCCATCCTCGGAAATACTCAAAACTCAACTGGACACAGCCCTGAGCAACCTGCTGTAGGTGACCATGCTTTGAGCATGGGGAGCTGGACTAGATAATTTCCAGAGGTCCCTTCTAACCTCAACGATTCATGCGGTTCAGTGATCTCAAGATGGAAAAAACATAAAATAAAATCACAGGAATGTGTAGCTTTTCTGAGAAAAGTTCTTTCTAACTTCGTACTGCTGAATCATATATTATGAAATAATGCCTCAAGCTTTGAGGAAGGAGACACCCTAAAACCTCTTTGCGCTGTGCCAGTTTCAGCTCCTTTACAGTTGCTGCAGCTCTTGGATGGACTGAAATGACAGGAAGCCAGAAAAATGTTAGCATATTTGGAACACTGTTCAGTTGTAAATTCCATGGATTTTGACAGCATGTAAGTGTAAATATCCCCTGATTCATCCTTTTAATTTTGTTTGAAATTGTAACATGTTGTAATTTATTGGGGATAGCAAAAGAGCACAGACAGACAGATAAAGGGACCTCATACTTAAAGAGACTCCTTTTACTTATTATTCTCTACCATTTGCAAAGTACAGTGTTTAAAGCTCGTTATTACAATCCAGCTTTATGAAGAACTGGCAGCTGCAAGCTGACCTGAAAAAAATATAAAAATCATCATCCCTTTCCCTCAGCCTTCAAGGAAATCCCTCATATACTCCAGAGCATCTGCCATCAAAGGCCTTGGAAGAGAGAGAAAACTGGCAGAACTAATGGATTGACCATTCCCTTCACAGCTGCTGTAGCAGAAGTTAATATTGACTGTATTCTCCCACCCTGGACTGAATCTTCATTTTCAGCCTAATGTAAATAAACGAATAGAACTTCCAAGTATTAAAACTGACTACTTCTGACAAAATACAAAACCTAAACAGACTCTATTTAAGTGTAAAAAGTGAGGTATACAACACCATTATCTTCATTAGCTTTGTATACGAAAGTAGACACTGGCACATGCAGGAATATAACCATTCATATAACAACATGTTCATGAATAAACAGCCTGCTCTTTTGTCACTTGTTTGAATGCCTAAAGGAACACAGAGTTGCACCTACAGTTGAAAACCCAGTATATTGTAAAGCTTGCGCACAGTAAGAATGACAGCAGGTACCAATCAAAAGTCTCACAGCTATCAAGTCCCAAATCATATACAGTTTTATTTATTATGAATTTATGAATAAATACTGCAAACGAAAGAGCATTAGAAAGGAACATCCAGTCTTACAATTCTACAGATCCTTCTTTTCAGGGCACTCAAAAATGGCATATGCAAGTGCCCAGGTACATGAAAACATCAAGCTTCCAGTCCCCAAAGTCCTGGAATTAAGGGAAGAGTTACAGACAAGAGATTGCAAAGTGCTAGGGCTGTACACTGAAGTACAGACAGAGTGCTGGAACAGGTAGGGTGACACTATTGTACCGATGTACGGGAGTAAAGACCACTAACCATAAATGCACTTTAGAGTCAAGTTGAACCCTTCATAATTGAAAACACAGTGTCAAAATTTTAAAACAAAACAAAAGAAATCCTACATTGAGGCAATCTGTGGAAAATGGGAATCATTCTTCCTGAAGGTGGCTAAGAAGGATGAGTGGGTAAAAGATGCAGAGTGTGATTTAAGTAAAGAGATGTATAAGGACCAGAGGGTGTTCTTCCTTACACCACCATCCCCTGCAAAGTCAAAATCAAACATGAAAGAATTCTACCAATCTTATGCTGAAGCAAATTAAGCAAAACTACAGTTTTAGAGTTATGAAACAGAGAGAGAAGTGCTGCTTGAAGACAGGCATAAAACTCTGATCTCCATATTATCCAGTCCTATGAAAGTTTAAGGGAAAAAATCCAAGTAATTTTAAGAAAAAGTTTATCATTTTGTGAACAGGATTGTTGATGATGGTTGTCTACAAAAGCCTATCTCTGCTGATACCAAAATCTGTCCATGCAAGTGTTATTTTCGTTAGCATACTAATTTCAAGCTTTAAAGTTCAAGGCAAGCACTGAATTTCCTTAAAACTTGAGAGATTTAAACAATCCAAATTCTTTTCTCAGTTTTGCCTCAGTTGTTCATAAAGATGCCATACATATGAGCTGTGTATTTATTTCCTTTTGAGGATGTGGCTGTAAAGTCCTAGTCGGGAAAAAACTGGGAAATGGGTTTATTAAATCCTTATCATGTTGAAAGGCTGTATTTCCAAGTATGAAGCTCGCGTTTCAAAAAAATACTTCATTAAACTCAGTGTGCTGCTCCATCACAGATGAAAGAAGGTGACAAACACCCCTTTACAAAAGATAGCATTTTAGCTTTCAACACACAATCTACAAGAACAATAAAACCTATTCTGCAGTACCTGCAATGCTCTCTCAGGCAAAGGCACCATCTTCAACCAAAAAAAGACCTGGCATAAAATATTACCTTTCAATAAAAAATCATTATCTGGTCCCTTAAGTAGCCCCTGAAGTAGAGGGCTGTGGTGAGAATTTATCAGCCATTTTCCTCCAAATGGAATATATGCTTCAGTACCCTAAGAGGTCTATAGTACATGAAATTTTAACGGAATTGTTAATGTCTTTCTAGGTTTTATAATACCACAAAGAGATACTCATCATGTGCTTTCACCACAGCAGATAAATGCTAATGCCTGCAGTACACAACACTTTCATAGTGGTTTTGAGTACAAGCCATCCTCTACTCTCTTGGTGGGCAAATTAATGGGATCAGTAAATTTTGTAATATCTCCAGACAACACTCTTTATCTTCACAAACGTGATCAGTAAATTCACGATATACAGAAGGGACCACAAATAACTTATGTGGATTCCCTGAAAGGTTAGTCTGCTCTGAGAAATGTAAAATGTCAAAGGCCTGGGAATTTTCACATGTGAAACCACGCCTTGATGTGGGAAAGGTTTGCAGAAGATCCTAAAGGTCAGATGTGAGGGTCTCCCTTATCAACAAGGTCATATGTTAAGTTAAACTGAAACTAAGAGAAGTATACTACCTGGAACCACAAGCATCACTCTGATTACAGTAAATATATTGTTAAAGGGCAAGACATTTTAAAAGTGATGTTTAAAAGTATATTTATCAGAATAAAGAAATATGTACGTTAAAGAAGTTGTTCACAGGTAATTTCTTTACATATTTCCAGTGTCATGAAAGTTAAAGCTACTTCAAAAAATAAGTCTAGTCATAATCATTCATCTAGAGTTCCCGCTGATTGAAAACAATAATGATTTCACTAGAGATTTAAAATAAACACATAGCTTTTCTGCCTACTTTAAACTGGTAAACTATGTATTTACTTTTGTTACAGTAAGAACATTTTGCTAATTTTATCTTGTGACATTTTGCTTTGTTTAGAAAGAAATGATAACTCAGAGCCTGCTAATCTTTTAGGAGAGATATGTGAGAAAAATACTATTATCTCTCTTCACAAGGGGAATGTGCAAGCTTTAAAATACATCCTTGTATTTGAGCTAAACAAACCTTGAGCAGACATACATGGACTTGAACAAGCTTGAGAACAGAAAAGGAAATTCCACTAGAATTACTTCAGACTTGTTAGCTTTTTGGTTTTGTTTTCATTTTAGGAGGGGGTTTTGACCATGTACAATCTTCCTTCAACCTACTCCTACCTAGGTTATCTGGCAATTTTGAGTTCCTTAATCTGCCAGCCAGCTAAGTCTACTGCTTCGAATTCTTTTCTGTCAGCCGTAGCACACTATGACGTGCCTCCTGGAAGCACACACTCTGACTGTTTGTCCATATGAGTTACTTAAACAAACTGCCTTCCTTTATGTATAATGTGCTGAAGTTAACGGCAGCTGAGACTGTTCGCTTATGGGACAGCACCCTGAAACAATATTATAAATATAGCCTGAGCTGAGTTTGTGCAAAGTGTGATCCTGTGTTCGTTGTGCCCAGTGTAGCATTTGTGGGCTCCTGGGAGAGATCTATGCAGTGATGGTGCCTCACCACCAATGCCGACACTTTGGGAGTTGGTAGGAAGGAATCTTCCACTATACAAGACT
The DNA here is from genome assembly GCF_000737465.1 of Haliaeetus leucocephalus. Taxonomy (NCBI): domain Eukaryota; kingdom Metazoa; phylum Chordata; class Aves; order Accipitriformes; family Accipitridae; genus Haliaeetus; species Haliaeetus leucocephalus. The sequence continues at coordinate 1,898,079 of NW_010973284.1, forward strand.
GTTCCAGCAGCAGTTTGACCAACGCTGCTCAAGTGACTGAATGGCACTTTCCCGGGAGGTGGATCTACACTGTCCTGATTAATTTAAATTAAGTAAAGGAAAGCTGAGCTTATTCAGAATGCTCTTCTCAAGTCCAACAACACTGAACACTCATTAAAACAAGCAAACTCCCCCAAACCTTCATAGGAATGATGTTACCATTCCCATTTTCCCATGTACAGGGACACTGACAAGATTAGGGGTGGCAGAAAGCAAAGCACTTCCACAGCATGCAGCACAGACCTCAGCATTGTTAAGTAGCTTCTAGGCGGGGACTGAGTTGCTTTCTTTTGCCGTCTTTTTGTCTCCCTCTGAAGCTAAACCCTTCCAAGAGACTCCAATAGGCACAGTTTAGAAGTTAAACTCAAAGGAATGAAGGAGTAGTTGCTATCTGGTTTCCATATCCATACAGAGAGCTCCTTACTCCCTCTTCATAAACACATGAATGAAGGTCACTGCCCTGCTTTTTTGTGATTTTATCACACAGCTAAATATAATGAATGTAACACCTTCCTTTTTAAAAAAAGGCAAGGTTAGACAAACGGTCATGTAAATAAGCATATATTCTTCCTAAGGCCAGGTTTCAGCATTATTATGCAAAACAGAAAGTGTCTTACACTTTGGATACACATAAGGTAATCACCCCAAGAATCTGAAAATCAAAGGATTTCTCAAGGTGAGTAAAAGTATGTGCTCTTCAGAAGCCTCAAGTTCTAGCCTACAGTTTGGTGCATTTCTGGAGGTCGGATTCTGCTTCTCCAACTCCAGCTGAGACGCACCCAGGTATGCTGTGGTTCATTTCTTGAAAATCAATGCAATTGCCCAGGGAACTAGACACTTTCCCCATTAACTCAGGAAAACATTTTTGTCTTGCAAGAGACACCTATCAACAGAAGTTAATTTACTGATTTATTTTGTAAACATTGTGTTTTAAGGAAAATGTAAGCCTGATATTGGAAATTAATGATTTTTGTCTTGCTAAATGTTGAGCCAAATATAGATTAGTTTTATGAGGCTTCCATCACAACAAAAGACTCTTTTTATTAATGGCTACTTTATCATTTAAAACATGTATGTTTAGTTACTTAAAATGGCAAATTGCTTTGCACTGTCCTTGAAGTGCATTGCATAAATATTGTATTAAAGCCTTAGCTTACACTTCATAAATAATTTATCTTAAAAATACTCTTCCATGAGACCACCAGCTGCTGAGATGTTCAATTTTCTGGTAAAAACATGTATTTATTGCAAGCCTTATTTTAACTTGTTGAAGATTTGCTAAAAGCCACACGTGATAGATGTTGTAAGAATTGTATTCAAACTAAAACCTCAGGAAGCTAAAAGCCTAATACTCCTAGTAGGTTTTATACCTTTGCATGAGCAGTTGCAGTTGCAGGGGGAAAAGCTGAAATCTATTCAAGGAAGCTTTCAAGTATAATTTTCTGATAACCTGAAAATGATTTAAGAGTATATTTTGTGATGATCAGAAAAGTTTATAGATTTCATTACATTTCATTTCACTACAGTCCTCCCTTCGCCATTTCCATTTCATGTTGCTGCATTTAAACTGCTGTACGAACTTGTTCAAAGTGCTAGACATTAAGAAAAAAAAAATCAAAGGAAATTTCAGATAATTAACTTTGATGAATGAGCATATTTTAATTCATGTCTGGTAATATTCTTGTTAATGACATGTCTGCTTAGGACATCCATTAAAAGTCCATTAACTTAACAGGGAAAGTCTAATAAAGTTATCCTGGAAATTTTCTGGTATATTAACATTATGGACTTTTAATGAATATCTGCTGTAGGAATTGCTATTAGCAAGGCTACCACTCTAATTAAACTTAGGCTCTAAGAGAGTGAAAAAAAACAGTATAAAGATAATAACAAGCAGAAGTAGCACTTTTTTTGAAAATTACTGTAAGGGAGACTGGCACAGGTCACAAAACGTGCTATCAGTAACAGCTATAAATTACTACGTTGTGGCTTTTTTTTTGTAGCCTGCTATCCAATATTCCCATAACTGGTGCTTCCTTCATGTAATCAGTTGCTGAGACTCCCATTTACTTCTCTATTGTTGAGGCTGAGCAGTACTGAAAAGCTACCTAGGCCCTTCAGAAGGGTAGAAGATATAAAATTTAAACACAGTTTTTCATGAAAATTCAAAGTAAAAAGCGTACTTAGGAAAGCTGTTACCTATGGGCATCCAGCCTTGTTACCCACCCATCTGAAGCTTCATCAAGTCCTGCTACATATCTGCTGACTTTCACAATAATACAGCAAAAGACATTTTATATGTATATATCTTTTTATATATACATACATATGTAGATGTATAAAACAAAACAACCCCTGATATACCTATTTTTTCATACTTATCCTTCACCAAATCTTCCAAACCAATCATTTTCCAGAAACTGTCATCCCAACCTCCATCTGAAGTGTATGTCCACTTGCACACTACTGTACAGAGGGACCTAGAAAACAGACAATATAGGCACAGAATCAGGAAAATGAACACATTTGGTTTTAAACTTGTGACTAGAAATAAGTTTGTGCACAATGATCTCTTCATTCACTGGTCAAAAAATCCAAGCATAATGCTAACACTAAAAAAAACCAAACTGATTACTGTTCGGAGTGCACATGTTGAGATACCTTAAAAGGACCTTATGTTTAAGATTCTTCTCTGCTGAAACAGCTCCTAGTCTTGCCACTTCATTGCATAAATCAGTCAAATAACAGGCCATGCATATGCCCAGAAGACAGCATAGCATGAACATAACAGCTCTTCAGCAAGCAGCTGAGAGAAAGATTCCTGCTTCTCCAGGCTGCACCTAAATAGCAACGTTTTGCAGACAGTATGTCCTTAGAAAAACTATTATTTATGTTCAAGCTGAATTACAGTTTATAGGAGATTATATATGCACCAATAATTAGGTTAAATGACACTGCTTCAGTACCTGCAGGTACAAAATACCTTTATCAGGTGAATGTGTACAAGCAAAATCACATCCAACTACCAGAGCTTCTGCACAGCATGGGTTCAAGTACCACTACCATTAGGTCTGTATTTCAGCAGAAGCTGATGACAATTTGGTGACATGCTGAAACAGCATTAGCCATGATGCAGCTGAGTGCAATATTAAGTTCTTGTTTTAAGTCTCATTCCTGATAAGTTGATGCTGAACTCCACTGTAACAGTACAGCATCACAAGAGCAGACTACAGGAGCAGAAGATAAACAAAAGACAAGAGAACTTGCAGAAATGTCTACCATAGCAAATAGAATGTTTTTCTCCTAAAACGTTCCATACCCCCAACTTCTCATTCCCCACAAAATACAAATAACATTCCTGAAGATTTAGTATTACAGTTTTCTGTCTGAACACTAAGAACCATCTCAGAAGATCAGTATTTAATTGTGCCTGAAAAGTCAATGAACTAAAAGGTATTAAAAATGCTAAATAGTACTGAAATTTCAGCTGCCTGTTGTCTTGGGAATACTACCGTACCATCAAGTGCAAGACATCCTGGATGCATCTCAGGGCAACACAACATCGTAACTGTTCTCCAAGAGAAAGCCATTTCAGAGATGGATTTTCTTTGATGTGTTACAAGACAGCTTATTTGTGACTCATTTTTAGCCAAGGTGTGCTTTCACAGACATATTCTTTTTACAATTCTTGCTACAATTAGAACATGTATCTTCAAAGCAAACTGAATTTTACTGAAGCATTTGACTTTTTCTTTCAGTTTTGCATAAGTAAAATCCAAACAAAATTCCTGTCTACAAAAAATATTTTTTGAGTTAAAGTAAACCCTCCCTTTCATCCAGGTGAACTACCTAGGGACCTAAATAAGGAGAATTAAACTAAAAGTCTTACTATTGTATTACGTATTGTTACTTACATTACCACAACGCCTAGGAAAACCAGTGCTGGACAATGACCCCACCATCTACAGCAAGGTACAATTACTGAACAAAGAAGGAAGACTGCTGCCTTCAGGAAACTTAAAAATAAGAATAGCTGATAGTCAGGCACAGTGAGGTATCCCAATCATATCAGCGCCTGCAACACGTACCTATAAAACACAATCAAACCCACCCAGACCCTCAAAATACTAAGCACTCAGTCAAAGGCAGAGACAAAACCTCGCATAAAGTACTTGCTGCTAGTACAGATCGCAGTGCACTTTTCCTATCTAGGCAAAGCAGAGCTGCTTATTTTACAGTTGTAGCAAAATGCATACAGTAAATAATACAGGATCTGGTCTTTTTGAAAAAGAGGCCACTAAGGGAATGGATTCTGCTACTTCCAAGCTCGACAAACATCCTTGACATGGTTCCCCATTCATTTATACAGAAATATGCCACAAATAAAGCAGCAGTGAGTGCCTCTCCTCCATTAAAACACAGCAACAGAAACTAGCAAAGAAATCAGCAAACAGGACAGAAAAAGTGACGCTGTTTTTATTTACTGTCTAGAAATCAAAGCTAAGGCTTCTAGACAATCATACTGTACGCACAATAAAGCCAAATTAGAACAGGAAGAGCCTTTCCCCACAGCTGGAAAACTATCTGGAACTCGGATTCATGGGGGTTTATGACGAGAACCAAGGGTGTACAACGGAGGGCAGGATTCTCACAAGGTGGGACAGCTAAATGCACTACCCTTGGTGTAAATCCTCTTATGTGACACTGAGCAGAAGATCAGATGATTATATGGACTCCCTGTACTCCCATTTTCTCATCCAGGACAGAAATGTGTATTTTAAATGCATCATGTTTCATTTCATCCTGTTCTTTTGGAGTGACCATGGTTTTACAACCAGAGGACTGGTGATGTTCATTCACAATCCCACTGTTTATAAAGGTGCATTGTTTGCTCTTTGCAATGAGAGAATTTATTAACACTACACATTTTGGGGAAAAGAAGAAATAGAGATAACTATTTATATCCTTATAAATACTGTGAAGATTACTTCAGGGTTACTCTTCAAACAATTTTGAACACACTGCCCCCCCCCGCTGCCTTTTTTTTTTTAAACAGTTTAAGAATAAATCAGACAATTACAATTCAGTGTCTGGTTTGAAAACAGAAAAGCACATGACCTGTAACTACAGCAATTACAATGTTGATATAAGAAATTCCAATTTCCAAGGATTTAAAAGCCAGACACAGAAATCTAATTAGGACCTTTGACAAAAACTGAGTGAATAAATAAATTCTAGGCTGAAGAAAATACTGGGAAAAAATAAACATTTTCCCCAAATCAGCTCAAACCTCTCATTAAAAGGAAAAATAAAGACAGGGTATTTGAAATAAAGATCATTTCATCACTTTAGGAAAAATTTAGACATAAAGACTGAAACAATAATGCATCAAGTTTTCTCAGATATGGTAAATACCAAATCATAACAAATTATCATCAGAACCGAACGTGTATTTTTCTAATCAGATCAATGCTATGAACTATTTGCACACCCTAAAAAATGCTTTAAGGATGAGAGGTAAATGTCATGGCTCCCCACTTTCAAAGACCACAAAGCAACTCCCTTTAAGTCTCCATGTTTATCCAAAGAGAAACTGGAGCAGCCTTGCTGGACTCAAACAGGGGCCAATTCTTCCATACAGTTCACTCTGAGGAACACCACATTTACATATATTGGTCCACTGAAACAGTGTGAATGAGGACAGACCGGCCCTTGTCAACCCACCGAATTCCAGCATATCACGGCTCTCTTACTGGATATGGCTGGACTGAACATACTCCAGTATGAAACGGCAATGGGGCTGTAAGCATTTTCATCCTACTTGTGTAGATTTATAAATGCGAAGTGCTTAGAGAAGAAGGATAAATAGATGATTTCTGGTTGAATTTTTAATGCAATATAGAACACATGAACTAGGAAGGACACCTCTTTCCAAATGAATTAACTGGCAGATCTGTAAGTGGAAGGTTCTGATATGAAGACCAACTTCAAATCTGAGCTAAAATACTAAGGCATTATGTTGGTAGGTTTTTATTTTCATGGCCACAACAAGAACCTCAAAACACTTCTTGTAAACGCAGTCTGAGCATTTACACTTCGCTGGGCTTTAAGCTCCTTATTCCACCCTTGCTGCCACTCAATTGCCGCATGAAAAGTACATGTTTAATTGAACAATATAGCTTTATACAAATCCTTAATATCTAAGAGAAAATATTATACTGCAGAAAGGCATTCTGGTCTCTTAGATAATAGTTCAAGAAAAAAGGATTTCTTTGAGATGCCTGTGACGACAGATTAACTTCACTATATGCTTCAAAAGAACCTGGAGGTGTTGAACTCAAATCCCTGCCACTTACCTGATGAAGTGCTCTAATAATTACACGCAGCTGCTCAATTTGTATATCCTGGAGAGCTGCATGCACATGTAGAGCGAGCAGTTTGTTCATGGTTCTTCACCTTTGAATACCAATGGCAGAGATACATATTAGCTTTATGGGCAATCGCTCAGAAATTCTCCTCCAGAGTATCACCCTGAGAAAGCGATAGCACAACTCTTAACTTGGAAAAACTGTATCCAGAAAGATATTATGGTAAAGAGGAAGCCAAGAACCCAAATCATTACACCTACAAAGAAAGCCTCAACTATTAGAAAATTTTGTATTTCACAGCAGCTCCTAAATTTTATGGGATGAAGGGCAGATATTAAACAGAAACAGTACTGATATTCACTGTGGTATATTCCTTTTTTCCAAACTATTTGGCAGTGTCGCCTCAATTATTTGGCCATAAACACCAGACTTGCACTAGCTGAAGCTGGATGAACCAGATGGATAGAAGCAAATGTTCCCCTTACTTCACTACCAGGATCGACTGGGTTCAAAGGTGCTGAGTTAATAGGCAATCGTCTAGGCAACAGTCCTCTCCTGACTGCCTAATCTCATGCACGACTTGCGAAGACATGGAGCAGAACCCCTCAGTAGCACAGGCCATATTTAGCTAGGCTGAAATACCATGAATTTGAAGACTGTTTTCCTCAAGCATATTCCCAATACAATGAAATGAAAGATTTCCTTTCTTTGTTCAGAACAAAAAGTTTTGCTTAGAATACTCTACTGAAAAAACAACCCTTTTGCATGGAAAATTTTTATTTTATTTAAACCAGATTTTCAACAGGAACATGATTATGTTTACAGTTTCTTACAAATTCTAGTCTACAAAGAACTATAGGATCCTGCTTGCATCCAACAGCCTCAAGAAAAAAAAAAATCCCTGCCACATTCATTACAAAGTAGATTTGGCTGGGCAGAGTGCATTACACAATCCTTTCTATTACTGTCTGGCTCTGAGTTTTTGCGCATCTCTTGCTGAGACTGTGGATGTGCTGAAGTCCTGTATGACCAGAATCTCAGCATTCTGAAAAACCCACCAGCAGTATGTCCTCATAAGAAAATCATGAGGTTCAGGGAGTCTGTAGTGATTGAACACACACTTATAATTCCCAAAATGCTGTCTGGAAGCAACTGTTTGCCCCCACTAACCTTCAAAAGGATCCCGGACAACTGTACTCATGGCCAAAGCAATTCAGGCGCTCAAAGTTAGTTGGTATGTGGCTCTTCTTGCATTGTCTACCCATTCTGAGTATTATCTCTCACTCTGTTGTACTTCTCAGAGAGAAGGAAATCAGATACACTCATTAAAAAATGGGAAATACTGTATGGTCTTAGTTATCTGCATAAAAATGTATCTAAAAGATAAAGGTAAAAAAAAAAAAAAAACTTCTCCACACCTACTTAAGAGTTGCCAGAGCTTTACGCTTTGGTCTGTTCTTTGCTGACACCATCTCCCACACCCCAAAAGGGATAAAGCAAGCACAGACATGACTCCCAACTCTGCAGAGATTCTGCCCTGCCTGGGAGAATACCTGCTATCTTTGACAACAAAATACAGTTGGGGGGATATTCCATAACTGCAGCGGTCTTCTGGAAGTCATCCTAATTTTGAGTATAGGTTAATATAAAAGTCCTACTATCAAAAATAATTACTAAAATAAACAGGTTTTCCCTGAAAAGTGACCCTATAAGGCAGTTACACATGACCTTTCATTCAAGAGGGCTGGTACGATACTAGTTAGCCTGGAAAATGAGTCAGCTACCAGCTTTAAAGGCAGAGAACCCTGTCTTGACCATCCTGAAGGGAATGGAAGTTTTGCTCTCGATTCCAAAGCAAAAGGATCGCTTCATTCATCCTAACTGCTCAGAAATGAATTTAAACTAATGAACATAATTAATTTTGCAGGCATCGTTAACAGTGTAACAGTTTAATCACAAAATATGTTCAATGGATCACTTCCACGAAAAACGTCCTTGCAACCTGGCTGTCATACTGAGAGTGACTTGGTGGTGATGAACTAAAACCAACTGTACCTGCTGAGGACTGTACCAAAGCTAAGTCCTAGAGAAGCTAGGATAGGGTATAGTTAGGTCCCCAAAGGGATAGCGTGCAGTAGAATAAAGTAACTTTCTGTGGTCTGTTGGCCAAATTTATTTAAAGCTACAAAGAACAGAGAACTAAGAAAGCTATATGACATTCTGAAGGCAAGAAGGAGACCTGAAACAATGGAGTGTGACTGTCACAACATCAAACATGTTTTTCCTTTTGTTCTGTAAACTTTAAATTTAAAACAGATTTTTAATTCAAATTGAAAACCAGGGCTTAGGTTCTGCTCAAGTGAACTTCTCCACATACTGACATCTGGAGGAAGCTGTCAATGTCCTCCCAAATTATGCACCCCACAGTCTCGAGGCTTTTTACAAAAACGAGCAATTCACCGCTCTAACACAGTCACAGATCTGACTGTGGTTTTTGCAAAAATGTTCCAGACAAAAAATTAAGACACAGCACACATACTCCCAGCATTCAAGCTTTATATTAAACAGAACTGGGCATTGGTACTGCAAGAGCCTGAAATACAGCAGAGGCCATCACAGAGCAATAGGAAACATGTAATTATTCTCTGCTCCATTATGGCTAATGCCATATACATTAATACATGACCTTTGAAATAGAACCAGATTATTAGATCCACTTACACCGCTGGTATTTATACCTGTCATGCCAATGCCTCTGCCTGCTTGGTATATTTGGCTGCTTTGGGGGAAATGGGAGAGGAAGAGGGCAAGTTGTCCTAAGGGACTACTTCTGCAGTAATAGGAGAAAAAATGTGACACCTAGTCATTTAGTCTTGAAACGTATAAAAAGTATGAGATGCAGCCCATGTTAAGCATTTGCTAAAAAGAATCAAAGAGCTCACAGCAGTGTAAGAAGAGCTGCACCTGTTGTCACTCAGTTACTACAGTAGATCTCTCAGACAGATTAGTTTTAAACCACAGGGCCAAGTAAGTCTGGGTGTGCTCTATTTCACATACACTGTCTGCATTTTACTCATTTCATCTATTCAACAGCTCTTTAATTGCATGTACACAAACCAAAACATGTCAGGGTCTGTTCCATCCACCCAACCGTGCAAATCCCAAGTTCCTAATACTTACAACACACCACTTTTTATTATTATTGCCTTTGACCCAAAGCCTACGAAATTCCTGCCCGCCCAAACCCATTGTCCTAGTACAGCAGTGCAATACGACTCTTGACTGAAAAGGGTTTTCTTCTTCTACCAAAACATTAAACATGCCAAACAAAAAAGACAGGTGGGGGAGCCTGTTTGGGACAACTAGCAGACACATTCCTGTTGCACTCAGAGGCCTCAACTTTCAGTCTTTGCATGTCTGAGGACTTAAACCTAGCCAATAAAGGTAGCAAAGAAATTAGGGTAATCAGCATTGGCAGTTCTACTAGCTTCATCCTTTCTATGCTCCGGATAACACTTACATTTATCATAAATAATAAAAACTAGTCTGACTGCCATTTATATTTTTCTAAAGACGTTAAATATCACAGCAAAAGCAAAGCTTTCTCCACACTTTGAAATCTTCACTACAACTGCAGAGGAAAAAAAAAAGATATGTAATATAAATACATATGTATATATATAGAACTCTAGGATGAATTTCCTTCCTTCTGTATGATGCAATGAAGTGCTAATATTTGTTAATGCTAAGGTCAACGGTAATTTTGTCATATTTCACAGGTGAAATAGGATTAAACTCTAGATTTCAACCTTGAAGTGTTAATGTTCCAAAAATTATTTGGGATTTTCCTTTTTTTTTTCCTTTTTTTAGAAGTCTTCATCAGCTCATTTTAAACATCATCAGTACTGAATTCACCATGAGGAAAACTGAATCTCAGAAAACAGGTCTTCAGTTTCAAAAAATAAAATTTTAGTAGAAGAGATTTCTTTTTACTACAAGTGTGTAACTTTGGTAGAAGATACCAATCCACAAAGTCACCAACACAAAGGACAGTGAACAGCTCGTGACCTATAAACTGGATACATTGAAGCTAATGATGATACCTATATCATAGAATGGTAGAATGGTTTGGGTTGGAAGGGACCTTAAAGATCATCTAGTTCCAACCCCCCTGCCATGGGCAGGGACACCTTCCACTAGACCAGGCTGCTCAAAGCCCCATCCAACCTGCCCTTGAACACTGCCAGGGATGGGGCAGCCACAACCTCTCTGGGCAACCTGTTCCAGTGCCTCACCACCCTCACAGTGAAGAACTTCTTCCTTACATCTGATCTAAATCTACCCTCTTTCAGTAAAAAGTCCCTCCCCATCTTTCTTGTAGGTCCCCTTTAGGTACTGGAAGGCTGCTCTAAGGTCTCCCCAGAGCCTTCTCTTCTCCAGACTAAACAAGCCCAAATCTCTCAGCCTGTGCTTCAGCCCTCTGATCATCTTCGTGGCCTTCTCTAGACTTGCTCCAACAGGTCCATGTCCTTCTTGTGTTGGGGGCCCCAGAGCTGAACACAGAACTGCAGGTGGGGTTTCACAAGAGTGGAGTAGAGAGGGAGAATCACATCCCTCGACCTGCTGGTCACACTTCTTTTGATGCAGCCCAGGATACGGTTGGCTTTCTGGGCTGCAAATGTACATTGCTGGGTCCCGTTGATCTTCTCATCAACCAACACCCCCAAGTCTTTCTCCTCAGGACTGTTCTCAATCCACTCATCACCCAACTTGTATTTGCGCTTGGGATTACCACGACCCATGTGCAGGACCTTGTACTTGGCCTTGTTGAACTTCATGACATTCGCATAGGCCCACCTCTAAGCCTGTCAAGGTCCCTCTGGATGGCATCCCTTCCCTCCAGCCTGTCGACGGCACCATATAGTACCTTTCCAAACCCTTTTAAACTAAATTATTTTTTGTTGCAAAAAATTTACATTGAAGTACTACATTTGGCCTAAAGATGTCCCAGGTTTTCTTTAAAATACGTGTTTAAAGTATTTGTTTGACAAGATTCACCATTCCCTCCATTTTTTTCCCCGAACACTGCTGACTCAGTGAACATGTATGGTCCTAACAGACTCTTTCACAATCAACAAGACTAAATTTTGGGTTAAGAATTTGTGAACTTGTATTCAGCAGCTCTGTTGGCCTCACATCTAGAAAGTCAGAAGTCTCACTGGACTGGTGGCACAGCTTTTATTTAAAAACGTAAAACAGGTCTCCCTTCCTCTACTGTAAATTTCCCTGCCAAAGCACAGTCCATGAAAGATTAACGTACTCTTATGTAAGAGGAAAGCTCTTAGGGAACAGCAGCTACATCACAGCCCTTGAGGGACTGGTATCCACCAAACCATTGACCAACAGACGCAAGCATTACACCAGTACTTCAAAACTTATTTATCAGACAAGGAAATGCATGGGGCTGCAAGGGGTAATGGGGTTTGCCCAGTTTCCACTGAGGTGAAACGGAGAGTTTCGCTTTCAAACTTGTGAGGTATTAGATCAGACTTCATCACTGCTCAGATCCAAGCACAAAAATGGCCGCTATGTCTCAAAGGGCAGCTGTCCCAAGGCAGGCAAAACAGCCAGATATGGCCACGACTGGTTTTCTCATGCTGTAAGTAGGAGCTCCAACTCTGGCAAAGGTTGCACAACGTGAAGAAAAGCACTGGCTAAGCATGCTTCACAAATATTGTCTCCATGCCCTCTTCCTGGCCAGTACCATTTCAGTATTATATAAGTTCTTGACAATATCCAGAAGAAAATATCAAAAAAAAATTTCTTCTATAACCATAACATCGTTTCCTTGCAGATTTTTTCCAGGACCTCAGTGAGAGGAGGCATTTCAAGGTAGATGTATTACCATGGGCTTTTAGGTCTTTTGTCAGGATACAGCATGTAGAAGCAGGACTGTTGACTCTTCTGAACACATACCACCATGCGTGTGTGTTGAAGTCCCACTAACAGCTCTTAGCAACAATCAGCGAGCAGGAAAGAAAGTCTATAAATCAGTAAATCAAAAGGTTAAAATTATTTCTGTAAAGGGGAAAAAGGAATAATTAACTCAAGTCTCGCTCTAGTATTTGGTGTTCATGCTGTAACACTTAGGAGGTTTTTGGCTGGCTTTTTAAATCACAGAATTTTCTAAGCAAATATGTTGCTTACTTAAAGGGATAATTTTATTGTATGAAAAACACAATTCATATTTGCAATTTTCTACATCCACATCTATAACTAATATCTGCTGATTACAGCCACTCCCCGACAAGATTCCATGTTATATTTAAATCCTGAGTGTCACTTTGAAAGAGGGAAAAAAAAAAAAAAGAACAATAGGATCATTTTCAAAGACTGCATAGCAGCACAAGGTTTCAAAGCAGCAAAGTGCTTTAAACTCTGGTATCAACCTACTGACCATGCCAACCAGAGTTAAGAGTGACCTCCAATTACCACCACAATAAGCACAGAACTCTCTTGAGAATTATAAAGTGTAGATGTTTCCTGTACTCCAGAAAAGGTATGAGACTGATGTTGTATTATACAGATAAACCCTGAACTTAATGACTGTTGGGAAAATCACTTCTGTGACACTCGGACTCTAAGGATCAACCCACATAAATAAAATGCTATGTTGGATGAGGTACCTTAAAAAATGTAACTTCTGTATATCTTGCCAGAGATGTGAAAGTATGCATTTGATATATAAATATTGTAAGAAAACTGGCACATTTTACTTTTTCATAAATACACACACACACACATGTATTTATACACATACAGATATTTACTTTGGATTGGGAGAATGTACCTGTCTGTAATTGTTTGCTGTAATCTATTTAAACCCGTCCTTTAAAAAACATAAATAAATGCATCAAACACTGCAAATGTCAAAAAAAGTCATACAACAGAAGGTGAATCACACTAACTACAATGAGATGATGTTTCTTTTACTATTTGTAACAGAGTCCAATTAAAAAAAAAAGTGTGTTTCTCTTTAGGAACACACGATCAAAAGATTTAAAGACTTATACTCTTAAATTTAGTCTTCCTAGAAAAAGTTATATCATCAGACCTGAAGGGAACCAACTGTCTCAAGTGCAACATACCGAGTCAGATTAATCCCTTGTGTACATCCAATAATTTCAGTGGATTCATACCAGGGATGCACTTAGCTAAACACATTGAGTTGGACCAGAAAGTACAAAATAAGAATATTTTATCCACCCACGTACACCTCACCATGTCATGAGGCAAGGGGAAGCAAACACTCAGCAGACTGCTTGCTTTTTTATTAATTTCATTCTGTATTATATTACAGACACCCAACCAAGATTCAAGCCCATTGTCTTCGGCATTGTTGAAAAACACATAATGAGACACAGTCCTAGACACAAAAATGTATTGTCTAGACAAATCAGACATAGCATGTGGGATTGGAAATATTAATCCATTCCCTTAAAAGATGGCAAACAGAGGCAAAAAAAATTGAGTGACTTGGCCAAGGGTCAAAGAGTAAACCTCATTCAGACCCCTGAATTGAATCTCGAACTCCGGAGACTCAGTCTAGAGACCCAGGCAGAAAGACACCATTCAGATACTAAGATGCTGAACATATTAAAAATCTTCCTATGCACAGCTAGTCTACATCTTTAAATATGACAGTAACAAAAAGTGTGCACATACATGAAGTTGAATCACTGTAAGTTTTAAAAGCTTAATAAGCAGAGAGGAGGTTATAAAAATCATCCAAAAATGGCAAGGCAAATGAAAAGCAAAACTGGAAATAAAGCCCACATATCTAGCTGCTCCAGTCCGGCAGCCTGCCCTCTGGACATACCTCCTGCCATTATGCAACATCAGCAGTGTTTCAGTTTAATTTATTCAGACAAACATACTCTTTCAAGCTCAGTATTTCAAGGAAACTACTCTGCAATAGGAAGTCAAATACCTATTTCAATTAAGAGCCTGTATTTAAAAACACATCTCCCGTTACTTTCTTCAGGCAGTTAAAACTATTACACAATTAAAACTGAAAGTATCGGTATACAGAGCCAGTGTACAGTTTTCCTCTGGAAGTCTAAGCTTGAGCAAATTTACCATAGTTCAAGGCTTCACCAAACACTCAATGAAGTTAGTCAAAAGATTAAGCAAAGAGCACAAGTAATTGAGAAAAAGGAAGTCAGGTTTCAGGCAAGCTCCCTCACCACCATATGGCTTTTGATAGAGTGAGATTACTCCCTTCAGCAACATAAATTTCTCCCAGTACAATAATGGCAGCAAACCACTACTCACATGTACACGTGCATCACCCAACACATCTGCCAGGACCATTTGGTGCTTCGGCCGCTGGCCATCAAACAGCCACATGTATCCTCACATCTATTAGCTGTATTATAATAGATTTCAATATTCGACAGGATTGACATCAGCAGGTTATAGGAAGACCGCAGTTATTATCTCCATGACACTTTATCCTTCTACTGTATGAAAAGTAAACAAGGGACATGCACCACCAACGTCCATGTTTAGGGAGCACAAAGACTTAGGAAGTATTGTGGACTTCTCCCGTGGTTTAGAAAGTGTGGCATGATGCTGAGGGCAATGACTGGCCAGCAGCCACGTGGACACTGACACTCTATACACTGACTAGTAAAGCAAATCTCCACATGAGCAATGCTACACTTCATGATGTGGTTTATGCTGTCTTCATATAATTGAGTAGAATTAGAGTGGTGAGAAAAAAAACACCCTTACAACCCTAACATTGATATTTTGAGAGAGAAACTATTAGTCCAGAAATATCTTCACAAGTTCACTATAAATACACATTTTACTAACTCGTGAGTAAATAATGTATCTATTCCTATTGTCAAAGCTGTTGAAAGGCTAATCTAGCAAATCTAGCACTGTACTTGAACATATGTGTGAGTACAGAGTCCTGAAGAACCGTCAGTAGAGTTAATGGGAGTTTTTACCAGCTTAGTCAGACTATGCTGAACTGGAACCTAGGCTGTCATGCACTTGCGGCCAGACAAAGCCTAAGTGAAACCAGAACAGAAGCAGGGAAATTGCCAACAGTACTGCAATAAAAGAAAGTTTTAATAACTACATTTTGATGCAGACTGATCTGATTTCACATGCTAAACTCCAACATTGAGCCTTCCTTCTTTAGTCAGGCAAACCACCTTCAAGTCTTACTCAAGTTAGGATGACAGGATTCGGCTGCCACGTGCAACTGAATCAAAGATGCACCTTAGAGATTCCTGCACAGGCAGTGAGGTGTGCTGTTACCTCCCATCACAAAAATCAGTTCAGTCAATGTATACTCTTAAAATCACAAGTTGTTCCTAAATACTAGATATATTTGGTCAAAATTTACCATCTTTAGTATCAATTTTTTTGGTGGTTAGGTTTTAAGGTAAGGCATTTAAATCAAAGGAAAAGCAAGATGGCTCATTTCACATACATCATATGCTGTATTGTATGCTTGTATTTTAATCTTTTAAATGGCAGTATCTGCGCCTAATTCTGGAGTATATTTAATAATAATGATAATGGTTTGAGTTTACAGTTCTTTGGAATTGTATTCATGTAAAAAAGAGGGCAAACTTTGGAGCAAATCTCAAAAAGCAAGATCAACAATATTATTTGGATAGCTGTGTGATTCCACAAACCAAACAAAGAAAACCCCACCAAGTGGAATCACAAGGAGTTCTGAAACAGATAACTGAAGTGAGTAAAAGGACACATAAACTTCCATAAAGTAAGAGTGAAAAAAACAGCTTATTTACATCAGTAGGGAGAGGAATGGGAGATCAATACAGAAAATAAGGAAGGCTACAGAGCAGATAAATCAAGCGCCATTATTCCTCAGAATACAGCAATACATTCATTGAAACAAAACAGGCAATCATTATGCAATTGAAAAAGGGTATGAGTATTGCTGGGACCAAAACCTTAAGAGGAAAAAAAAAAAAAAAAAGACTACATTACATGGATATCTAGACTGCTTCCACTCATAATAATAGAAAGAAATAACATAAGGGAACATCATAAACCCTTATTAACCGAGCATGATTTAAAAGAACTATCCCCAGAAGGAAGCTAACGTTGTCAATTCTAGGATTCCTCCCTCCTTTTTCTCCTCCGAAACAATTACTACTGCTATTGTAAAAAAGAAGAGACTGGACAAAATGAACCTTCACTTTGACTTGTTTTAACAATCAAAATCAACCCACGGGTTCTTGGAAGAGTGGCTAAAAGACTAATTTCAGATGCTTTAGCCTGTTACACAAGGAAGGTGGACATCAATGGGTTTTACATTCATTTAAATCTTAAAAACAACTTCATCTGGGAATGAACATCTACAGCTCTCTCAGAGACAGAGCTAACCCTCCCAGGTAAGCCGGGTAATGCCTGAGCTTGCCTTACACTAAACATTGTGAAAGGTGACGGTTGAACCAGAAGGGTGGAGTTTACCACTATTCTAAACTCTAATGAACCCTTTCACGCAGTTCTAACAACCCTGAAATATTTGTCTTTCCCTTTCTCGATACTTGAATTATACTGCAATACTTGCATAAAATACACTTGCAAATGCTGCAAGCACAGAGAAGAATGGACTAAAAGTCAATTTAAAATCCTTATGTTAGCTACCTGAAAAAATAAAGAATGCTTTATTCCCTCTTTAATGTTTTACATGTTTTTAATGGAAAAAAAAAAAAGCAAGAATTTCCACATTTGTGTTTTTTACCAAATTAAGTGATGGAATTAAAAAGATCACTTTTCATAGGAGGCCTGTACATTTTTATGTAAGAGAAATAAAGAACAAATTTTTTAAAATGCAATTTTGCAAACCACTGTTTGTCTGTGAGCTTGGTCCTACACAGACTTAGGTGTGAGTCACCTGACCCAAACCAATAGTATCTTTGACATCGACTGGAGCATTTATGTAAGTCACTTGTTTGCATAAGCAACCGCAGGATTGTGCTTGACTTATTCTATATAGATAGGCCTTACTAACTCCAGCAATTAAGTCAGCAATATCAGGCTGTACATTCTGCATAATTAAGCCGTTTTCCTTAATGTAAAGTGGTTTGCACCTTGACAAAGAAAAGTACAAAGAAAATTAACTCACTGATGTTCTAAGATGGCTCTAGAGGTGAAAGGCCAACTTCCACTGCTGCAAGATGGAGACAGAAATCCTAAGGTCTCAATTTAACTGAGCTCTCCTGTCCTGACTTGCCATGGATGGTATGATAATGAGGAGGAGGGACAGCACAAGACCTGCTGTCCTGCAGTAGTCAGAGATACACAAGGCTGGACTGCAGTAATGAAAAACAGAAAGAAAGAAAGAAAGAAATCTACATTCAGATCAAAAAAATAACAGGAATCAACACCTAAAAGGCAGCAGTTACTTAAAAGAGAACTTTCTGGAAGAAGGAATAACATGTATACCATGGGCTAAATCCACAGTACCTGAACTGTCTGAAGATGATCTTGTCATATGGCAAGTCCTGCCAGTCAAATTACTCGGCTGGAGCAAGACATCAGGTGAAAACTTCTCTGGGTGGACTGACCTTGATTTTTCCAAATACACAATTTCTTCATCATCATTGCCAATTAATCTCAATCAGTAACCTACAGACTGTTTGCAAATCATTATCTCTGTCATACTGAAATTACAAAGTATCTTTTCTGGGCCCTAAGTGAACAACAAGTTTAGAGGAGAAAAATGAACAGTGTAAGAACAGTTCCCCAAACATTCATGCAACCAACAGCCTGTTCATACCAACATGCTTGGATAGCAAATAAAAGGACCCAGACCAGCAAAGCACTGAAGCACATGCTTTAACTTTAAGCACGTGCCTAAGGGCTTTGCTGGAAAAAGGCTCAGAGAAAAGAATGAACACGGTTAACTGAAAAGTCCTTCAGAATTAGATTGACTGCTTTGTTTTTCCATTAACTCTAGTTGCTAGTCAACATGTTTGGTCTCAGCATCCTGCCCAATATATTTAACCCATATCACAAAAACAGCGATCTGGTACTACCAATCTCTTTACTCAGGGAAGTTCCACGAATTGGAAAGCGAGGGAACTGCAAGACATGCTTGGGATTCAGGCTACTTATAAGGCACGAGTAGAAGCAGCACCCTCACATCTCTCTGACTGGCAAACCTACACGAAGGCCCTGACCATTAAACACGCTTTTAGTAGTTCACCACACAAGCCTGTATTATCCTGACTCTTCCACCTCTTACAGCAAGGTCCACAGAACACATTTTGGAGACCTGACCAAGAGGGCAGAAAACACTGCCACAGGACCGACGGCTCTCTTTCCCCCCTCCCACTTGTGAAGGAAAGAAACCCAAGCTTGGAGAAGATAATTTCCGACTCTGGGTCTCGGGAATGTGACAATCTTTTTTATTACCTCCACCCTGGTCCATTAATAACATTTTTATATGCATCAAATTTACCCCAAAACCAAAATGAAAACAAAATTCCCTAGAATATCTTAAGCAAAATGCTTAAGCTAAAAAAAGGTTGGAGTCCAAAAATGGAAAGATGATTAGGGAGGTAGGTGAAGTTGGAACGAAACAATAATAAAAAGCCCTAAGAACACATCATATATTCATAGTTCTTGAATCATTAAGGCTCTGCATGACAGCTCTCACAAGCACCGGTATGGCAAACTAACTGACTTTTAAGCAGGAGTGAAAGTGGTTAAGCCCTAGGACAAATAATTTGAAAATCTCAGCACAAGTCTGATCTCAGAGAGTTTAAAGGAATGCAGACTGCCCAAAAACACAGCAGCTGTTTGTTTTTTCTGCCACCTTTCCAAGGTTCATGTCTGGAGTGAGGATAAACAGTTCTGAAAAAAAGTTATGTGGAGTTCAGACTTTAAGAAAATAAAACATCAGACTAGTATTTCTTGCAGAAAGATTAAAAAACCCCAAACCTTAAATTATTCAGCCCTGGAAGTTTTCAGGTGGAGCTCTCAGGAGCAGAGAGGTAGATGGCTTGAGGCTTCAATATATTAAAATGCTTTCTCTAAACCAGTCTGCATTTTCAAAAGCTTGGCCTGATGTGGTTTTCTTGAGCAATATTCCTCCAAGCAGAGTTTCAAATTTAATAAGGTAAAACTGTATTCCCTATTTTATGCACACGTGTGTACATACACACATACATAAAAACAGAGGCCCTTTTAGATAAACCAACAAGTAAACAAGATAGCAGATGAAGACTTTGAGATCAGCCTGAAGTGATTTCCATCAGCACAGCAGATATCATAGTTACAAGATAATTTGTGCTATGTCATTTTGGGCATAATTCTTTTTACTCTCCCTCCTCCTTTCTCCCCCTGATATTCTGTTTGTGCCAAAACAAATGAGCATCTACTTTAATTAATTAATACGTCTCTTGATAGGTTAGGCAATTAGAAATCTCTTGACTCTTAACATATTTAGTAGGTGTAACTTTCCTTTGATCCACATTTAAAGAGACATAACCTGAAAGAGTTAAGAGGAAATTTACTTAGATTACCAGTGGAGCGAAGTGGTATAAATAAGGGCTGTCTGTGTTGTTACAGGCAAGTCAGAAATAGCAGGAAATTTCAGGCACCATGTTGAGATTCAACATCTGTTTATGAACTGTCCTTATACACAAAATGAAGAGTTGTTACAGGACAAAGTATACAAAACCAGGAAGTGTGAAACCAACTGGAATCCCTCCAGAGAGCTCTCCCATTATATTCATACCTGGTGTTACTGGGGCATCAGCATGAGGGAATAGTGACCACTAAAGAACTCTAATTTGTCTTTGAGATACACATTCAAATTATATATATCATGGACAAGCATTACCCAGTATGACATATGAAAGATACTATTTATGAAGGGCAAATACAAAGAGGTATCAACAGTGTAACACACTCTTACACATTCCCCATTTTCCCTTCTTTATAGGGAGATGAAAGCACTATGCAGCATCAGCCTCGCATACAGATGCTGTGTTCAAGGAATTAAGGACAACATCACACCTACTTTTTCCATTAAGACAGGAAGCACACTGAATTTGCTTCTTGAAACTAAAATTATATCATAATATTGCTTTTTCTCAAAAGAGCCTTTATTAGATACATTATATACAACGACAAACCAAAAACTCCCAAGTACAGCTTCATGGAGAGAATCTTAGAAGATGGAAACTACAGGAAAACAGTTTTCTGTGTATTTTGTGGCATGTTCTCCCTCCCCCCCATCACTTTTAATTAAATATAAAAACACCTTATTGTGCAGATCCAGCCTCATCCCTCAGAAGAAAGAAGTTACCTTGGAAAATTACACTGGAAGAAAAGGAGAGGAGATTATCTTAAAAATTTCAAACTACAGTGAATGAAAGTTGGAGCTATTTCCTTCATCCCAACAACGTGTACTACATACACATAAATGCAAGTGGGTTTTGAGGGCAGGGAGGGCTCTGAATATAATAGGCATATCTCTCTTTGCACATCCTTGGGTAAGTTTTTCCCAATCAACTTCTGCAGTATGAAGGGCTTTCCTACTTTGTTTCCCACTTTGACAAAAATTCCTTGTGCGTGGGTACTAGAGGCAGCTCCTAGGCCACCTTCCACAGACTCCCTTCTGCTCTAACAAACAGCCACTGGCATGTGGAGCCTGGGAGTGATGGCAGGAGAGCCACAGCTCTGGGCTCTGAGCTGACTGCAGCCTGTTGAGTAACACAGGGACAGGCTCTCTGAGGAATGCTTGTCGTTTCCAGATCCCCACTCAGGAGAGTACCAGGCTACATCTATAACAGAACACCAGCAAGCCCATAACTCAGGCTGACAAATCTGAGAGCACTTGAACTAAAATAAAGTGGACAAACACAGGTTTTAACTTAGATTTGCAGCTGTAGAGGCAATTTAAAGCTGAATGTGAGCAATCTGAGCCAAATAAATATATATAAAATCCAAATATCATCTGAAGCCAGCTGATATTAAAAGATAAAATAGACAACTTCCCCCCTTCACTTTAAAATAAAACTAACAGCCATGGTGGAATCTGGAATTTCAACTATCCTATCCACAGGAGAATTAAGTTTCCTATGCATGCAGGGTCTGACAACCAATAAGCATAACTTCGGTCATCTTTGCTGTATCACAGTGCAATCATTATTGCTTCATCTGTTTCTCTCAAGTCAGACAGTCAGAATCCTACCATCGAAATTTAATTAAAGAAGGTAGTAAGAAAATAAACAACCTTTCTTGGACTGTCTTTGATTCCATAAGTACATATACATTTCATCCACTGAAGACTGAATTACAACCTTTCATCTAATGAGCAGCTTAATGGAATGGCACTGGAATAAAGAACAGGGGAAGCAAAAAACAAATCCTTGGTGATTTCATATAACACATTATATATTTATATAATATTGGGCTCACTATCTGGCAACATCAATTCACAAGCTACAGTAGAAGTGTTCACTATCTCAATGTAAGTAGAAGGCATAGCCAGGCACTTATACCAAATCAATAGCCAGATCTTACTTATAGTTAAAGCAGCAGATGGTCTACCACAATGAAGAAATGACAGAACACATATATAGAAGTGTCTGCTTTCTTTAGACACATTCTTGAAAGCACTGTATCACTAATCTAAGATTATTTTTATAGGCAGATAACAGGTCAAGCATAAAAGTACACTATTTTAAAGGTTACGGAGTTGGCAAAATTGGTATCACTGCCATGGACAAAGAATCATTTTCTTTTGAAGACTTCGTTGTCAGGTTATTTACATTTCACAGTTAAAAGGCTCCTCTCTGGATAATATGAATGCTAAAACAAATAAGAGAAAGTCCTATGTAAGCTAATGCTACTTTAAAGAGATAATGTAAATCAACCCTGACACCATCAGTGTCATCCTAAAGCACGATGAGAATTTCCAGTGAAAGTTACTAACATTAAACAGATTTAGATAGCCAGCCAACAAAAATAAAGCAAACGTGTAAGTAAACTGCCTTCCAGGCCAAGACTGTTGTTACAGCCATGTATTACAGCGAAAGGGATAGGAGGAACACTCTAGTGGTGAAAAGCATTTGTTTGGGAAGTCTGGAGGAAGAATTGGTCCAGAATAAATAATTTATAGCGTGATCTGTGAAAATGCCTATGGAATAGGACAACTAATTCTCACCGTAAGTTAGAGAGAAAGCTGGATGCCCAGCTAAACACTTAGAAGAACGTTACCCTTCAAATTATACAGCTCTTTTCTCATATATAAAATAATAATGCCACTTTCTTACTTAAGAGCAGCATTTTAAGGCTGAATTTATTAAAACTCTTTCATATGCAAGATATTACAGAAGAGTAAAGTTTTCAAAAAAAAAAAGAGCTCCTTATGGAATAATAAATTTAAGTGAGTTTTAATACTTTTAATCACTATATGTACACATACAATGCGCAGACTTCATACTACATAGCTTTCTTTTCCTTCACTGGATGAGAACACTCCTGGAATGTTATTGTTTTCAGGGGGTGGTTTTTAAGAATTTACTGTGAATATATGAATTATATATGTGCACACTGAAACACTGCTGGGGCTGTAAATGACCCAGGAGTTCATAAACATGGCTATTTTCTTACCTGGTTCAAATTTATGCAAGAAAGCAATTGTTACACAGCTCTTGCTGAACAGAGATCCAATCTCACAAGGGACAAGGGCTTTGCATGGGGCTTTCTATGGTGTTTCACATAAGGAAGAGTTCAAAGATGACAGATTGTTTATAACATGCTTTGTACCATGAGGGTCTGATCCCTGATGGCGTTCACAGAAGCTAATGCAAAGGAAACATACATCCTCTGAACACCCAACCTATCTCTGAAGAGAACCAAGTTGATTGTAAAAAAAAAATTAGATTAAGAGAACTGAAAGACAACATGCTCCTCTGTGGTTTCTGCCTTGTCTTTCCTCAGAATTTAAGGCCATAACACCACAACCTCCTTCGATACTCCGCCCCCACCACCACCCCAGCTTCAGTGAAGCACAGTTATCGAGTCCCACCATTAGTTAGCATGTCAGCAAGCTGGATCTCAAAGACTCCTAGCCATCTCTTTAGAAATTTTATGAAGGGGAGATTATCTGACCCTCAGAAAAGCTAATAATTACAGTGTTCATATATATATATTGCTTCTGCACAGGATCAACAATGAAAGGGCTGTTTAAACACAGCTCCTTTGCTTCGATGGAAAACTTTGTGTATGTACCACTCATCAGCTCAAGTAAATGTTAATGACTATTATGGAAAAATAAAAGACAGAAACATTTTCTGATGTACATAGTATATTTATTTCAGAGGTTTCTTATGATGTAGGATGTTGCATTTTGAGACTGAAGAAATAAGACCTTTAACAGCAATGAATATATGAACCCTGATTATTTTTTTTAAAGCACTGGAGAATGTCTTAACCATCACACAGACACACACACACACACACTCGCATATACATACGCTCTCAAACTACCACACTAGGCAAGATCAGAGCTTAACAGCCAACAAAACACACATTCAATCCCTGAGATCATTTTCCTGAAATAGAAAACTACATATGTTTCTCAAATTTCACATCAAGCCACTGCACAGCCCGAACTGCAGGGGAGAACAGAGCCAAGCCTGCCTTTGGCCTTGGGGGAGTAAGAACCTGAAAACAAGATGATTTCTTTCGTATCACCACATTTCTCGTCCACAATCTAAACTTACAAACACCCCCGTTTCACAGCATTTGTAGCGGGGGTTGCTTATCAAGCAGCCTTTGCTTTGTCAAATTAAGACACATCGCCTTGGATTAGTGAGACTCCCTGAGTTCAAAATGACTTCATGGTTGGCTCAGAGTTCACTGTCTCTGTGGCAAGTTGCCAGTAATACATCTACTACTGCGCCTGCCCCCAATCCTTTTCTATACTGACCTAGCTGCCTTTTTTTTAGCAGCAAATGAACACAATAGAAAACTAAGGGCTAGATACTGTCAGAGCTAATTAACAATCCTAACATCTTAAAAAAATACAATCAAAGTAGTAAATATTTGAAGATCTGAATGCAAGTCTCTGAAATGCAATGTCTCAATGTATGTCAAAGCTGTTGGAAAGGGACAATGCAGTTTTTCTTCACTGTGCAGATACAGTTAGACACTATGAAGGGCTCCTGTTCTTGTGGAAAACACATTAAGCTTCTTTTGCTAATATTTTGTAAAGGGCATTTGTACAATAACAATAGCTAAAGCTTCCTGTTTGCCTGTGTGCTTCCTGGCTAACGTTAACGAGACCTGCTAACAATTTTCTTATTTAGCACACAGCACCCTTTCAGACTACTCTGTAAACTCAAGGACATGTTGTTTTTAAATAAAAAAAATAAAATCTAACAGTAATGGCCCACATTGCACCTGCCCTTCACAGTCCTGATAACTTTTACAGCTATATGTTTCCTATTTTCTTACAATGGATCAGTCTGTGTGTCCCTGCACTCCAAAGAACATGTTTTGAATTTATTAAAAGCCTGATAGAAGTGGAATTCTCTTGTTTGGCAAAGATACCATCACAGGGACACTTGCTTTTGGCACCATGACAAGAAATCCATGGTACTTTGTTTGTCCAATCCACAACAACACCATTCCTCCCCTCCCAACCAGCCCTTCAAGATAATTCTCCCTTCTCCAGAGACTTCCCCAAACAAGACTGCAAGTCTGAAGTCTTGGGTCTCATTTCATAAACAGGACATAAAACCCGAGTGCAATTCAGGATACTGTCACCGCCACATAGGCTGCAGTGCTAATCAGGAAAGCTTTCTGAAATATTCCCTAGCCCCTGTCTTTCCAGAGAGAGGCCTAATTTTTAGACCAGGCATCTTCTGAAGTAGGCACAAAATATAAACAAGAAGAAGCCAAATGCCAGAATCCCAGCCAAAGGGTATACATTAGTCACGGCAAGCCTAGGAAGGAAGGGAAGGGCAGCTGGCCCCAAAAAACTAGTGTCTGTGCTGCTCCAGTTACCACATCTCACTAAAAGGATTGCCCAATCCTTTACAAAGACACAGGCATCCTTCAGATAATCATTTAATTCACACCAGTTTGTTTTTTCAACAGCACCTCTAAACATAAGCTCCTCATCCAAACTCTCTCTCTTCTCAAAGTTTCCAGCCTATCTGGATAAAATATTTGGTGAGGACTCCACTAACCACAGTGATGAAATACCTCACAGCAGTAAAAGTAAGCAACCTCCTAAGAGTGTATGTATATATCACTTCAACAGATGAAGAACAAATACAGGGATGAACAAGAATCAAATCCCCAGAGGTATTCAGCTGCCTAAACACCTCCAAAGATGTAGATTTAATTCACTTCTCCAAATCACACAGGGGACGTAACAGAGCAGAGACTTGAATCCAGAGTCTTGGATTCAAAAGCACCTTCCTGGCTTTAATGTTTTATTACAAACTTCTATCACTGCAACTCAGCAATGGACCAGACTCTAATTCTATTTATCTCAGCATACTCTGCATCAACCCTGCTAACATCAGAGGAGTTCTCTGGATTTAAATCAGTTCAACAGAGCCATCTCTAGCTCTAATGATAAGCAACTGGGAACAGGTTACAAATAAACTTTAAGGACTTAATCACTGCTTAACATAAAGAGTCAGCTATTTACACGTGCACAAGCCAAGGAACTAGCCTCTTTCTCGTAAATGAAAGAAAAAAAATTTGTCAAGGTATTTTCCTGTTGAAAATATACTGTATATTAAAAAGATATGACACACTCTCACACAGATATATATATATATAGCCTAATATTAGTTATGTGGTTCCCAGAAATGTTTTTTTATGAACTACAAACATTTGCCTTTCACTTTACTCTCTGTAATTACCATAACAGTATGAATTTCTTTCTTATAAAACTGATTTTGTCTGAAGAAACTCATGATCCCAAGATCTGTTGGAAGGAGATGATTTACAAAACATCCCCCCAAAAAAGTATATGAAACAACTCTGTTACACCATTTTTTCCCTGTCATGATGGCTAGCAGTTGAAGACTGACTGGACAAGTATTTCCACAGCAAAATTATTTGGGTCAACATTCATATGTGAGATAAAGTCTACTAGATAACACATTACTTTCCCCAACTATTAAAATATCTAAGTGTAATAATATAAATAAATTATTCTGCACAAATATTCAGTTTTTTCCAACTTTTTTTGGTAGTTTTGGGAGGTGGCTTATAGCATGATGTTGGACACTGTCTACCTTAATAACGTCAGCCTGACACTCTTCCCTGTGTTTCCAAATCCTCATTCACAGGTTTAATCTCTCTTTGGTTACAGCTCATCTTAAACCACATAAATCCAGTAAAGACTAGCTAATTTCCCAGTGAGTTGCTTATGACTGAAAGTGGCCCTGAAACAGATATAAACACACACAACCTTTGAGAATTTTGTGTGTGAATTCTACCCAATTTGACAGCTCAGCCATATTCTTATCTGCAATGTAATACTTCACGAGACTTCAGAAATACAAAAAATTGCAGATGTGCATCTCTGATAAGATTTCTCTATCCATAATATAGTAACCTGTAACTAAACCAGATAGGCATTTAGATTTTATTAAGATAGCTTTATCCAAAATACCATATAAAGGAAAAGTTATCAGAGGTTATAGATGGTGGGTGGAAGAGAGCAGTGAGTCACACTCACCATGAGTAAAAGTGCTGAGCCTCTGAGAAGCATTGCTAACACATCTGTGAAAAAACCAGCTCTCTCTTCCTCTCCACAACAACATTTCTGAAATAAGATAACTGAGTGTTCAAGTGGCAAAACCAGCACTCATTGTTGCAACCCTGGGGGGCAGGAGCAGGGAAGTTCCAAAGTTTTAAATTTTTTAACTAAAGAGCTGTCAGTAACATTTTTTAATGCAGAATAGTCAGCCATCCAGATCATTCAGAACAATTCAATGGCCTTTCATCAACCCAAAGTAGAAATAATAAAAAATAACTATTTTTAATAGGGAACATTACAGGCAACAATCTTCCAAGAACAATGGGAATCAATGATTTGGAACTTATCCTTTGCAATTGATGGGTGGACGCTGCTCACTGCGTTATTTAGCAATTTCAAAGACAGTAGGTAAAAATCTCACATGTTTGAGTCTCCACCTTTCAGGTAAGAAGCATTTACTGTTTATTATACATCCACTGGAAAAAACATGGCAACAAGGCAGTTCAAGCCACCAGAATTAAAGGTGAAAGACAAACGATTTCGTACTCGGAAATACACATCAAGAACTGCTTTTCAAATACTTCAAATCCTGATCTCCCACACTACTTAACTTTGTGCACTGAGGAGTCTAACTGAAGCCAAAATGACTATACGTAGTTTTTAAATGTTAAATACATACAAAATGTTTTAAAAAGCCCCTTAAAAAATTAGAGAAGCAAGATTAACAGTTTCAATGCATGCAGAAGTCTTTCCTACAAAAGTGCCCTTGGAATTGCATTTATTTTGGTAAAATCCCCATCACCAAAATAAATTTAAAAAAATAAATCTTTCTTTTATCAGGGCCAAGTTATGTATGATTCACAATGACTAACACTGTGTCTTGCCCTGTGAATAGGCTCCTTTGTGCTCAAAGGGAGAAAAGGTGTTAAGAATCTTATACTTGATAAATTCACACTTCCCTAGTATTATGAGCATATGCAGGACACATTACTTTGCTTCACCAAACTTCACGGAAATTCCCAAGAAACAGGTGTGCACAGGGGAGAGCAGAGGAAGGAAAAAAAATTAGGTTTGATTCCAACAAAACATTTCTTGTCCTTATTTTCCTGTCTTTTTCTTCCTCCTTGGTAACCCTGTAAGACATTCCACTAGAGCCAAAACAATGGGCTTAATTTTGGGGAGCACATGAAGGCAGCAAAGGAGGATGTACAAGGAACTATTTTATCTAAAATAGAAGACTCTCAACCAAAGGGTGGGGGAAGATTTTGTCCAGAAAGTCTTTTCCCAACATTCCTTTCTCCCTTACAACATTAATCAATATAATCAAAAAGTTTTTGAATAATCAAAACGTCATTTCTAAGGAAATTAACTTGCCAGTAAAAATTCAAGCAGCTCTACTTCTGAGTATAATCTTCTGCAGCTTCCTTTTTTTTTTTTTTTTTTTTTTTTTTTTTTTTTTTAAGAGAGATTCTCTGCCTCACCTCCAGAAAGTTACAGCTAAGAACACAAAGCCAAAGCCAGGCGGAACCAAGGAGATGTCATTGCCACCATACCCTCTCTTTTCATGCCTACTTCCAAAGCAAAACCTGAGTTTCACTGAGTTTAGACAGTCCCAAAGTCCACTGCGAGGCGTGACAACCTGACACCAGCTGACAGCACCACAACACTAAGTCCACAGCATTACTCTTACCCCATCCTTTTCTTCATTTCCCCACCCCCACAAACAACACTGCCCCCTAAATTAAGGCATTCATGAGGGACAGTAGACAGAAACTCTGTTATCATACTCTAAGCTCCTATACACCCCCTCTTAACTTCCTTTTAAATCTCCTGCCATACATTTTGGTTGCATACAAAGGTGGCAGAAGAGGCTGAAAATTTTAATCTCAGGAATTCAGACTGTACTCCTGTACAGGTTAGATGAGCACTAGAGAATACAATCATTAGTTCATAAGATCCGTTTGCTCTTTCACTGTTGTTAATAATATTTATCGCAACAGAAGTTCCCAGGAAGAATTAGGGTCCTACAGTGCTGGGTACTAACAACATGCCCAAGAAAACACCTGCCCTTCCCCAAAGACCTCACAGAAACTATAACCACCAACAGGTTCATGCAGCAAGCAGATGGACAAATACTACATTGGAATAGCAAGTACCAGGCATGGCGTAACTCTTGCTAGAGTTTTGTGAAACCACAGCAGATGGAAATTTTCAGGAACAAGTAAAAGGAATCTAGATTCCCCACTACTGCAGCATCAGTTGTTACCAGTGATCCATTACTTCTGCAGCTTCAATACAATCATTCATTTCCCAACAGCTAAAGAATTAATCACAGTAACACATTTTTAAGTTAGCAGGAAGGCATTGTTGTTCTTTTCCATCTGCTCTCACAAGCTACACTAGGTTGGAGGTTAAGAGAGATGGAGGGAGAGAAGGGCAGAAAGACGGATTTCTTTTATACAGTATGGTTGCCACTATTAAAAACAAGATAAGCAGAACATGCTACGAATCAGTGAGGGCTCTGGGAAGACCAGGAACTCTGTTCATAAATGCTGGAGATCCCTCTGCTCAAGGAAGGTAAGAATTCTCTTTCAAATATATCACTATTCTATTCTCTCTGAAACTACTTCCCTTCCTTTAAAAATAAATTCCAAATAATATTCGACTCAAAGTTCACATGGACCATATTCTATTTTAGCTTCTTCAGCCATTAGCACAGGATGACCATTAGCACAAGGTGAACATTTCATTATTTGCTCACACATTTTATCCTATCTATTAATCATCATCTGGCCACAAAGCCGATCTAAAACTATGTTTGAAATTCAGTTCCAACCAGGGTCCCTAGGCAAGTAACCCATCTGTAACCCACTAAAAGTGATATTTAGTCATACCCATTTTCTGGGTCATCATATCGCCCAACTACCTCAAAAAGGTTCTCTTCAGGACAGGTGGTTACTTCTTTCACATGTGACTGTGCCTAAATTTGAGGAGCGCTTGATGTGTCGCACTTTTACACTGTTTATGGGAAAAAAGGCAGTCACCATTCTCCAGCCTGTCCACCAACCAAAGGGTGCTAATTCTAATTCAAAGTCTTGAGTACTTTCACAAGATGGACACCCTGCATGGCATATCAGCTGGGAGCCTGGGGTTTATCCTCCTGAAGTTAGAGTTGGGTCAGGTGACAGGACTGCTTAGATTGCAAGATCTTTGGGGTGAGAGTCATTCTTCTGTTATATAACTCATAGTTATATGGCACACAGCAGAATCTGACTGAAAGTCCAAAGGAAGGAAGATTTGAGATACAATCTTTCAATTATCATCTAGCAAATCCTTGCACAACTAATCTCTTTGCTTTTTTTTTTCCCCCCTCTAAAGTCAAACATAGCACTTTTCTGCTCTATAATGCAAGATTTTTAACAATAGCTGTCAATCACGGAGACTAACTAGGGAGAAAGAGAACACTCAAATAAAAAGAACCGTGTCTGATGCAAAGGTATCTTCCATTTCCAGAAAGACTAAAACTATCCTGTCACCAGCTTTTATTTTAGACTATTTTTTTCACAGATTCAGCTCCACAAGCTCCAATGGAAATAACTGTGAACTGCACTGAGCTGGGGAGGTAACTGGTCCATAAGACTTTATTTTAAATAAATAACACTGTACCTCACTTTTCACAAGGACTTGTTTATCTGCAGATGTGCTTCACTTGTACTGGTCACTTTAATCAAGATTTTAAAGGGGTTCTCTCAAAGGGTTTTGTTAAACTGCTCAGCAAGTATTCTAGGATGCTTTTGGGGAGCAATACAGCTGCCTTGTTTTACAGTGAAGTGACCACTAAACAAGATTTTACCAGATCCCTCCCACATGGCAAAGAAGTGTTTTCTTCCAGTTCTCAAAAAGGTCAATAAATTTGTCAACAAAAACAGATTTCAAAGAACTATTAGAAGCATATTTAACAGTAACTAGAGCAATCGTATTTATGTTCCAAAACGGAGTACAAGACCAATTAACTGACACTTGTAACAACATACTGTATCTGTGAATTACACTGCTCACAGGAACAACTGTGTTCAGGAATGCACAATGGAAGCAGGAGATAGGTTCAAGATGTTTTGGAGCAGGCTGAAATACAGACAGATTTACATAACAGCATGTCCAGTCACAATTAATTAAGGCAGAAATATACATAAGAAAATAGACAAAGACCAAATCATATTGTTATAATTAACATACCTTGCAGTGACACCTGTGGCTTTCCAAGATAAGAAATCCGGAAGATCAAAGAAGTAGCCTGCCTTCTCCCAACACGATTCTTGCAAGTTCTAACAAAAAAATTTTTAGAAATGCAGGTATTAGAGGCCAGGCATGATCATGTCCTTATTTTAATGCAATTAAAAACCCCTGACATTTATGTAAAAATGACAATTTTTCCAAACCCAATATTCTGATCATCCAGTCTGCTCTACTCACTTTACAGTGATTTGCTGCCTGAAGAACTGAGCCTTTCCCCCACCACAGACTGATCATAAGAAAAGAGCTTCCTATGAAGAGTTCATGGAGGCACATGTTTCAGATCAGTAACGTGGTCTCTCTGAGTTCCCTGTCAGCTGCTCAATGTCAGAGCAGTCTCAAAGTCAATAGACAACTTTCTGAAAAAATGTATGCCCTACTTTCTAAAAACTAACCATTTTAAATTTAGTATTTTTGAATTATAAGTACAGGAAGAAAACAAACAGCTCTGTGAGCACAAGCACAAAGCTTTTGAATCTGTTTCAAAATGACTGAAATATGATCGAAGCATGTAAGAACCTGTAAGCTTTCAGTGAAGCTTTTTTCCACAGCTGGGACATTTAGGAGCTCTCAACTGCCTGGATTAACTAGTAGCAATCAGCTTTAAATCCACACTACAATCCTACAGTTGCCATCACAGCATGCACATGAATTCACATGAACAATTAACAGAAGTTTATCTTTGCAAACTCTACCCGTCTGCAAAATTTCCTTGAAAGGCATAACAACACACAAAGCAGTATGAATGCCTAAGCTTCCGTTTGAAAAGATGCACACTGCCAGGTCATGTTGAGCTTCTCATCAACCAACACCCCCAAGTCCTTCTCCTCAGGGCTGCTCTCAATCCACTCATTGCCCAGCCTGTATTTACACTTGGGATTGCCTTGACCCATGTGCAGGACCTTGTACTTGGCCTTTTGAACTTCATGAGGTTTGCACAGGCCCACCTCTCAAGCCTGTCCAGGTCCCTCTGGATGGCATCCCTTCCCTCCAGCCTGTCGACTGCACCACACAGCTTGGTGTCATTGGCAAACTTGCTGAGGGTGCACTCAATCCCACTGTCCATGTCACCAAAAAAGATGTTAAACAGCGTCGGTCCCAATACCGACCCCTGAGAAACGCCACCTGTCACTGGCCTCTCTTTGCCTTCTTGTCTTTTAGCTTTCAAGTCCCACCTTTTTCATCTACTCTCCATAAGTTCAGGCCAAGACTCTTGTACAAGATTCCAGAAACAGAGGATTTTTTAGAGAAGTAAAACACTAAGAGAGTCTCAATAGCATAAGCTTTGTCAACAGTAACTCCAAGTCGTCCCCGCTCCTCCAAAAAAACCCCCTGTGAGAACCTGTGGTACACAGTTGAGCAGAAGGCCAAATTATTTTAGCAAAGTTTCTAGTAGCTTTGCTATTATGCTTTTCTTTTCAAAGCTTTTTTTTTTCCCCAAGTTATTCAGTAAATTGTCAATAACATGACAATTTAAATTATCTGCATTTTAAAAGCTGCCATCAGTTTTCTGGAGAAAAAATTAATTACATGCAGTATCAAGAATGTACATGCTGAATTAAAGTAAAAGATAATTCCATTTTAAGAAATACTATTTGGCTCTATAACTTAATTCAGATGTTATGTGATATCAAATCAAAATCTTACATGTCCAGAAAGTTACTGAAAGGGAATCTCTGAATTCCAAAAACTAAGGTGCAACTGCGTAAGTACAAAAAAAAAGCTAAATTTTGTTTAGTTTTGGATCATGCAAAGAATTTGTCTTGTTTGAGTTTCGTTTTTCAAAGGCTTCTAAAATTTACTGGGTTTCTATTCAGTTCAAAAAAAGAAATGCTCCAATTACAATTTTTTAACATAAAATGCACAACCTTTGAATGTCTGTTCCTAATCACTCAGGTTTAACTTATCTCCTAGACGTATGTGGCTGCTGCTCACATCAAATTTAACTTTATACATGAATGTAAAGGTGCTCCATATTTTAGTACAAAGGTTATTCAGCCTGACTATTTTGATAATAAAAGCCATTATGTATTGTTAACATACCTGACAGTCTTCAAGAAGCAGCAGTAGTTTGGCTATTAGTGTTAATCGAAAAGAAATTGGATTAGGAATAACTGTCCTCTTCAAACAAGTCTGTTTCATCAAAGATACTCCTTGGATCCTTATTCTATTACTTCAAGAATTCCCAAAAGCCACATGTTAGTGACACTAAAATATGGTGTTTCATGAACATCCAAATGATTCATTCTTTGCCATCTTGATGCTTTGTCATCACTAATTAGCACAGACAAAAAAAATCATAGCATGCCCTGATGCTTTTTCCAAACAAATTTAAAAGTCTCCATGTTTTCGACACTCACTGAAGTTAATTCGAATTTATTTTCACTCACAGTCAGGAATCTGTGACCACATTAAAAGGACTGTGGAAAAGATCCGGGAACGTTCCCAATGCTGTATTCATATCCTGCGACTCACCCTCCGAACTCACTTGTAGAGAAACTAATTCAATATTTCTATTTTGCAGGGGTACTTATGGAGTCCCCTTTCTTTATCTCTCTGATTGTTTTGGGGTGGGGTAAACAACTATACCCCCAAACAATAATTTTTTGAGATCCTAACAGAAAATCCCAAATACTTGGGAGCAAAGCGTATAAGAATTATGAATTACAATGTCTTTTAATCTTCCTAGCCAAGAAGGGTCTAGGAGAGTGAGGGATCAGGGAACTGATACAGAGCACATGAAAGGCCTCCACTGCCCATTTATTCCTTGACAAGTCAAAAGATGATCATGGAGCCATACTGCACCATTTTGTATTGTGTCAAATGTATTTGTTCACTTCTTAGTTGGACTGAAAATACACATACAGGCAGAATTTCACATGAGCTCCAGCATCCAATACAATTTTTTTAAGACACCTAGAGGCACGTTCTCCTTGGGAAAGCTGAAAGAGCTTTCACATTCATATTTTACTGGTTTGCTGATGTAGTCTGTTTCTGTACATAAAACCTTTGATTTCTACTCTTACCGAGTATATAATTCTCTTGTAAGATGAAGTGAGCTTCAGACATCTAATGTTTGTGAAAATGCCTTTTTTTTTCCACCAGAAGTAAAATGTGTATATAAACACCAAAGATGTCCTGACTTTTGTTATTTCTAATACAGATTAAATATGAATCAAATTATCTTAAATGCCATTATGGACAGCCTTCGTATCAGATGCCTGTTGCCCACAGGATTAACTAAAAATGGGCGAGAAGCAAGACATCTGATTTAGCACAGGGTATCAGCCTGAATTTCATGGCTACTTATCAGCCAAAAACCACAAATTCAAAAACCATCCCAAACCGGTATGTTAGAAATCTAGATTAAAACCAGGAGGGACAGATGGAAGCAGAAAAATGTTTTACCATTTAGTGTAAAAAATAAAGCTGGCGTGAGCATTCAAGTTCCATATCAGGTCAAAATCTAAGTCATCTGAAAATCAGAAAAGAATCTCATTCTCTGAAGAACTGTCTGCTTTTCCCAACTCAACCCCAAATTTGAATCTCAATCTCCCATGCAATCTGTAATAGTAGGCTATGTAGTGTATCAGTCTCTCTTTCTAAATTACAGAAAACAATTACACCTTATGTGAAAGGAAGAAAGAGAAGAACTGAAGACTTAATGCAGACTTATGGGGATATAAGAAACTTATGTCCATCCCCTACTCCAATTCAGACAAAGCAAGGACTTAGAACTTGGATCTCCCACACTTCAGATCAGATGCCAAGCCATGCAACAGAGCTATTCTGAGATACCCAAGATAGGCTCTGAGCAGAAATTCTATCCTTGCCAGAGCCAAGGCAGCAAACTGATCAATTTCGCAACTCTTAATTCACAAAAAATTAACTAACTGTATTATCAGACTCATCTTGAGGCTGGAACTGGGGCGGGGTGGGGGAGTGCTTGGAAGGTAACCTCTTAGAGTGAGGCTACTGCTGAAGGTGGAGAAAACTGCCTTGCTGCAACACACTCTCTACCACCAAGACACTGTCTTAGACACATGCAGGTATTTTCAAATCCCTGAGGCACCCTGGGCATAGCACCACAACTCAGGCAAGCATCAGAGTCCAGGTCAGAAAGGGCTACAGAGGAACAGACCAGGCACATTAAAGGCTGAGCTGGCAGAAGCTGTAACAGGGCAAGAAGGACAATCTGCACACGTGTTGTAAGCCTCATCACACTGCAATGGAGTGGAGAGATACGGCTGGAAGACAGACTAAGGAGGCTGTACTTAGAGGTGTAGGTGCTTCAAACCTCCCAGCTGTTGATCCTTTTTTTTAAATGGTACTTCTGCTTGATTAGCAGCTGCAACTAAGAGCCAAACTCAGCAGTCCGAAGTACAACTTAGGCATACATGTCTGCACTATGTATGGATTTTGGTAACACAGAGCTGTTAAAGCATTTATAAACAATTCTAATCAAGAGTTCAGTTCCAAACTCAGTAGCTTGGACTCATTCTCACTTAATATGGAATTTATTATTTATTTTAATGGAAAAATATTCAGTCACATTCAACAAAACAAAAAGCCAGCTGCAAAGGCAGCAAGCAACAGAGAAGACATGCATCAACAAAAGCTGCTGCCAAGCTAATGCCAGTACATCCACTATTCTTCCCTCCACAGCCAGGGAAAAAGATGTTTTAATAGTTTCTGCAAATTATCCCATTGGTAGCTTCAAGTCACAGGTGTACAGAAAGAAGAACAACGATGCATAAAACAGGAGCTGTAACTGAAGATGTGAAATGTAACATAGAGAAAGATCACTGACCACTGCGCCAGAAAAAAAAAAGAAAAAAAAATACTCAAAACCTATTGATTTTATTTATTAATTGCAGAGAAATGATATGCTAGCCAGTCACTCTGTGAAGTCATTTTTTTGCTGAAGGGAGGCTCTTCCTTGCTCTTATACACCATATTAAGAACAGAGTTATGAAAGCACAGTATAGGAAGACTTCATTTCATTTGGAGACAGTTATCAAACAAATACTTACTCCCAGTCCAACATCCCCCACCCATTTAGAATAAGCTACAGCCATCTCTGATTTAACGGGATTAGTATTTTTTAGAAATAGCTGATTTGTAATGTCATTAGTATGAGGAAAACATAACAAGCATCCTTTTGTTTTGGCATAAGCTACAATAAAATTTCCAGCCAGAAATTAGTAAACAAGATTTTTCCTTCTGCTACCTCTGGGAAAAAAAAACACTAACAGGCCAATTCTAGAGCTGGACAAACCTTCACTGCAGTTGTTACATTGCTCTGTTTAAGCTATGGTCTCACTGCTGTGAGATCCGTACAGTCATGTACTGATAAACATTTGCAGCAAAACCATTTCCAGGTGAAGGAGTATGTACCTACGTTTTCAGTTCATATGCACGCATCTACCCACCAGAACTATCTACACGCTCATTCAGGCAGTGAACATCCAATTTCTTTAGCCAAAGTCAACAAAACAGCACAACCTGCTTAGCAAAGCTGCAAAAAATGTACCTGCAACTACCAAAGTAAAGAACTATTGCAATAATGTTTTGCAAGATAATTCTAAACAATGAAGAAATCTAAGGAAATAACAGCAAGAGGAGTGAATTTAATTGGTTATTTTGAAAGACCCAGTAACCAGGGACTACTTCACTTTCCAGTGAAGTTTACATTCAAACTTAGCTTATTGACTTCAGGAAGACTGTCAGAATTATCTTTCAGCTAGTTTCTAAATATTTGTGAAAGGATCATGATCCTTTAGTTCAACTTCATCTACAGTTGACATTCTTAATTCAGCTGACCATTCAAAAGTCATATGCGACTAATGTATTCACAGACATTAGCTTTTTAAAAAACCCATATATTCAATTTGTTTTACATTACAGATTTGACACTGGACTCTCTTTATCACCACACATGGTCCACACAGGCAGAGAAATACAATGCTCCTCATAAGTGGACCACAGATGTGCACACTTTAACAAGACTGCCCCATAGGCTATACAGTAGCTGCATTTGGTTGATAGTTTACTGCAAACAGCTGTCCCAAGATGCAAACTCCACTTGCAGTGATGGTTTTGTCATATGAACACCTATCTGCAATCACAAACATCAAGGTCACCCAATTAATTTCATGTAGACTAACCACTAGGCGCCAGAGGGTAAAATGATTCAGCAGCAATCAAACTAAACTGAATGTAAGCCAATACAATTCAAACAAAAGATCTCAAAAGGCCTATTATGGCCTTCATAGTTTAGCTTCTTAATTCGAAACCAAAATGAAATAGAGATGAAGAGTTGGAAGAACAGAATACACCCTGAAGCCTCTAGTCTCTAGTTAAATCTCTATTCTGTGTATAGTGGGAACATAAGGAGATGAAATGTTAAAGAGAAAGCATTATCATAGAATGGTTTGGGTTGGAAGGGACCTTAAAGATCATCTAGTTCCAACGCCCCTGCCATGGGCAGGGACCCCTTCCACTAGACCAGGTTGCTCAAAGCCCCATCCAACCTGCCCTTGAACACTTCCAGGGATGGGGCATCCGCAGCCTCTCTGGGAAACCTGTTCCAGTGCCTCACCACCCTCACAGTGAAGAACTTCTTCCTTACATATGATCTAAATCTACCCTCTTTCAGTTCAAAGCCATTACCCCTTATCCTATCACTACATGCCCATGTAAAAACATCTCTCTGGCTTTGTTGTAGGCCCCCTTTAGGTACTGGAAGGCTGCTCTAAGGTCTCCCCAGAGCCTTCTCTTCTCCAGACTGAACAAGCCCAACTCTCTCAGCCCATCTTCATAGGAGAGGTGCTCCAGCCCTCTGATCGTATGGAAAAGGAAGTCAAAAAGAAGCAGATGAGAGTAACTTCTGACTTTGAAGAAAAGCTGCAACATTCCTCTGCAAATAAAAACAAGTGTAACAAGAAAGCCACAAGAGATAAGGACCAGTATCTACTTCTCGTAAAATGATGTCAGCTGATTCCTCACAGTGAGTGAGGTCATCTTCAACTTCAATTCTAGTAACAAGATGATGGAAATGTAAAAGCACAGTTAGGTCACCTTAGTTCTCTCCTCCTTCTCCTCCCTCTTCATTACTTCCAACCAATTCAGGGTAAATTTGCAAAGTCATATTGTTTAGTAATACTTTTAATTGCTTAGATGAAAATTCTTCAAGTAATAGAAATTTGATTCCTTTCTTTGAGAGACAGCCTAATCACTCAAAACTTACCAATACTGCTGAATTAACCTATGCCAGACCCTTCATCACAGAGGTGAAGTTTTCAGATACCACAGTTTGGAGAATCCATGGCAAAAACTGAGAAGACAGGATCTCCTAATATGGCTTTCCATAGTCAGGTTAGCATGGTGGCAAGGGAGAGGGAGGCTTTGATGACAATGTACACACAATTAACCTACAGGTATAACAACAGTCCAAAGGGTCATTTAGTATCAATACCTTAAATAACTTACTTCCAAAAGTGCATCTAGTTAGTCTCCTAAATCACTAGTCTCCTTAACGACTCTTAACAAACTAATTAGTTTACAGTCACATTTGTGCAATTTACGTTGTATTAGCAAGACTGCAGTTTTATATGACTGAATCCACGGAATATAGAACATGGAAAAGTCAAGGGAAATCTTGAATATTTATCAGTCAGGCAATAAACTCAAAAAAGAAACACTTATATTTATGCCAGCCTAAATAAACTTTGAAGCTCCAGAAAACAATATTAAGAGTTCCAAAGAACTGAGGATCCACTGAAAGGAACATTCATAATTAGTACTAATTTTAAGGTTCTTCCAATTATATGCTGTTTATTGTTACAAATACATGAGGTTTAATTAAAAGAAAAGTATCAAACATTTTCCCAGTGACACAAAAGTTAACTCTGCTGGTTACTTCAATGGATTTATAAATTGTTCTTAATTATTAGTACCAGATTATTTTATCATAACTTCAGATATAAAGCAGTTATTTTCCCCACTGCACCCTCTCTGCAAAACCTAGATCAATGCAAGCCAATATGGAATGTGCACAGCACCAATCCCAGGCAAAGATATACAGGGGGAAAACAGCAAAAAACATTTAATAGCAGAAACATTAAATTCCTGGGGAGTTCAAAAGTTCCAGGGAGTTAAGGCAAAAGTCAACAGTGAATCTTCATATATTAGGGTGTACCTGCTGACCCGGAGCATGACTGTACAAAGTGTATGGCTGTGGTTTTTGTTTTGTTTTGCTTATAAACATCCATGTGTTTTATGTGTTGTAGCCATGTTAAGCTTTCTGATCAAAAACTTTCCAGAAACATGATGCCTATCAAAGGGACTAAGGCACAAAGTAGCTTCTGGATACACCTTGGTTTAGCCAGTTTTGATCATGGCCAGTCGTAGGAGAACGAGCCCAATCCACTGTTTGCCTTAAGTTCCTGGGATACTGTCAGATATATGACAACACTAGGGAGGAATATTAAGAAATGAATAAAGAAGGAAAGAAAAAAAACCATCCCTATGGTTCATGGCATGGAGATGTTTACTGGGGAATGATATAGTTCACTGTCTCATACACTTCAAGAACTAAAAGGCAAATGAGATTTTAGGAGCTTGTTTCAGAAAAAAACCCAACCTGTTCACACAAAGTACAGTTAAACGGTGGAACTGATTACCACAGGACACAGCAGGTGCAAAAAGCACATGTGGGTTCAGAAAAGATTAGCTAAATTCATAGAGCAAAAAACTCACTACTAATCAGACAAATAATGAGTCAAACGGATTTCTGGCCCAACCCAATATGGTTATACATCAAGCAGCAGGCTGCACCACTTGCAGTCATATGGCTGGAAATAGTTCTAGAAATACTGGAATGTTTTTAGAAAAAACCTGAACCAACTGTACATATTTGCAGAGGTTGGCAGAAAATTCTGGGAAAGTGTTTTACAATAGAGCAACAGACTTTTGGGATGCTTTGAGAGGGATCTTATTTTAAAGCAGCTCCTGAGACTGCACTGCTCACTGGAGCAAGCAGTAGCTCGGTAGGAAAGGTTATTTCACATATGATATAGAAAACATAAGCAGAAGTGAGGAATTAAGTAAGACAAACTACTCAGATCTATGATACTTTAAAGAAATCTTGCTGGTAGCATATTTGGTGACATTTAGTAGTCAGGAAAGCTGGACAGACCAAAGGCCATGATCACAGCCAGGCACACAGTGTGGGCAGACACTATGTAAAACTTCCCCACGCAATTCTGCCAAGACAGCTCAGCCCTAACTTTCAGTGCTCATAATGATCCCATTTTGGCCCTCTCAGCAACACCGAGGGCCACGTTTTTAAAACAGCCTAATTTTATGCCCATGAAGTTCCCATCTAGCTAACTGCCTCAATGTGTAGCCTGTGCAAACCAGGTACAGTACAGTTGTTTTCTGAATACCAGTTGTCACAATTAAATAGAAGCACAGTGGGAATTCCAGCTTCAACTTCGCAAAGCCTTCAGATATTCTCAGTTAAAAAGGATAAAATAAAAATAAAATCTTTCTGCCTGCTAATCTTGTGACTCTCCCAAGGGATGTGAAAACCAAACTTCCTTTTTGCCAGCTTGTGCATTATCACTAGCTTAAGAAATAATCCTGCAATCAGAATAGAATATTTTTTTCCTTGCGGTGTATGAACTAGGTCAAACTATCACTCTACCACACCTCTGGGAACTGCGCAGTATTAGCAGGAGGGAAATAGACTAAATACAGAAAAGAAAGATGATACAACTCAAAAAAGATGAAGGAATCATTAAGTACCATCTTTTAAGTAGTTTTCCTGACCATGCCTTTAATACCTGGGTCATCATTTATCCATCTATAAAATATTAATAACAAAGAATCCAAGGAGACTTAAGTAATTTATTATTTGTAGACCACTTGAAGACACTCCACTGAGTAACAATGTATGTGCAAACTGGTGTTATAGCTCTCATTTGAAGAGCCTGACATTTAAAGTTACTGTAACATTTGCCTTCCTTGGCAAAAAGTGAGAACACTTGCCTTATGTGAGGCTGAATTTTAGCTGTCGGAGGCTAACATGAACCTTTGCTGCTAGCCCTAAAAGTTATGTAATACATAGGCACGTTACTGTGATGGGCACTGAAAATAAACCATCACTCTCATACAATTGCTTTCACCCTCCTACTTTGCAGTAAGTATAGAAGCAGTAAGCAAAGACTTCATCACATACCTCTCTGAAGCTAGAAAGTTTAACACTACATGGCCATACCTCAACTGATTACAACTGACTCCATAATAAATGTTACTGTTCCTTCTCATGAGCTAGCTGAGGTGCTACTGTAGGATGTTGCTTAAGGTGCCTGAGTTAAGCAGGGTAAGCTTAAGCAGTTTAACAATATGTCTTTGCTAGTCCACTCAGGATGCAGGAACTGTCATGTGAGCAGCTCAGCAAGCAGATACTGAGGTAAAAAAACCCTCTCTTAAGGATAATAATCTTTAGCTGGTACGTCAGGAGCTCAAAGGGGACATATGAGCAAGCCCTGTCCTGTAATGCCCTTCTGCCAAGCAATCTCTGCTACTGGCTGGCATGTAGGGTAAGGTGAATTCTATTTCCTACCCATTTGGTCGTGGAGGGAACAAGCCCTGCAATACTTGCTCTCCCTTTATACTACACCAATTACATCAGAAGACTTTGAGGCCACAGCATAGACTTACATCTCTGGGTGAACCCATTTGGAGACCCCCCCATAATCTGGCCTTTTCTGATCAGTCAGGTACTGATATTCCAGACCTTGCAATATAAAAATGTTTTAAACACAATGGATTCATTTAAGATTTTTACAGCTTACTTTTTACTGTTGATGACTGACATATGATACTCATAGCTCAAGAAGGAAAGAACTAGTAGGCGGATATTCGTTCTTCAGTATAGCATCTACAAACAACATTAATTACCCTCTATTGTCATTAATCACCCTCTATTGTCATTAATCTGTCAGTACCTGCTTCTACCAGTTAATTCCTTTGACTTTCCCCAATCTGCACCTTGTTACTTCATGTTTGTAGAGACAGGAGACTTTAGCTGCTTGAAACTGGCAGCAAGTAATTTACATTTGGGCTGTGTTAAATTGACAGCAAGCATCATTGAGACCAAATGTAAAAGCCAGATTGGAGGAGGTTACAAAAAATTCAAGTGGCAAGTATTTCTCCTTTTATCTGACAGCTAATATTAAAAGGCCATATGTCATTGTTACACACAAAATTTAAACACAAGAGACAGAGGTAGACTTCCACATTATGAACAGAGCACCTTCCCTCTACGGATGTCTGCTTCCTACAGATGGGACAGAACTAAATTGAAGCTCTAACTGAAGAGTTTCTCTACTAGCAGCCAAAGACTTCGCACATCCCCTCACTGTTGGATGCAATGCCTCAAAGGCAGTACCTCTGACCAGGATACACAGTGTTGAGATGGTGCTGTTTTCAAATTGCTATAAATCCATCCCAGAATTAGTACCTACACCCCTCTAAGCACACCCAGCTACAGTAGTTGGGAGCAGGAAATATGCCTCCATTACTAAATCCTAGGATACTTCGAGGACTCATTCATTACCATAATTTGTATGTATATCTAGCCTTATAATTAGATAAGAAAGGCATATGAAATCTTTCAATCAGGAAACACTAAATCTCAATAAAATCAAAGATATTTTTAAATAATTGAGAGGGAAAAAAACCCTCAAACATTTTCATCACAACTTAAGGCTGGCCTTACTTTGCAGACCTTTGGGTTCAACACTAAGGCTGAAGACTTTTGGTTTAGACGTTTCCTTCTCAGAAATTAACAAAGGGCATTAATCATTAGTAAAAATGCACCACAGTCTTAGATGTACTCACTTCCTTTAGCCACAGCAATTTAGGTGGCTGCATTTCCACAGACATCACTCCCCCTACATAGCTCAAAACCCTGTGTTGCGTTGCATTGATGCGCTCAACTTGACTGACTGCACGATGGTCCATCCACATAATAACATTCCTATAGTTTTGCCCTTCGGGGAAAAAAGAAAAAAAAGAAGATTACTTTAGGTCTGGTTTAACCCCACCTCAGTACTCTAAGTTACTAGACTCTAAGCTGCCTCACACTTCCACTTCTACATAGAAAGCTCAAATTCTATTTGTGTTAATAATACACAGTAGATATCTAAAGATAAAATTCTAGCCCTCTGAGCCAACTT
Source organism: Haliaeetus leucocephalus (assembly GCF_000737465.1). Taxonomy (NCBI): domain Eukaryota; kingdom Metazoa; phylum Chordata; class Aves; order Accipitriformes; family Accipitridae; genus Haliaeetus; species Haliaeetus leucocephalus. The sequence goes on from NW_010973284.1 coordinate 1,941,827, forward strand.
TAAGACATGCTGAGCACTGAGAACACTGACTGAAACCAATCAGGCTTGTGAGCATCCAAGAACTTTGAAACACCATGCTCTCAGACTATATTTCACTCAAAGAACCCAAACTTCTTGACAAAGTACACATATCTAGTTAAAAATATAAAGAAGCATTTTGGTGACTAAGAACTAAAAATGTGACAAAACCTGAGCAATTACGTTATAAGCTGAAATTAACTCAGGTAGTCAGCTAGCTAGCTATTTACAGGGATTCTCTTTCCTTTTCTATTGTTATGAGAAGAACTACCTTAATTCCTTTCAGAAATAGTTTCAGGGGAGTAATTTGCTGAAATGCTTTTATTTTGGATGTGGAAGGAAGAAGCATTTGGCAAGTCTGCATAACACATGAGAACAAGAAGCAAAGAACACTTTTTATCAAAATTAACCTACAGAGGACCTGCTAGACAGGTGGAACAGTAATCCAGATGACACTTCAGATTCCTCTCTTGCTAAGCACACTGCCCACTCAACTTCATGACACAGCCACTCATGCATAATCTTGAAAACATAGTCCAAGACAAGGCAGAAGTATGAGGCACACCAATATTTCTAACATGGATTGAAATACAACTTAGAACGATCAGACTGCCTGAAACCACACCGTTGCATGCCTGTATCAGTATTCAGTGCATTCTTGTCTTTTTACTTAACATCACCACTGTGTAAACTCAAAGTTCTTGGGGATATCAGAGAATAAAAAATGAGAACTGAATTTGACTCAATAGACCAAAACAGCCCCAGACATAATTAGGCACTGAACAGATTGTATGAGACTCTCAAACTGAAAAATAAATAATCTCATCTAAATTAGCAAAGGACATTTCAGGGGCGAAGCTGGTTTTTTGAGAAGGATAGGAAGAGATGACAAATACATCTGAGAACAGAAAGGGAACATACACAGAATTGTGATTACGGCTCTGTAACTACTGATTTAGCACACACATCATCTTAAATGGGATTCACTGAAAAAAAGTGCATCACAGACTTTTCTTGCGTCTTCTGAATCATCTACTCAAAAGCTAATAAAAAAAATTTAAATTTTTAGAAAAAGGTCAGACTGTTTCTGAAGTTTAGCACTGTCCTAGACAAAGACAGAACACCAGTATAATACAATACCGAAGTTGAACCTCTTGCCTGCAGCTCCACAACACAGTGAGCAGTTAGACTACACTAACACTAACATTTTTAGCATTCCTTTAGCCAGTGTGGATGGGCATTTATACACATTATGAAAGCCATGATTAGTAAAGTCTGAAGGAGGAGAAAACATGCAGAAAAGAAAAATTAGCACAGATTTCTCTAAGAAGTAGTCTCTCTGAGCCAAGATGAATGAATTTGATCTTAGGATGCCAAACATTTAGGCAAACAGTAATTAATTCTCAACACAAATTTAATTTTGCAGTAGAATTAAAATAGTAAAACCAGAAAAAAAATAGTCTTGTAAAAAAGGTTTTCTATCATCTACATCTCCAAGAGTCAGCCCCACAACTTGGCACTTGGATGAAATTGTAAATTCACTCACATCAGTGGCAAAACATGCATAGTAAAATCAATTTTTGTGCTGAAGTCCTACCTTCACAGTTGACTGCCAGAGGTTGGAACTGTTTATCCACAACAACAAGGGAACATGTAGCATCAAAACCAACCCCTCGAATCTGGCTAGCATCTACTCCACAGACAACTTTCTGCGAATATACAAAACACAGGTGAATACAAATGTATCAACATATATGCAGGTACCAGGTGAACTAGTGAGTAGAGAAAATGAGTTACGAGTTAGAAATGCAAGCTCAAACTCTGAAATTTTTGAGATTCAGTATTCCTTAACACCTCTAATCAAAACTACACCAAATAATTACCAAAAATTCTTTGGCTTTCAAAACTGAATTCAAAGGTCCATGAAAAGTTCATTAATAGCTTTTTACACAGTACTGGATAAAAACAGGAACCACAAAAATATCAGAAAATAAAGGCAGCAGAAAACTAGCAATGCTAATTTTCTCTTCTCTGAAAAAGTCTGCAGTTGAGCTGCATGTGAAACATGGACACAGGATTAGGGCCAAGTGTTTCCATCAGTTACTTCACACAGTTCCCACCTGTGGAAGCAACGATCTAGAATTGCTTTGGTAATATTATGCCACAGCTTTTTGTCTTGCAATAGTGCAGAGTCCCAGAAATAAAGTTGGTCAAACCTGTAGCAGTGATAATACCTCTGCAATGCACACCTTTTCAAAAGCTCTGCTACCAAGAGTTTGGATAGCGTATTTTTTGGAAGATTTTCCAAAAAAAAATCACCACCCCAAGAGGTCAGAACTTCATGGCTTCCAGCAGCACTGGAAAAAAAAAAAAAAACAAAAAAATCCACCCACATGGATTAAGTGCCAAGTGAGGTTGCAAGACACCTAAAATGTAATGCAATAATAAATTGCCACTTCTCAGTAACAATAAAAATATCATTATTTTAATTAGTACTATAACGAAAGACTTTCACTAGACTTGCTACACTGCCAGTCTCTTACTGGGTCTGTAAAACTATAGTTTCAGAGACCATTTTTATTGCTTACATATAAGAGATTGTATTTAAAGAGGTCCAGAGCAAGAACAAAGCGATTCACAAAGAGAAAAATCAAATAAACAGAATAAAAGACTTGCTCCACTTTAACATCAAGCTGTTCCTCCTTATCACTCCTGTCACTCCCTTCTTTTCCTTCATTCCCCCTCACCTCGTCTCCTTCATCTCAGGGCATTTCTGCAGAGCCAAGCTCATTAATGTTTGAAAAGGCTGATCAATAACAAGAGAATGGGTGAACTGTCCATCTGCAAATTACCAAGCATATCATGAATATTTAAAAAGCCAACCTTAAGAGTATGGCAGGCTGGGGCTTTATTAAGAAAGATGAAATGGCCTGCACGTGCACTGCCAAGCAAGGTCACTAATTTACTTTTACCACCAGCATGTCCAGGCAGATCCTTGGATCAGAGGGTACAAATTTTCCCTTATACTAAGTTTTATTTCAGTCTGGTTTTATGCTTGATACTATCCACAAATGTATGTAATTTATTTTGATCTTGTAATACTGGATCCTCTTATAATGAGGATGACAGGCAACAGACATTATGTTAGGCACCATCCACAAAACAGATTACAATTTCACTACAATAAATGCTCCTTTGTGACTCCAGTGCAGCACAATGCACATCTTTAAATATATGCATTACCAGGTTCTGAGCAACCTTGACTCCTCAAAGAACTGTCTCATGGCTAGAATATACACCAGTGAATCAAAACCCACAGATGTGAATCCTGAAGGCAGTGGGTAAGTCCTCCCCCTGAGCCAACAGCACAAAGGAAGGCCTTTCATTCTACTTTCAGTTGTAGCACAAGCTTCTTTCACTCTGGCCTTCAGCTCTTCACCTATATAACAGACCTTGTGAGACTACGTCAGCCATATCCTCAAGGTGCCTTTAATACACAAGGATGGTTATAAGTTACACAGTAATACAGCATGCACAGAACTGAATGTTAAAGGCCAGTGACTGGAAGACCTTAAACTTTCAAAACTTGAAGAGCTACCTGCAACACGTTATCTCCTTCTTTTTCTTCGCATACCTTTGTGACTGAGCAACAAGCAGCCCATATGTCTGCAGAGGATTGCTCGTAGTGGTCTGGTTGGGGCTCCCAAATTTGGATTGGCTGATCTGCATGTGCCACTACTGTCCCAAACCCATCTACCAAAGCTGCGCGAACACTTGCTGACCCAACATCAATTCCAACATAGTATTTTACTGGAGTCTGCTTCTTACTGTCCATTTTTAATAAAACCTGTTGGGGAAAAACATAAAAAGGGGTTAAAAACAGATAAAATGACTGATGATGTAAAACTGTGCTGAACAGGACAGGAGAGATGCTGTACAGGCACTTTGATAACTCTTCTTTGCACCAAGTCTTCACTTGGCATTTTTTAATTAATTTGAGTTTTCAAGTCTTGCACTAGTTGTACCACTTTTCTTCAAATGTTTGTATGCAAGTTGCATGACACAGAAGCTCCTGAAAAGCAAACTGTAAATTTGCATGTAAGAATATGCATGCTATGATAAAGTTCATGCATTCATACAATCAAGGAAATGAGCCGTGGCCATACAGTATCATGTCTACATAAAGGGAAAAAGAGGGAAGGCGATAGGAAGGGAAGGAAGGGGTACAGTTCCAAACTCAGTAGCAATCAGGAGCTGGTGCTTTACACAGAAGCGAAATTTCAACCCAGAGACTCCTGGGTTTTCCTGAATTCTGGCAGATGGGGAAGCTGCTCATGTCTGGTAAGTTGGACTCGTCTCTGGACAAGACAGCGAGAACCACCACAGATATGTCATTGCCTCAATGCAAACAAATTATACTCCTGAAATAGTGAAAGGGGTGGTGTGTCTGGCTCCACTGAACCCTGACCTGAAGAGGAACAAGAAGCCAAGAGCTGCTGCCTCCCATAGAGCCAACCAGCTACCGAGTGGCATATTACTGCTGAATGAGACAGTGAGCTAGGCTGAATTTCTGCAGAATCTCCAAAAAAAAAGTGGTGTGATGCTGATAATTAAAATAGCTAAGTGACAATCTGGTACGTATTACCCAATTTTGAGCCCCCCAAAGAAAACAAAAAACCAAACCACCTGAAAAACAAACCAGTTAGTTTTTTAAGAACTATCCACCATCAATCCACACAATTTTAAAGATTCAGAAGATAATTTGCTGAGAATGTGTTGACTTATGAGAACATCTCAGGAAATCTCTGCCTACTCTCTGACAACCTACAAGAACAAAGTGAGGTTAATTCATTTAATTATTCACAATGAGTTGCTTATTTCACTATATTATGTTTAACTATTTGACATTTAATACAGTGACAAACGTACTGTACTCAATTTCTCACAGTTTGTTCTTAATTAATAGTTAATATTTACATTTTAATCAAGCTGGGACAATGCCAAGTAAGAGCTGATACAAAGTATTTGAAACATCAGACAAGTACCAAGTTTAGTGGTTGTATGAATCTGTTAACCCTCTGAAACACGCAAAACTCAGCTGACACATAGCTTCCGATTTCCAGAAAATGAATGGATCAATTATAATCTGATGAATACATACTATTTACAGAGCACCAAAATGGCTTTACTCAAAAACAGCCCATCTCTCCCAAAGAAGTGACCTGGATTACTTCTGTATATGGAAAATGGGTTGGTTAGAGGGAGGGACATAGGCAAAGAGGGAAAGATTTGGAAAATATTGCTTAGTAGAGAACAATTATTCACACTGCAAATGAATCCTTTCTTTTAAAAAAAAACCAAAACACTAGAGTTTCGTGGCAAAGTATACCAAAAGCGCGACAGAAAAAGCAGTGGAACAGAAAACGGTGACAGTCCTCTTTCTATCTTCAGACAATAACAGCTGATCATATAGCCACATAGCTGTATTCAACTTTGGAAACAATGTTTTTTACCTGTTTTATTTCTACAAGACAGAAAACCAAGCCTTTTTTTTTCCTCCCTGAAACATCTTCAGTACAGGTCAAGATCTATCCTTGGGTATCAGTTTGAACATAGTGTTGGCACAATTAAGTGGCTGTTCACATCTATGGTTAGCTTATAACCAGTGCTGTTGATGGCTATTACAAATCTATAATCACTGAGGGTTAGAGGTGGCCGGTGAAAAAAAGGCAGGGAAAAAAAATCAGTCCCTTATCAGTATAACAGCTGAATTAGGACAAAGTTTAATTTGCACTTAAAACAGAATAAGCCAACACCTTGGCTAAAGAAAATTACCCAGCCTCCCCTCATCCTACCCTTTGACTGGCTCATAGAAATGTGGTTAGTCTGTGGAGATCCGTTACCATAACCTGTCCCATATGATCATTTTGTACTACCTGAATCTGTCATTTTATGATTAGACTGCTGGGGGCCAGGGACCATTTTTTGTTCTTTGCTTGGATGGCATTAGCACGAGGGAGTTCTGTCCATCACTAAAACTCCTAGGCAGCCCGATACAAACCAAAGCAGTTATCACACTGCATGCATTCTGCAAGCACCATGGGAGGGTCACTAGAGAAAACTGTACAGACTGTTAGCTTCTACCCATATCAGAAACTAGAAAAAAAATCAAAGATACAGAGCATATTGTGGTACTGATAGAAGTACTAGCTACTCTCTTGCAGCATACTGATTCTGCCCAGTAGATCAGGTGCAATACACACTAATCTTGTTAAGCAAGGTCATCTGTTCAAGCGATGAGCAATCAGCTAAAAATAATGGTCTGCCATGAGTCTAACACCTAGGAATATTGGCAAGAAACCTCGCTTTATTTTCTTGGCCCTGGCTCTATGACCTGGTCAGATCAACAAAAGCTAATGCCTCTGTCACAGAGAGGACAATTCTCCTGATATCAGTGATTAATACTGCATCTGTCAGCTGGGGATACTTACAGCACTCTGCATCTTCCTCTTAGCCCTTGGCTGTAAAAGCAGTTTTAAGACATTCTTTTCAACAGATGATGTTCACTTTTTAATTTTGCACTCCATCTCCTCAAAGCTTAAAAGGCTGGCTGCAGGTGCTGCAGATGCTGCTAGCTACTTGCAAGAAATTTTACCATAAAGAAATTCATAAGACTGTTCCTGATACTATCTCACGAATTTCCCTGTTTTTCCCTAGTTCGGCACTGCCTTCAGCTGCTGACTCATAAAAAGATGAGAATAAACCACAAGCTGCAAAGCAGATTTTTTTTTTTTTTTAAACATAGGCAAATCTTTCTTACTTGCTTTTCACAAAATACAAATAGCAAAAGGAGTATTTTACATCCTGCCTCCTTCTCACACATACACAATATTACTCTAAATTTTTATTTCTCTTGCTTGTATGGCAGCCTTGATTTTAGCTCATTAATGTGTTTTTGCTACTTAAGAGAACAAGCTTAACAGATGTTAGAGAATTAAGCACATAGTACCTCCTACTCAGCAGTTAAAATTATGGCTTTGCATTGGATTCTTCCCACAAACATTTGAAACCTGGAACCCAATCAGCCCATGTAATGTTTACTTTCCTTTTTTCCTTACTAAGCAACCAGGATGTGCATGTGTGAGTGACTGCGCAGGAAGCAGAGTTTGTTTATATGCTCAAGCAGTACGCATCAGTCTGTGCATATCCACTATTTTATTTCTGTAAATCAGTGGACCTAAGAAAGAGTTAAGTGACAAAGTCCAAAAACAAGAACCACAAACCTAGTTTAACTGGTCTTTCTCTGAGTAAAGCTCACCTTCATTTACAAAGCAGTATTTCAGTATCTTACGAAAAAAGGCTAAGAGTAAATATTAATCCTTTTTTCAAGCACAACAAGCACTAAGTTACCGAGGCTGTTCAAAGTATAGCATCTCTGCAACAAGATCCAATCTGCTTGCAAAAACATAATTTGATGCCAAGGGTTTTTCTGGAATACCAATCACTTGGTATGCCACCTACTTGTCAACCGGATCCACAAAAAATACTGTCATCTCTAGGTCGTAAGTGTCACCAGTTAGAGACTCTGCCTAAAGGTATTTCTTGAGAACCTAAGAACTCAGCAGTGAGGTTGGTGGAAAATATTTAGCCAAAGTACTTTAATAAGAATTCAAAGAGGAATGTTGTAATTCATTTTTGTTTACAGAAGGTTCCTTTGGTACAAGAGGAAGCTCCAAATCAGAAATGAAGACACTCTTTAATGGAGTTCAGAGGTAGAAGAAGGTCCCAGCACAAAATTCTTGCTTTGGAATCCGGACACCAACATTCATTGCCACGTGCAAAGAAAACTTTGCTGTGCAAATAAAACTTTGTTGTGCAAATAAAACTTTGATTTGGATTTTGTATCTACTGGATTCTTAGCATACAGCTTCTGCAGCCAATACAATCATGAGGAAAACAGCAAACTAGAAAAATGATTGTTATAAAAAGTCCTAAAGGCCCAGTCAGACAGGTCAATTCCTCAAGTGCAATATTCCTAACAAGACACCAAAATATTTGATGCATGGATGATGCATGTTTATGGAGTTCCCAAGTGATGGAAAGCAGTGGTGATAATACCACTACCTTCTATACTCTTGAAGTACCTAACTCAGGAAGCCTGGCTTCTTGCAGCCAAGAAAAAGGCCTCCAAAACTTCAATACAGCTTTGCCTGTCCATTGCAGAATTAGGACCTCATATTTACAACCTATTATTTGAATGTGCAAACAGAAAGAGGGGGGGGGGATTTTTTAAAAGACATGTCCAGCTTGACCATGTTAGTCCACGACAGTAACTGCTAAGAGAGGACAAGAAGCCAAAATTCCCTCCAAGCACTAAAACAGCAATGGCCTCTTTCTTTGCAAATCACAGCAGGGACAGAATGGCTTTTCAAACAAGCATTTATGATCAAAGGGCTACAGCATATGATAAATATTTATATGGCCCATTAAATAATAGTCTGTATAAATATTATTCAAAATGTGCATGCTGGAAACCACAGACTTCCCAGTTTATCCTTAAACAAATGTGCTAGTTTTCCCACATAGGCAATGAAAAAAAAAGGAGGGGTGAAACTGTCACTTGCAAAAATATTTCTTTAAAAAAAGAAAATCCTTAACATTATTTACTTTAATTTAAAAGGAACGACTAAGTAACCAGATGACTGATCAATTACAACTCACTACTAAACTCAGTCTGTCCTACCTTACTTCACGGTTATCAAACTGCCAGGACGTACCTTTCTGTTAAAGCTACAGTACAGGAAGGCTGCACACTCACATGCACGCAGGCCGAAGCTCAGCAGAAGTATTTATCAGCGGCAAGTACAGATTTTGTGGTATCGTGTGCTTAAATACAAAGAATTATGAAGGACTGGCACGTCTGTTTTAAACTTTGATCTTTGGAACGCTGCAGGCTGCCCAGACCCAGTGATCATGGATAAACAGTATGTTTTTAGTAGTGCAGCTGTGCTCTCCTATGGATTACTGAGAAAAAGATTAACAGGCTCAAATTAGGCTTCATAATCTTAATGTGAAAAGATCTAAACATGTTAAATAAAAGCTGTTTTTCAATTGTAGAAGAGATAAAACTAAAGAAGCATTTTTGACATTATATTGGAAATTCAGCCGTTCGTTGGCTTTCTAGGGTTACAGTAAACTAACAAAAGTGGTGGTGGTGGTGGTAGAGTGGCAATCTCTTCTTGAAGACAGTGAACTCCCTTTCCTCTTCCAGGATCTTTAATTCCTGTTTGGATGTGAAGAGACAAAGAAGGCACATGTCTGTGTGGGAGAGTGGGAGCAGATGGGGAATTCTAATGCTGCGTTGAAGGGCAGTACTAATATAGAATAATACCCTTAAATGCCCAAGGGACTATGCTATAACTATCAACAAGCATTTATTTTTCAGCTACCTAACAGCAAACAAAACAAAAACAAGGAACAAAAGCACACCTCATCTCCCCTTTTCCCTTCCCAAAACAGAAACACGTACATGCAGGAGATCTCCGTCTTAGGAATGCGAGGACTGTGTTAACAATAACAAAACTGGAATAAATAAAAAACAAGCTGGAAAGTATGCTTCTTCACTAAAAACCACACACTTCTAGATTATTTTATCCATTCTCTGGTAAATTCTGTGGAGCTTTCTCACATCTTAGAACAAGGAAAAAAAGCTTCAAATAGTGGAAGGGACTACATTTTAGTAGTAGAATCAGACCCCAACTCCCAGTCCCATAGTACCTAGACTGTTCCACCAAAACCCTCCCAATTGCCCCCCCAACACCGTAACGTAGTCTCAGTAAATCCCACCACAGGACTGAAAATATTCCACTACTTTCTAGTATCTCCTTTTCTCTCTATAAATAATTCACTATGTACTAATCTTCTGTAATGTCTCTCCGTATCTTTTTTTTTTTCACCCTCTCTCAGTGTCCAAGACAAAGCCATTACTTCATCGCTGCCTTCTGCCCTTTAATTCTATCTTTTCTATCTTAAATACTTTCAGACCAAACTACTTCCACCTGCTCTGATATAAAGCAAGACATATCCCGGTTTATTCTTGTGTAACTAATTAGCAGAGAAATAAAAATGACTAAGCAAATTTTTCTAAGAAATGAGATCCAAAATTTATTTATTTTCAGCTTCTACTGCCTACATAGATATCTCACTCATGAACAGCAGAAAGATGTCAGCATGACCAGTGTCAACAAATATCAGGCTCTTAAATATACAACAGAGTTGTTTATCATCTGCTCTAGAAGAGATTTGTACTAAAACAGAAAAATTACACTCTCCTTCCAGTTTCTCTCTTGAACTCACACTGGCAGATACAGCCCATAGTACCACTGATCAAATAAGAGCAACGGCATTCTGTACCCTGATTAAAGAGAAGAGCGTGGCTGCACTGGGTCAGATGAAAGGTCCAATTAGTACAGTATCCTGCCATAAAGAGCAGAAGCCATAAGAAAAGATATGCCTGTCCTTTTCATCCAGCAATACTTCCCCAAGACACCTTCCTCCTCCTGCTATTGTAGAGGCACTTCCTGAGCCAGAAATTTTATCTTTAAGATTAGCAGACCTTGAAGGCTTTTTCCTCTCTGAAAATGTTTGTGCTTTTTTTGAATCCAGGGAAATTTTTGTAACTGCAATCTACTGTGGTAGTGAGTTATAAAGTTCTGTGTAAACAATGCAAGAAAAAGTCCTTTCATTTGTTCTGAGGGTGCCACCTGTTAGTTTTGTTTGATGGGCCCGAGCTCCTGAGGTAGAGGAGACATTAAGCAATTGCTCCGTATTTACCTTCTCCATGCAGTCATGCTTACATTGCATTCTCAGTCATCCCCAGAAGGCTTACTGCAGCTATCTACAGACCATGGATGATGAGCTGAATTCACAACCTTAACATGGTCAGGTAAATCAAAAAGCATTTTTCTGCTCTCTGACTGTTCATGGATGTGGCAATAATAAGTAGCATCATACAGTGCAGTAGTAAGTATTAATAAGCAGCAAGCAATGATCCCAAGACCGCTTTGGGCAAGTAGAGATATTGCTCAGAGACGCTCACAGCAGAAAAATAACGTGTTGGTGTCAAAGGAGAGGTGCTGCTTTGGAGCAGAGAGGTGGCTATGGAAGGCCAGGGATTTCAAACTTCAGGCGGTTCCCAAAACACTGGCCCTCAAAGTATGGCTAAACAGAGGAACCCGGGAGCTCCTCCCAGCTACACGCTTGGAGAAGACTTAAGGCTACCGCTCACCCTGATCTTCTTTGGAAGGAAGACCAAGGCACCCACATGGTTGTTGCATGCCCCGATAGGCTCTGCATTGCAACAGGCATGAGACTAATGTCACAGCATGCCTCGCAAAGCTGCCAGGCTGCCTGGTCAGAGACAGCCTGTGAGAGCACAGACAGACCAGCTCTCTCACTCTAAGATTATCAGTGTGACAGCGGTAAACAACTGGGCTGCCCCATTTGTTCCCCAGCCTCTAACCATGCTGCACAGAAGAAAGAAGTTCAGCGCACTCTGCCTCACTGCTCATCTAACACCAGGAACTGCAGGAAACAGCTGCAGAGAGGAGCTCTCAGGAAGAAGGAAGGCTGAGCAAAGAGCCACCAGAACACACAAAATGAGATGAGAAGGCTCGCACTACTGGGGAAACCTAACAGCTCCAAATCCCTCTGGGGCTCTGTTGGCCCTGCTTGGACTGGGCTGTCACTTCAAAAGCAGGGTCTGATCCTGCATCCATTAAAGTCAGTGGCGAAACTCCCAGCCATATTAGTAGTTCAGGATTAAACTCTTGACACTTCTGAACGTCACAGGTGCATTCACACGTCTGCAGGATTTTGAATGCTTGCCATAACCTACAGTTTGTCAAACAGAGGAAATGTTGATCAGTTTATGCCAAGACACAATTCTCACTCAGGAAAACCTAAGGAATTAAGAGGGTATATGGCAGCACCCTTTCTTCTCCGCACCCTGAAAATGGCAATCAATACAATTCATGCACACCAACCTATTTAGATCTATTCCCTCCTCTGACACCGCAGCTGCATGCATCCCTAAAGGCTGTACTAATGATCTGGCAGACAGACATGTCCCAAATGACACTGCAGAATGCTTGAAGCTCTGAAAGAAGACACTATCTTGTTTACATTGACTGTGAGGTGGAAAAAAAAGCCATCTGATTATTACATAAATTCTAGCTGTAACAGCTTCATGACTAGTTGAAAGGAGGTAACAGGCTCCAAAATGACTGATGGATCCAAGTGGTTGGATCCGTCAGCTTATTAAACTAGTGCTAAGGAAGATCTTTCTTATTCCTATGTCTCTGTCACTTTAACCTACCCCATGCTGGACAGAAAGAACAATCTCCATTCATTGCCTGTAAAAGAGAGGCAGATTCCTGTACTGTGACTTTTGTATTTTTTTCATTCTTTTCTGAGGTATAATGGGAATGGAGAAACAAATAAACAAACAAACAAACAACAAAACACAAAAAAAGCAGTGCACAGTAAACACATCCCTAGCACGATAATGTTAATTTATAAAATATCTGTTTAAATCATAAAATATAACTTGGAGTAGAATGCACTTCAGAAGGCACAATTACAGTTCACGTAACCACAGACACACACTAGCTTTAAATTGCATTCCTGGAGCAAACAAGCCTCAGCACCATGAACTTCAGTGCAGGGTACATACACTGACCTGGAATCCTGGGTAAATAAAGCCATCATGCTACTGTGGATATCAAATTAGCCAACTTTAGTTAATGCTGATACTCTAACTCTAATCACATCTGTAGATTCCAGTGCTACATCAAGGTTGAATTTGGCACTAGCTGTGTGATTACGTATCAGCAGATCAGTATAAAAATAATTTGTTCTGAGTTCACAGTTTTATGAAATGACAAAACATCAAAATTAGCATTCTGGCTGAAATCCACTGCATTTCCCATCAAGGCTTACACATTTAAGCAACATCTGAACCAACTGTCTATAATTACTCCTGGCAGATACTGGAACATTTAGGCCAGTAGTAGATGCAACAGTGAAATCAATTTTTAAAGACATGCTGTAAACCACTTCTTTCAAGACGCTCAGCCCAGAAGCAAACATGTGTCTATAAGCTGAATCCACAGTTTACTATACAGTATTTGTTCACTCTTGCATAGTAAGAGCATGAGAATGACAGCCCTAAGTAATCTGTAATTTTAAAATTAAACATTTATTTGGGCTGCAATTCCAAAAACACTAGCTCTGAAGTTCCTGTCACAATTACTGATGAGGAAGAGAGGTTGCACATTAGCTTAGGTTAAAAGAAACATAAATTCTGCACAAAAATCAGATATCTAGATAGACTGTACATGTATAACATGTCTACATCCCTTTCTTTTTTACAGTGAAGGAAGAATCACATCTGCTCATGTGAGTTCTCTTCCTTCTCCCTACATACACAGCTGGAGGGTTTTGTTTCTTTGGTTTGTTTTTATCAATGCAAAATCTGCCTTCTTAATGATCCAATCAGTCTCATAATTTCAAACTCCTACAAAGACAAGCCTGAAAGGGTATCAGACCAACACCCCTCTGTAAGTTCCCTTCAATGACTTTCTCAAAACATACCAGAAGTCAAGGGCTTATAAGCTTGCTTGCCTCAAACAGCTGAAGGTCACAAAATTTTCAAACTTTATTTTATGAACGGTCTGCGTACTTTCCCTTTCACACATGGAAATGCAGAGGGGAAACTGAAGGCAGCTCAAGGCACCAACCAGAAGGTATTAACACAAGCCAAAAAGCCAGACAATGCTGACCAGAGACTTCCCTTTGAAAATGAAGCTCAGAAACACCTTTCTACCAAGGCCATACCACTACTGTTGATTTTGCACACCAGGCTCTTTGATATTGCAATGGCAGGTACCAGGGAAAAAAATTCAATTTAAGTCATTAGAAAAGCCCAAGATACAAAACAGGAACTCGCAGGAGAGCTGTTCTGATCCTCTCCTGTAAGTCTACTAGTTCTCAGGAAACAGATCAACCTCTAACAGAATCAAAAGAATGCTTAAATGAAGAACAGCTTATTGAAAGAGAGAAGGCAGACTTATTGAGGAAGTACAAGAAACAAAATGGCTAAGAGCCCTTATTTGGGAAGAGGATGACTTTTTCAAAAGAAGCAGCAGTTTCAAATATAACTTAGCTGTAGGACTGTTAGCAACACAGGACAGAGTAACAAAAGTGGCTAAGAATACCCATAAAAACTTCCCAGCACAGTACCAGTTTATTTAGTCTCTCCTGACACTCTAAATTTATTTCTGCCCTGATTCTTACAGCTGGGAACAGCTGTACCTACAAGAACCCAATTCCCCCCGTTTTCCTCTTTCATCCTCCTGTCCCAGGCACCCTTCCCAGGAAAAAAAAAAAAAAAGAGCTGCCTTTTTTTTTTTTTACCATATGCAAGTACATATTCCTGAAGGAAAGGGGGCCATTAACATTTAAAGACACTTTAAAATTTCAGTATGTTTTTGTACTATATTTAAGTACATTTAGAAAAAAGTTAATTTCAATAAATTAAGCAAATGATCTTCCAGGACGAGGGAATACATGAGTATGAAAAACGAGACCACCTTCACAGTAATGGGTCTGTTTATTACTTTCCAAGAACCTCAAGAGATGAGAGAGCCCCCTCCTCTCCTTCCCCGACATTTAAGTGTTCTCCAGAGAAGAGGCACTGATGCTAAATTTATTAAACTAGCTAACAAGTCCCAGGCACCTCAGCAGAGAAAGAATCTGCAAGGTCACCAGTTCCTAAATGGTGCAGAGCACGTCACTAGCAAGGAACACGGCCATTATGGGGAGGTCTGGAGCCAAACACAAGTAAACTCCACCAGGTTATTGGGGTGGGCTCCATGCCAGCCCACAAGCTTTATGAGAACGCAGGAGCAACCGCCATACAAAGGAGACAGTGCTGCAAAGGTGCGAGAAAACGGAGCTGCAAGAGGCGGAAGGAGGCAGCGATGGAAGCAAGCAGCGAGAGGACACCACTGCCAGCAATACCTGTGCCAGAGCCACAAGACTGGAAACTACCAACTTGAGTAAGGGCAAGAAATACATTTAAGGAAATCTCCCAGGGATCTGGAGGATTAAGGAAGTACGTAAGTGATGTATGTCCCACCTGCCTACGTCAGGTCATCGGAGCGCTGCCATTTAAAGCTCAGGGAAAGGCAGCAGGGAAAATGGTGACTCCCTACACTGCCGTCTGCAGCAGGAGGCATTGGGAGGAAGGGACGTGCCTACCCCAACCCTGCAAAATCTCAAGTGCCTCCCCAGGCTCTGCGCACCCCCTGTGCTGCCTGGAGCCTGTCAACGCAAAGGGACCGTGAAAAAGGGCAGACCCGTTCTCATTAAATTTAGGCGTTATATATAGGCTGTGCTGTTGAAAACCATCAGTAAAAGCAAACTTTGGGAAGCCAGGCTTGGGAGGCTAGAACGTAAATCCTGTAATGCCCCACCAGCGACGCGAAAACCAGGCTCTGAAACCACTTCGGAACAATTTAATCGCGCAGCCAGCGAACGCCCTGGGCAAGCTGCATGCGGCCTCGGGGGGTGCGGCGAGAGGGGTTCCCTGGGGAGAAGGCCGGAGATGGGTGTTACACACGGCCATCGCAGGTTTTTTAATTAAAAATAAAAAAAAAACAAACAAACAAAAAAAATCCCAAACCAACACCACAAACGCGACAGGGTTTCTCAACCAGCAGCACCTCACGAACAGGGAAGGAGCCGAGCCCAGCCCAGCCGCCGCCGTCAACGGCCGCCGGCGGCGCGCGCGGGCCTGAGGGAGCGCGCGCTCCCCCCTCAGGGGCGGCGCCCAGCCTCGCCTGGCTGAGGAGAAGCCCGCCCGGCCGCGGCTAGTCGCCACCGGGCCTCGGCTAGCGTCAGTCACTTACTTGTCCAAACTGAAACACTATATTAGCTGCGCAGGGAGCGGGCTAGAGAAACCGCGCTTTTCCTGACAGGGCAATTTCCTGACCGCCGGCCGCTGCCGGGAAGCCCGCCGCGCTTCTTTCCCCCCCCGCCGCCCAGCCTCCCCGGGCCCGGCCGCGCTTGCGCTGCCGTTCCCCGTCGGGGCGGGGAAGGGGAGGCGGGAGCGGCCGAGCCTCCCCCGCTCGCCTTTGAAGGCTGAGCCGGCCGGTGCCGGCATCTGGTTTGCATTTGGGGGCCCGCGTGTGGAGCTCTCGCCCCCAGCGCCGTTAAAGGGATCTGCTGTGTGTTAGGCATAGCTGTCAAACTGCACTGCCCTGGAAAGCCGAGAGTGCACTGCGCCCTGTCAGGAATTCAACTGATACGAGTATTTTTGCCTCGGAAAGGGAATCGTATTTCTCCTTTATTTAAAAGCGAATAAAACAGAAACAAGGAGGGGGGGTGGGGGCGGTGGCTCTTTTCGTTAAAGGGGCTGTTGCCAAATCGTATTTCTCAGCCGCAGCCCTGTTGTCCTACAAGAATGCAGAAATATTGGGGGTTGCAGAAGCATTTCGCATTTAAGCGGTGCAAGAAGCCGCAGCGAGAGCCAAGGGGAGAATCAATACAGGGGAAAGAGCAGAAGGGTATGTCTGGACTGAGGACATCCCCCACCTTGACCCATAAATATATACTCGCTTCTTAAATAAATAAAACGGGACTGCAGGCCGTGAGTTATGCTGCGCGGGGTTACTCCGTTTGGAAGTTTTACCTGAAAACTGGTAAAATTCCTGATGTCAGGAATAAACCCTCAGTTTATTTAAGGTCTGCTTAAAATGGAGGACAGGGCAGGGCAGTAGGATCCCCTCAAATGCATCCCTTGAAAACAGAGAGACCGGCCAGCAGCGGCTGTGCGCTATGGCGGTGGGTAGGACCAGACCCCACCACCTCCCTCCACAACCCACGTAGGGAGGAGCGGATGGAAACCCTCACATTCCCATGATGTCCAAACACTTCTGAAGAGGCCCCAGGGAGCCACCGGGGATTTTTCCCGTTATCCCCCAAATATTCTACAGCAGGAAATCGTGTAGCAAAAAGCTCTCTTGCAACATTTCCAGAGTTTTCCCACTTTGGCCCAGGCAGAAATACTGCAGGAACAACCTTGCTCAGGGAAAGATGAGTGTTGTCTCGTGGTTAGAGCACAGGGTTCGTGGTCAGGAGCTGTGGGTTCTCATTCCAGCTTTGCCACTGAATCATTTTGAGAGCTTTGCTAGTCACTTTGTATTAGAACCAGTTAGTAATTTTCCGTTGGAATGATTTTCTGATGGAAAACACTACTTCTACAAAACTGAAATCTTCTGGGTGAAAATTGACTTTCCGTTGGGAATACCTTGTGTCTAGGCGGGGTAGGAAAGGACATTAGACCCAAACTGAAGTATTTGGAGTTTTCTTGCATTGGTCCAAATGTTTTTCTTTGAATAGACAGATACCACCCTCCTGACTGTAATTCCAAGTCAGCTCATTGCACGGTGGGAGCGTGTGCTCTCATGCTCTGCTTTGCTCCCCGGGAGGTCTGCACCTCCTGTAGTGGGATGCAAATTTCTCTCTTCTGAGACCTATACATCCCGATCTGAGTCAGACCGGCCCAGGCACGCGGGCACCTGGCCCATGGGAACAAATCGTAGCGTAAGGCTTCCGCTCTGACCAAGGAAGTGCACCACGGAGAGTATTAAGTTCAGAGACACAAACAAGCTGTTTCACTTTAGTTCAGTGACCCAAAACAAAGTACTGTGACTGTGGATATACCAAAATGTTTTGTTCAACTGAAAAGCAGTAAAATGAAGCCCAGAGAAACAGACCTGAGTGTGCTTCTACTCTCGCTGACAATCAAATCCTATAAACCCTTCCGTACACATGCTGACCTCCCGTTTATAGCTCTTGCTCTTCGCCCTCCCAACTATCTCCCTTCTTCGCTGTTTTGTTCCAGAATCCTATTCCTCTGTTCATTAAAAACATTCTGTCCTCTGTATATTCATAGATGGCTGACACTTTCTTTTAATACAAATAATGCTTGTTCTGCTCCCATAGTGTATATGTAGACACCATTTACATCCCTTCTTAACTTTTGTTTTGCCAAGTTAAACATTAACCATCTACATTTTCTTTCATAACAGCAAGTTTTGGATTATCTAATAAGTTTTCTCTGCACTTGTTTCAGTCAGAATTCATCCTTTCTGAACATGAGTGATCACAGCCCAACATTCAAAATGATGTCTTGCTACTGAGTTGACAGTGGCAATAATAATTCCCTATGCACCCTTTTAGTTACAGACAGGGATCAATTTTGCCTTTTCTACACATATATCACATTAGTATCTCGATTTATCCAGGTCTTTTTGCTCCAATAAATAGCAGGGGGAAAAAAAATGTCTAAGTACAGACAAATGTATTAACTTTTCCTTAACGCATTTTTCCATTTCATTACACTTCTCTAGCACTCACATGGTTTCTTTCCAAGGGGCTGACAAATGAAGATATTTTCAAGAACAGTTACAAGATCTCCAGCCTCCAAAACCAAAGTCCTGAAAATGCTTTTATTTTAAACGAAAGATCAGAGTTTAGATTATCACATATTCCCAAGACCACATGAGGCTTAATTCATTACTCCTTTGAAATATTCTGAAAGCTGAGGGTTAAGAGGTGTTATATTAGTGCAGAATAATGGTGATTAATTTGTGCTTCATACCAAATGCAAGAAAAGTAGATGCGTGCAGTGAATCCTCTGTAATTTCAAAATCTTTCTATAAACTTGAAAATATCTTGTAGATATATGTACCTTAAATGGAACACAAGACCACTTTTTTCTATTTAGAGTGTGGCTGTTGTAGTTCTGCTTCAGATATTACTGCTTCGAATAACCTCCCTCTTTTTCCAAGATTCTGGACAGATTCACTTAAAATATAGCCTTTTGCCTTTTCATTACAGAGTAACTAATGAAAATTCCATTTTAAATGTGCTTTCTGTGAGACAGGAACATTCTTTTTTTCATTATTAACAAAAGCCCGTATTTCAAGCTGTAGGGGTACAGCTTCAGGTAGCGTAAATCAGCATTGCTCTGAGATGGCCTGCAGTCCTCTCAACCAGCACTGCAGAACAATTTAGTGGTTTTAGATGACAGTTGGCATCTTTGAAATATTCTCTTTTGCAGAACTAGACTAGATGTGACACTTGCTGGAGAAGAAATCTTGCATAAATCTGTCTAAAAAGACTCACTTAATCATATTACTTCACTAGCAGTGGTAACCTTTGGAGGCCAAAGTCCAGACAGGTTGAGAAATGGAACATGAGTACATAAAGGTGACAATTCCATTAACTGCAATCAAAGAGAGAGGTGAATGGTGAGATAAAGACAAATGACTTATTCTATAAAGAAAAGAAAATATGTGTGTGAAGGGGAAAGAGACAGAATGAACATTTTCCAGCCTTGTCAAGGAAATAAAGATCCAGTCCCGCTCCACTGAGATCAACACAAAAACGTCTCTTGGCCTCCCTGGATGCAAGCTCTGGCCCAGCATCCCAGCCTCCTGTTAAATGTTAGTGCAAACCGTCATTTCAGGAGCGCGCATGTACACAAGTGAGACGCCCTAGTAGAAAACTACATGCAGAATGACTTGCTGAATTGCCCACCATCGCCTTGCTGGAAATGCGAATGCTGGCATTTTGCAAAAATAAGTGAGTGCAAAAATTGTTGGCATTTCTGAATCCGGTGATTCAGGATTCTCAAATATACCAGACAAGATCTTTCAGTCTAGCGGGGTGCACTTCAACCCCAGAGGCTGAACCGAAATGGCTTTGGGGCTTTCTTTTGGGCCCCAAATCAGAAAGTGTGGGTACATATTGATAACTGAAACTACCACCACAGGGGGGAAAAAAAAGTTCTTACACAGGTTCAGTGCCAAACTTCAGCACAGATAAAAGAGAGACTCTCAGGGCATATTCTCATCCAGTAGCCTTCAGTGAGGCCAAGGACGGCATAAGTAGCATTGCTAGGACAACTTCACATTACCTAAGTTTTTTCAGAGGAGGTGGAAGCTTTAAGAGTAGCCATGCTGGCTACTGAGCTGCTTTGCAACAGTAGAAATAAAGCCACAAAGGTATCTAACCTATTCTCTCTCAAAACTTTCTCAATTTAAGATAAAGAGGAAATGAATAATATAAAATCTATCTATATATACAATCTCCTCCTCTTTTGCAATTTTACCACTTATGTGTGGCGTTTTCAAGAATTTCTATGCAGAAAACTTCATCTAAAACTAATTCATCTACCAAAACAAAACATGCAGATAAGCAGATTGTTTTACTTACAGAAGCAGAAATGGATCTCTGAGCATTCAAAAATTCTGCTTGCCTAGGTATTGATGAGCATAACTGAAGGGAAGAAAAGATGTATAAAGGGTCGTGTAACACATGCTTGCTTAGGCAGTTAATACAAGCACCTGAGGATGGTTTTCAATCTCATTTTTAAGAAGCAGTATAACACTGGTATAGGAAATAGAAGCTGGGGAATACTCTGGATGAAATGCTTACTGAGTCATTAGACTAGGACTATTCATTCAAACAGGGAAATAGGGAAGTAAAAACCAACTGAATACTATGCAACGACAAGAAGGGATTTTTGACTGTACAGTAGGAAAAAAAGGAAATTTCCTTTGGGGAACTTTTTCTGTTTTTAACAGAGATATTAAGTTACTCTTAGATACTAGAGCAGCCAAAAAGGGAAATCCCTGTTTTACACGGCTCTAAATATAGCTAGAAAAATAATTCAGATTTTATCCTTTTGTGGCCCGTTTCCTTACATTTTGGGTAGCTCACCTTTTAATACAAAAGTCAGAACCTGGTACAAACAAGCATCCAATATTTCAGGCTCCACCAAAATTCCAGTGTCTTGCCCAGGGCCTGTTCCTGCCTGCCTTCTTGGCTGGGTACCAATATCCTTTATTCTCAGGGGAGTGAGCCTTCCAAAAAACCACTTGGCACTTGGGTCAGGGCTGCTCTGTTTTCCTAACGTTCACGGCAGGCAGGATGTTTTCTGACTCTGGTACCCAACAGTTGAGCATTCCAGACAGCACGGGGATTTTTCTTTCAAAACCGCACTGCCCATGCCATAAGAATAAGTGAAGTTCTGTGACACCATGTGATCCGTGTGGGAAAATAGGATGACTTTGTTGCCGAACAGCGATACACAAAGGAAGAACGTGCACGACTCTTCCCACCTTTACAAACTCCTTCTGTGGTGTGAATACTGAAAAAATTCTGGCTTAAAGTCATGTTTTCACCAACTCGTTTCCCTGTGGGAAGACTGCTGGATCACCACAGATTAGGTTAAGGAGAAGACCCCCTCCCCGCCCAAATGCTTGGCCAGAAGAGAAGCCCACTGCTGTGGTGTAGCGGAGGGGATGCTCAATAATCTTTGCACACATTGTTGCTGTACCCATCGTGTTGCCGGCACGTGAAAATGTTCTGTTTGCTCCCCAGAACAGGATCAGTCTGTGAGCACACAGCACAGATACCCCTGCAACTTTTGCATATCCCTTTACACTCCTTAAATATTAGAAATATGACTTTAACATTTCTATTTTAGTAATTCCTGAGATCACTGATGTCAGTGCCAACTACAGCTGTGCAGCCTTTGCCTTCTGGAACAGAAACTACATAGGTGAGGGCAGGTAGGTTACAACTCACAGACCGGACTGGACTCCTCGCTGACCAGGAGCAGACATACTGCCCCGCTCTGTCTGGGAGGCAGATTTGCCAGAGACATCTTCCATCATAGCTCTATGCCAAAATCCAGACGTGCAAAATCGTGAAAACACAATCTGTTGAGCTGGAAATGAATTTCACAAGCCAAGCTGTGAAAATCTGTCAAGCTCCTCAGATTTCTCAATACCTTACATCTCGTGAAAAATAACTAACAGAGGTTAAATATTTTTCTGCAACATCCCTTCAAGACTTTTTCCATAGAGTATGACCAGCTTACGTGAACCAGTTTGTTACAGTGGTGATATATCATACAGTGATGCCAAAATCCAGTCAGCGTGGAGAAGGGTTGAAGAAAGCTCAAGCACACTTCAAGCAGCATGTCCTGTTGCCATGCCGGGGACTTTCTACAACAGACAAATCCTATTTTGCCCTTTGAATTCAGACACTAGTGAACACAGTCACGGGAGGCAACGTACCGTTAGCATCTGTTAATTCGTAAAAAAATATAATTGTCTGTTCTCCAAGGGTAAGATCGTTAACTGGAATCTGGACTTCCCATTTTATAAACAACATGCAGCCTTTCTCTTAAAACTCATTGCAAAATGTATAAATGATGTTCTAAAGCCAGCACTGTAATATTTTAAAATCTTAAATTCAACAGGGGCTTATTCAAGTACGTAAAAAGAAGTTTATAGGATCATTTAGCCACCTGCAAATCATACAAAAATAAACCAAACAGCACTAGAAAGTGGAATAAAATCACCATATATGTAGCTAGTTCCTATAGCAGTTAGATTTTCATGCTCTGTATACAACCCAAAACAAATTGTCTGCTTATAATTAAAATACGATACTGTTTCCAAAAGTCTTGCCTCTAGGGAGGTAATTTTATACCATGGGGCAGATTCAGCCCTGGTGTAGTATTTCTGATTTTCATGGAATTACACCGTTAAAGAATTTCGCCCAACATCTTACCCACACTGATGCAATTCAACTTTTAAGGGACAGTTATGGGGTTTCCTCCTAACTCAGGCCAAGTTTCTGGAACAAGGAAAGTCTGTAAAAGAAACCGTTGGAGGGATGTTTTAGTCTGGCATTTAGGAATATTCACATATTAGAAAACGTCACAGGATTTATTTTGTACGTCTTACACATTAGAATGTCTTGCTTTTTTTTTTTCCTTACAGATACATTGCCAGTAGGAGGTCACAGCAAAACAGAATAAAACCCAAAGAAATGTAATGAAACAATTATGGACAGCTGTGAGTAGAAAGACATTTGTGGATCCAGTTAATTCTGGTTCATCTTTGTTATATAAATCTATTTTACAAACTTAATGTGTTGCCTGAGCTTGTAATATATGATTAACAGAATGCCTGCACCACTCAGGACTCTGGAGAAAAATGTAAGATATAAATTCTCCAACATTTTAGGTAACTTTAAATATTTTGGGCATGATTGATCTCACATAGTGCTTTGGATTTATGCTTTGCATGACAGATGGAAATCAGAATATACACACTGATGCTCTCACTGATGTTGAAAACTTCTGTGCAGAACCAGAGAAAATGAGCTATAACACTTCCCTCCTCCCAGAACTAACCTGGTCTTTCCTAAAATCATGCAGCATCATAGGTCATGGCCGAGAAAACAGGAGTCTCCCCAGCTCTTCCTGCCAGTGCTGCACATACCCGGCACCGTGTGGGTGGGTGGGTGTGTGCAAACAGTGGAAATGTGATGCTGTCAGAGGTCTGGGGGAGATTATTGCATTCCCTCTGCAGTTGTTTGAGCTGCCCGAACAGCATAAAGCAGATACCTAGGCTCTTAAAGCTTCCTGGGAAAATCAACACTGTTTCAAAACCATATCAGAACCAAAACTATGGAAAGATTAATCAAGGGGTCAAGAGGGAAGGATGCAATAGCTTTTGACAGCAGTGAACTGGTAAATGATGTACCCAATGTTGAGCTCTCTTACAAGTCACAATGTTCAGTGCATCACTTCGAAAACTCCTTTAGACTATTGACATGATATTAGAAAGGACATGGAAAAAGATAGAACAATCAAAGGTACATTTTAAATTTCCTACTTGCATTTTTACACTAATCTGACAATCATAAAGCCTTAGTGTAAATCAAATGGATCAAATGCTATCAGTAAATTAAAACATATATAGAAATATGTGTACAAAAGTTAAAAAACTTTTTGGCACAGAAGACAGCTGCAGTTCAGAGTTTCTTCCAGTGTTAAGCACAAGCAGCAGAATGAAACTGCTTTAAGCATTCTTTAAAATCACATTCTGGTTGCTAACCTTTGGATTTTGGAGTTTGTCTTTCTGAAGCAATGATAAAAGCATCACAGCTTTAATGAACTTTTTAAATCATTGACCAGTCTGAAAAACTGAAAGTGAAATAAAAAGCAAGACACAACAAAAATAAAAAATACTGTACATTTTTGCCCTGTCAGCCACAGCTAGGAATTGTTGTTATAAAGCAAGATAAAAAATTGAGGAAGGAAATGAACGGTAACTGCACTCTTATTTTAGGCTATTTTATGTCAATTGTTTCAAAAATAGGAGTACAAGACTGGGTACATAACTCCACCCTCTCCAAGAATTGACCAAATCGTTGTTTCTGTGTGCGATCCAAACATGGAAAGAGTTACCTTACCTACAACATGTTGTAATCACGGAAATATCATGAGATCTTCTAACTGACACCTCGTCCCCATCATCACAACACACACTGAAAAGTCATCATCTTGGGAGATACAGGACTGGACAATTAGGAGGGCAGATAATTATCCCATGGGCTGCAAAAATTTGCCTCAATGGAATCCTGGCCACCGAGAGTCAGCAGCTAAGAAGCAAGCCCCCGCGCGTGGGGCGCAACTCCACCATGATGGGCACCCTACCTATGGGAGCTCCGTGTGGTTGCTGAGAGCACAGGGGCCTGTACAGACCCCACTAAGAAGGTGACAGGGTTTGGGGAGGGAGGCCAGTGGGTTCCAACACCTCTGTACCTACTCTCTTTTGCTGCCTTCAAAGGGAGTGATGCTTTAGCTCTGTCCTCTCATTGATTTGTATATTCTACTGCTGTAAGTCAAATTCCCCCCCCCCCAAATCTTAAGTAAGCTCTAAGAATTGAGAGGAGGGAGAAGAAGCTTTTACTGAACGAAGCAAGTTTTCCAGAATAAAACCTCATCCTTTTCAACCACCTATTACAGTCAATCTGATTGGCTAGTGCCATGCTTCAAATTTACTCAGTTTTTTTCCCTTACTTTATTGCTTTTAAATTAACTGGTAGCTCAAAGTTTCATCTAAAGATATTTTGTATGCTTTTTCTACCTTAAAAAAATGCCCATCTGAGAATTATTTACCCAGCACCTAGCTTTAGGAAGTCACCTTGATATGGGAGGAAAAATATCTGTTAGAATTGCTGTATTTTAATATGTTAGTGAAGGGAAAGAAATCCCAGATAGAGCTGTGGATGTGACTGTTTATCATAATTTGAGAAAATATATGTTCTAGGTCAGCTCAGTGGTACTCATGTCACTGCGTTTCTAATGTTGTTGAAAACTGACACCAATAGCATGATCTGAATAACTTAAAATTTTGACCCAAGAGTAATGTCCCTCTTTAAAAGAAAGACCTCTAGAATTAAGACTTCAGCTGCTCCATCTTGAGCTAGAGAACTATTTTTCCAAGCTGCTGCCTGTATTGGGCTTCAAACCAAAACCGAATGAATGCAAATGAGGAAGCAGTTTAAATACCTGGAGGCTTTGGGGGGTTTGGAACATCAAACCCTTCAGAGTACAAAATATTTGCAATTTGGTATTGCAAGCATTTCCCTTCCCACTGGAAGGTTAATTTATCATAGAGACGTACATTGCTCTCAGACCATATCACGGGCTGGTCATGTTCTTGCTACATTAACTTAATCTCAACCAGAAGAAAATTAGTGTCACCTGTGGTGGGCGTTGTCTTTGTCAGATTGTTCTCTTGTAAAACAGAACCAAGCCAGAGGCTGAGAGCAAGGCTAAGGATCTCAGTGGTATTTTTGGCCCTATAATCATGCCCTTTTCAAGGTAATCCATATTTTAGCAGCAGCCCCTGATGTTATCTTCATTTGTAACCTGTTGCCATATTTATTCTATACAACTTTGCACAGAGCCTAGGACCGCGGAGCCTTACTGACTGCAACTCCTCCCAGCTCAGCTTCCATCAATACATCCCAGCCATTTGCAGCTTGTTTAGCATGCGAAAGCCCACACTGGTACTCAGTTGAGTAACGATGTTCTTATTACACCCACTCAATGTCCTTAATATTGGGTAACAGGAATCCAGGGGATGAAACAAGATGTTACTTTTTGTTTCGTGGTCCTGAATCCGTAAGCTCTAGTTCTAGGGGGGGTATCTGCTCTTTGACAACACTTCCTATATTGTGTTTCAGCCAGGAAGATGGATGTACCTTAGTTAAAATGAGTCATTCACTGAACCTAGGCCAAACTTTGAAGCAAATCTGGGCCAGTTTACTGCCTCAGGAGGAAACCTGGTTTTTGCATGAATTAGATGTGAAAATAAGCAGAGCCTGACTGACATCTTCTCTGAATTCCAACTGTAAGGGTAAAACCCAGCGGGCATGAGCCTCAGGCATGACAAAAATGAGGAGGGGAAAATGAGGCTTCCTGTCTCCCCTCCAAGAGCCAGAGAGACACGTTATTCAGAACTTAGGGTAAATTGTTAGTTATTTATACACTAATTAAGTAATGTTTATAGAATGTCTTACATATGTAAATTGCTGTAAATATGGTTACATTTTTCCTGCAGTCTCCAATTAAATGAACTTTCATTTTAGAGCAAAACAATTCCATACCAACTTGTTACACCAGTTCTTTAGCCAGGCAGCTTTTTAGCTAATGGTCTCGGCTCAAACTGCACTATTGTATTCCTCTACAGAAATTTCTGTGCTGGTTGGTAGTTGTTTTAATTCTATCACAGATCACATTCTGTTTAATGATAATTTGATTTTGCATTGCAAGACCCAGATGTACATTAGGAGGTCACAACCTTTCCATTTATCTCTTAAAGTAACTATTTTTTCCCCAAGTTCCATCAGGTTAAAACAGTTAGCAATTTTTCTCCTTGAAGTGTCCCTTCAGCTTGGCCAAGATATATAATAGATCAGTGTAGCTACAAATGCATTACAACATTAGTCATCAATTAGTTTTAAACCATCACTGTAATATATCATTTATCTAGCTTGCTGTAGCACTATTGTGAACATTTAATTTTTTAAAGGCATCTTGATTTTTTAACCTGACGGCCGCATCCCCCTTTTGTCTCCTATATAGACATCTCCTTAAGGAACAATAAAAATTAGATTTGTTTGACCTGCACTCAGGGTTCGTTTAAGCGAGATGGATTTTAATTGCTCTGCCTAGTCTACCAGACAGCTTTTATGTAATATTCCAGACATTTACGCACTGTCTTTTCCCTTGCTGTAAGCAGGTGTGTGTGCCCACAGATGCCTGTAAAGCAGCTCTTACAATTCATTTCACATCTCTGACAACCCTCTGGGAAATTGCTTACTTTGAGATATCATTGGCAGCAAATTAAGGGCTTCAGTCATTGCCACTTCTTTCCTCCTAATACCATTTTCTTTTGTCTTTAAAATTCAACTTGTCCTGTGGCTAATTCTAAAAGGACTTTGCTGAGGACTGTGTTCCTTGTGCTTGCGTTGTCATCATACAACGCAGATGACTCACCTCTGCGTCTCCCGATAGTGAGAACGCGTGCAGAGCCTTACCTTTCTCTCCCCAAATCCACATTGTCCTTCTACCATTTGCAATACATTTGATTTACTTAGATTTATGATTTGAAACAGTTTGGAGTATAAGTCAACTAAGACTGAGGGAAGCATGTCTATGCCACTGACGTTCAGTATCTTGAAGTATCTCTAGCTTCAATTAGTAAGTCACGCGAGCAAGTTATCACAGCATTGACTCAGAGCCCAAAGCACCCTGACTTCTCTGCCAGCTTGGAGTAGAGGCAGAATGAGCTCACATTTGCCCACGATGAACCTTATTTGCTCCAGCTGCTCCAGCAGGGAGAGGAGAACCTCATGCGGAGAGTTCTTTCCCTGCTGACTCTCCTCTTCCACGCGTGATACGATCTGAAGCTGAGGTCCTCTATTTTTCCTGTTCTTCCCATTCCTAAAAAGGAAGATTTGGCTGTCCTGTGAGTTACCAAATCAGCACAAAAAAATGGGCCTCCTAAGCAGTTATTTGTGCCTACAGCTGGTTCTGGTCTACTCTCTGTTGGACACACACATGTACTTAATTCCCATTTGTGCTGGATGCCTATTAAAAGAACAAATCTGCAAGTGAGGAGGGTCTCTTCTACCATGTCAATGGAAGTGAAATACGTAAATCTCCTGCATGCTGAGGGCAAATGTATGCTTAAAATGCTTGGGAGAACAGCTGTGAAAAAGAATAAGTGGTTTGTATTATGCTGCAAAGTGTCACTGATCCAACATGCTAAGCTGATCCTCATGTAGTACGTTGTGCTTGCTCCATGCTTGCATTATACTGCCTACTGCTTCCATGTGTGGGTAATTCAAAATGCACAGCATTTCAGACAGCATAGAAAAAGGGACAAACCTGGCTTCTTGCACCGCAGTATAACCAGCATGGTTCACAGCAGCAAGGGACAACTGGATTGGAAAGAACAATTCCAGTTAGGGACCCCGTGCAGTGAGAGGAGGTGGAGATCACGGTGAACCACGGAGAGAGCTGTGGAGGAGCAGGGGGAACTGCCTGTCTTTCCCAGTCTGGGAAGCCATAAGAGGGATTGGAATCATCTTCCTCGGTGCCACTGTTTTTCTCCCGTTTTATCTGCCAGTGGTGAATCCCAGTCACTCGGGAGACATCCTGGAGTGAGATTGGTATATGATGATAGGTGAATGACAAAACATTCAAATAATATTAAGGGTTCTGTAGGAGACTGTGGAAGGAAGTCCCATTTCCTTTCCTTAAAACCGAGCAGAACTGCACACTTGACCAAAGCCCACAGTACATCTTCAAAGTGCAAAATACAACTGCACAGCTCGAGGCATTTGTCTTCCACCTGCCCAGTCTGAGCCAGCACTTGAACCCCATGATAAACTGCACATATGGATTCTCTCTGGACAAGAGAGAGAAGCAGCAGAACATGTTGGATGTTACTTATGGCACCGGTGGAAGAAATTCAGATGCTACACTGAGAGAAGCCTTAGAAGACTTCTACATGATGTAGAAACTGTTAATACAGCAGTGACATCAGGAAAGAGATGGGAGGTCCAATGCACGCACTTTGCATATAGACAAATAAATCTTAATTTCATATTCTCTTTTTTTTCCTAGGGCTTGTATATCCATCAATAACACACACCAGTATTTTTTACTTCCCTGAGAGAAGCACTGAAAATCAGTACCCATTTATTTAGTACCAAACAAAATCAAAAATAAGAGCAGGCTTCAACACTAGAATACACATTTCTAAACCTCCGAGGACCAGATGCAGCAGAGCTGGAACACTCAACTGCTGTAATATGCACCGAGGAGTCACATTTGTTCAAGAAAAGCCACATTACTTATATTAATTGGATGTGTCCAGCTCATCCTGAGTCCACTTAAGCCTTGGCAAACCTCTAGCTCCAAGGCATAACAAACGTATTAATACAGATATTCCTTTATATTATCCCATTTACATAACGACTCCCACCTTTGCAACCTAATACTTATTCTTTGGAACACAGAGAACTATTGACTCATATCTGGACTAGGATGCCAAAAACTCCTAAATTTAGAGATGTTTGGAACAAGAGAGTTTGGTTCAGGCCCATCCACAACAGCAAATTAAACACAAGTCATCATCTGTTCGAGCGACATTTTCAGCATGTCCAGAGCCTGGCGTGAGCTGACATTCTTTCTCCCAGTAAGATTTACAGAATTTGCGCATTGAAAAGTATTGAGGTAAACCATGGTCTGAGGGCCAAGTGCATAAATTAGGCCTGTCCCCTCCCTTCAGTAAATTACATATATACACGCTGTAGGTTGGCTAACTATGCTTTTGGCAGCCTGAACAAGTCTGTGTGAGTGCATGTTAACAGAAGGGGAGTTTGTGTCATACTCATGCATTTACATTTTCTTTTCTAAGACTTTGGTGCAAGGAATATGTTGTACATCTTTTTTTCCCCTCCATTCACATCAGATACTAGATTAAACAGACAGAAGAAAATGTAATATTAAAAGTGTTGGCACATATTGCACTTTCTCAGCAGAAATTGTGTCACTTGTACATCAGTTTGGTTTAAACCATGTAGGTCAATTTAAGGTCAGCAAGAAGTGCTGGATTAGCATCCTCAGAGACTGAGGTCCTCTCCTCATTCACAGAACAAGTCCAGATCAAGAAATGTCAATTAAAGCTTCATGCACAATGCTTCTTCCTTAGAAGACAGTTGTATTTCCTCAGGCCAACGAAGTGCTCACCTGTTCTTTGAGCCCTCTGTTTATGTGGCAAAACAGAATGACCAGTTGGTGTGATGACAAGGGGACTGACACTATCAAACTGCTTCTTTAAACACTGTCAAGATTTTTATGAGCTGCATATTTGCAGTAGTCCATGTACCTGCGAAATAACTGAATCACTGTCTTCCATGTGTCATAACGATGCCATTTCTGGGCTGTTCCATCTTCCTCCCACAGATCTACCATATTTTAGGTAAAATGCATGGCCTAAAAACCCAAATACGTGTTGCAGCTCTGACTGGCTCTTGGTGACTTCTAAAAAAGTAATACAGTGAATGTCACTAGGAAGTGCACACATCGCCGCAAAGGGATGCAGTTTGCACTCTAGGCTTCAGCCTTTCAAACTGGATTATCTGTGCAAAGCTTTTCTCTATGACCTGAAGAACCAGTAGAATTATTTTTAATTGAAGATGGAGAGCCTCACATAATCAGATGACATGAGAACTAGGGCTTTTTGAAAAATGGAAAAGAAGGAATGATTTTGGATTAAATCACAAAAGAACTAAATATTGTGCCTATGTCTTCTTCTGAATTTCCAGCAAATTCATCCCCTTGCCAGGCATCTCTCTCAGCCCAAGCCCTCCTCTAGCAAAATTCCTTGGTATCCCATCTTCCAGGCTGCCTGGTATCTCTGCTCCACCTCAACTTCTTTCCAGAAGGTCTTTCCACAGATCCATGGCATTCCAGCACTGGCATTCCTCAGTGTCCCTTTGATCAACTGGAGGATGTGCTACTTTGCACAGCATGTTCAGGCTCTTCCTATCATGTCTTCGGCCCCTTCCCAACATCTCCTGAGCCCGGTGAGGGAGATGAACAGCAGAAGCAGTTGCAGGAGGGTCTGGACAGAGGGTCAGAGCTCAGTTTTTTCCGTTAAATCCCCTGTGTTGACCTCTTAGCAAGCAGAACTGTTGTTCCAGAAATGAGATCCAGAAACTATTTCATTCCAGAAGTGAAAGTTGCAGGAAAGGTTTCCCTCTTTCCAGTTCTTTCTAAAATTATATTCAGGAAAACAAATTGACAGTTAGGGGCTGACCTTGGGAGTTGGCAGAGTCTGACGAAGGGCAGCAGGGGGGAAATCCTGCGTGTCTGTCTGCTGGAGCATTCTGTCCTCTCTTTTTGGCATTGCATGTTCAGCCCTGGTTTGGAAGTGGCCACTGGATGGGAGGTGAATTTACCTGAAGAGGGAAAGAAAGCGATGACAAATAAAGCGGACTGCCAGCTCCCTGTTAGCACGTGACAGGAGGGGATGGTGCACCACTCGGTGAACCCTCTCTCCGTACATCTGGAGCACCCAGCCCTGCTACTCTCTGCTGTGCTGGTCCTCCAAGCAGCAGAAGCCAGCCTGCAGGCTGCGGGGGCAAAGCTGACAGCGCCTTAGTGTTGAGTCTGCTGCTTCGGTGTTGATGGGAGCCCAGTCCTGGAGCAGCAGCACTGCTTACAGCAGCTCCCTCCTTGGCTCTCCCCTCCTGTTTCCTTCTGTGCCTCATCTACAGAAAGAGATCTGCTGCTTCACAGTCCCTTCTCTCCTTTGCAATTAGGACTATGCTTCATTAACGGCCCCCAAAACACAAGCCTGAATGCAATTCCCAGACGCATGGCTCTGGACGCTCTTTCCAATGTGCACCACATTTTAAAAGAAGTGCTTTCTCTTATGCCACTCCCTCCTATTCCCAATAACAGAACAGCCTGGTAGCAACTACAGCAAACTCATGGTGGGAAATATAACAGTAGAGAAATATTCAGTGTTCACAGCAATCTCCTTTCCTATGATTTAGCAGAAATGTAGCTGGCATGGCCTGAATATAAAAAAAAACGGTCTTTTGAGCATACTGCAGAAACTGCTACTACAAAGTTATGAAGTTCCAGAACTTCTATTTCTGTAAATAAAAATTTTCCAGGGGAGAACATACAGAGGAGACAGTCATGTGCTCTAGCCTGAAAAGGAATTGAGAAATTCAGGGTCTAGTCCCAGTTCCACTCGCAGACAGGTACCTTGGTTCACTCAGCTTCTGCTTTCCATCGTAAGACCAAAACAATGCTAATAAAATTCACAATGAAAGCAATTGAAAAATATTTGCCTAATTATTTAGCATGTGTTTGCACGCTTTGCGTGTTAAACAAGGGATTGTTCCTCACTCACAATCTCAACTCACAAAGGACAGATAGGGAAGTAGAAAGTGGGTAGGAGAACAGGAACAAAACCTAATACATGTAGAAGGAAATTCAGTTCTGTAGAAAAACAAGCTG
This sequence comes from Haliaeetus leucocephalus, assembly GCF_000737465.1. Taxonomy (NCBI): domain Eukaryota; kingdom Metazoa; phylum Chordata; class Aves; order Accipitriformes; family Accipitridae; genus Haliaeetus; species Haliaeetus leucocephalus. The sequence continues at coordinate 1,974,399 of NW_010973284.1, forward strand.
AAATGCATATTTAAGAGAGGCTAAAGACGCAAAGACTCAGAGCCTGGTGGAAAAAGTCAGAGAGTTCACACCAGGAATATAGGCTATGACACAGAAGGAAGTATGGAAATAATTGTGGAAGAAGCTGATAAATGGGTGGACTGGGCTGGAAATACTGGTAGAGCTGAAGGCAGTATCGTGACAGGTGTACAAACGATGACGCTGATGAATACATTTTCAGTTTGGACAGTGATGAAGCATGAGTGCTGCTGACTAAGGGTGAAACAGCCCAGACAGTGACTGTTAGATTCTGCTGCTCCAGGGCAAGATGCATTGGACTGCATCTAAACCAAGGCAGGACTGCCTCGGAAATAACGCAACCTCTGTGGGTGTTATCTGCGGATCTCAGCCGCTTCCAAAGCGGTGCTCAGAGCCAAGCACCCGCCTGAGGAAGGTATTGCTCCACAACTCTTTGATACGCCACATTTACCAGCAGGTTCAACCAGTAATTCATTGAAACAGGCATTCAAGTCAATAGGACAAACCCATGTGGGAATAACTGTGAGTCACGTCGTTGCAGGAGTGGCACTCCTGCCCTGAGCCGAGCCCATCCCAGAGCTGTTCCCTTGGCATCCAGTGAGGGTCTGCCACAGATCAAGTTCTCCATCTGAAATACCAGGCCCTGCCTCATCTGGGACAATTTTACTGCTTTGATATTTAGACCCCACTTTACGTGGACATGCCAGATGAGGTTTCCTAAACACTCAGACATCCGTGGAGACAGAAGTATCAACAAGATTTAATGCAGAGATATGTCACCTTGGCAAATTTAACTTACTATGTCCCCTTTGTGCTTTGGCAACTTTCAGCTGAGGCTGGTTGTATGATTTGTTGAACTAAACTAGGGAAAGGCTGATTCAAGAACAAAAAAATGGAGCTGAAGAGGAGCTGGGGTTTTCATACTAAATGAAGTAAAATGATAATCACCTATCAAGAGAAAAATATGTGATAGATGCCTCTGGCAGTAAAATTCTTAAGAGCATCACGAGCTACAGGTTACAAGACAAAAGTCAAAGACATAAAGAAGAACAGATTAATCCAACCATGGGAGAACAGCAAGAAAAGCAGCTGGTTCAGATATTCATATTGACAAAACTCTGGCTGGCTACCAAATATACTCTTCCCACCCAGAAATAATTTGGGCTTGAAGGGAGCATAAACATCCCTGATTATTCTATATCATTAATTGCCAATTCTACTTGTTGTCCAAATGCCAGAACATTAACATCTGAATTCAAATATGATGTGGTCCTTATCATCTGAAAGTAACTACACCCTCTGCCCCACAGTAGACTCCTTTGGGTTCACATGGGGAGAAGCACGACTTGCCATATGGAAAATATCAGTCAAAATAAAATATTTTTATCTTATGTTAAGAGTCATTCACAGTCTCCCACTGGTGTTTGCCATAAGACCAAGAAAAAGTGAGGTTGTTTAAGCACTGTCTAGTCTCAGAGACTGTGAATAGATGTCCATTGAGTTTTACTGCAGTCTGGTGCAGTCTTTCTTGATACAACACGCGCGTTTAGCTATCTACAAATTCCATAGATGTTTTTAGTAAAAGTGGGAGGTTGTGCTACCAAAGGAGAACATGAGCCAAAGATGTTCTATTATCCATATCCTATTAAAGGTCAGACAGAGCTCTTACCTCAGTGCTATAATGTGACCAGAAACTTAATTGAAAATATACAAAAAGGTTATTAATAAAGAGATGAAGCTGTAGTAAATTTAATACAGCTCACAGAAGGACTTTTGCTGGAAAGAGAAGGTTATATAGATAGATAGATAGGCCTTTAATTAAGGTGTATTGCTGGGTTAAGTGTAAATTTTCCAAGCAAGCATGAAGATAGAAAACTGGTAATTGCTTCCAATTTATATTATAAAAATCAGTCATATTCATTTTACTTCCTATGACAGCCTTACTTAATTCTAAGGTTCATTCACTTAATTGGAAGGGAGAATTCTTTGAGTAAAAACATAAGGAATTGAAAAGAGACAGACAGATTGCAAGAATTGAACGAACAGCACTTTAAATGAAATCATTAAAACCCCTCGTCCAAGATTCTCAATAGATTCATGTTTGCTGTCCTCAAGGGATATTTATTATCAAAGCTGAGTAGGAAAAGATTGGAAATTATATCAGAAAAAAGTCTCTAATGGTCTTCTTGAAAATTGAATCTGAAGAACTCCCTGTCTCTATTACTATCATAATTTTTCCATGTCTCACAATTAGTGTAGACTAGAAACTCAACTGTTTCTCTCACTGAGACCTCTTGCAACAGTGGTATAACTTGGTCAACTGTAACCAAAAGGTACACATGCATACAAACAAATTTGCTTCAACCATTTTCTTGTCTTTTACTTGTTCACAACAGAGAGTTACAGGAGGGAGTATGTTCAAAGAGAGCATTGTTGTAAGTATTCATACAACTCTCTTTGCATAAATATGCCTCAGAAAAAAAGCCTTACTAAAGCGATGAGTCTTTGTGGGTTTGGGAGTTACCCAGTTAGTGATAAGGAAACAATAACGTGGTGGCTTAAGTGGCAAATAACAAGCAGTAAAGATAAGAGCTAACATTTTAAAGTCATAGTCCTAGAGAATACAAGTAATTCACAGGACTAAATATCAGAATCATTTGTTGACTACTATTGTATAACAAATATACATGTCTTTTGCAGGTAAATTGCCTTAAAAAAAGGAAGATTATGTTCTGAAAGGGTTTGTTTAGTTTTTCAGTGTTTCACACAGACAGCTTCAGTGATATCTAGATAACTGCCTGCTCTCCTTCGCCTGACAAAGAAAAACCAACACAGGACAGCTGTTTCCACATTTACTGTTAGTGGATAAGAGAGATAATTCTGTAATTATAATCAACCAAGGTGCACTGAATTTTAATCTCCCAATGCATAAATCAAAGTAAGTGCACCACGAATACACTCCTGGCATGGGCAAGCGGGTTCTGCTACAGACAAATGCATCAGCAGCACTGTGCCCAAGTCTTTCTGGGATCCATTTAAGCAACCACTTGAAAAGGATCCATAGCAGAAAGAGAAGCATAAAAGTGGGGAAAGCTGAGGCAAAGACAATGATAGGTAGTGCAGAGATAAATCTCTCCCTGTCAGAAGTCAAATGATGTTAAAGAAATTACTCTGCGGACGGTTTTGGTGTACGTCTTTGGTTTCTGGGGGGAAGTGACAAGGGATATTACTCCATCATTGGATATAAAGAGAAGGTTAAAAACGTCCTGGTGCTAATTGTTCAGCAAATATAAAATAATCATGTTGAGAAAGTATTTAATACTTTCAATTTTCAAAGTGACAAGCAAGCTTTAACTAATTAAACAGCAAGGTTAGAGTAATTAAAAGCTGAGATGTTAGGTTGCTAATAGGAACAGAATAATAGATTGAATAGAGGATTCAATCAATTCAAGACTAAAAGAAAACACCAAAACATTCCTACGTTTACATGAAAGGAATGAGATCTCAGTATGTCAAGAACATTAAAGATAGCAACAATAAATTTTTATCTGTCAGCGGGAAGGGAAGATGGAGCTCCAGAAAGCCCAGGGAGGATTAGGGAGAACAGTAGACAATCAACAGTGAAGCAGAGACAAAGTTGGGAACATAACTATAAAGTGCTTGAGGAAATCCCTAAATCCATTGGTATTAAAGCATTTACAAAGACTTGTCAATTTTGTGGCCAGCCTCACTATCAGGAGAATTCTGTCACTTATGACAGTGGAAGCAGGATCAGGTCTTCAGGTCAATAAATTAAAAAAGTTTTACTGAGGTTTGAAGTTATTTCATGAAACGCACTTATGGTGATTTGCTTAAGAAAGACACAGCTAATAGCTAGTAGTAGGCCTTAGTTGTCAATATAGAAACAAGTTAAAGCAAGGTAAAATACAGTGTGAAACCCAAGCAATTCAGGTACTCCGTAGGGAGAACATGCTGTCAGAGTTCACTGATAGCTTATGACAGCAGCAAGGCTTTCCCAAACCTTTGCTTCTGCCCCTGTGCTACGCTTGCCACCCATTCATGTGGCAACACAACTGCTGTGGAACTACATCGAGAACTGGATCACTAAAGTATTCAAAGTAGAAAAAAAAAAAATCCAAATAGAAATTGGGGGGGTTGTCCGTTTTCTTTAGCCCAGTTTATTTCTGTGATCTAATTTAAAGCACACCTCCACACACAGCTGGACTGGCACCAAGAGGAGGCAGTAACCTGCAGCATGAGGGCAGAAATGAACTTCCAAGAGTAGAAGGAACTTCTTAAAGTGGCTTTATTGCTTTGCTTCTCTTTTCAGTAAACGTAAAATAAGCTGCCTTCAGGAAAAGAGAAGTAAGCTAACTTCCATTTTCCAAGGGTAAAAGCAAGCATCCAGGCAGTTATCACAGACTTGCTGAAATGTTGTGTGTTCACACCCTACCTTACTCTTCTCACTAACTCTCAGAGGGACAGAGCAAGCACAGCACACTAATTTGGCACTAAAAGTCAGTTCTGATAAACCTCCACATTTGCTAAGAACTAAGCCCTAAAAAGAACTTTCTCTGGTATCTGAAATAGAGTAAGACCAACAAAAGCTGAAGAAATACAATGGAAACTCCCTTTGCTTTCAGTAAGGACAGGGTCTAGATAAAGCATAAGAAGGAGGAAAGGGACTGTGTTATTTCAGGGAAAAAATATCCAGGGTTCTTGCCCAGAGGGACAGACCCAGCCTTTCTTAACTGGAAGTACCCTCTGTCCCACTCTGTACCAGTTTCTGCTTCTGCCAACAAAATAGGAGTCCTTAAATTGTGTCTCTACTGCGTAGTGCTTGTAAAAGGACGCAGAAAAATGTAGCTGTTAAGATCAGCTTCCTCACTCCCTCTTCTGCATTTGATGCTTCTTTTAATGCTTTTGCTTGTTCATGTGCTCTGAAACAACGGTGAGGCTTTGCATCCCAATGCTCAGCCAGACACAAGGAGGTACTGCCCACCCATCTGGTCCCGTCAACATCTCTCAACGTCCTTCACTCATCCTGCTCCTGCCACCTCTGCGTCTTTGTGCCTTTTCATTTGGATCTTTAATTTTTAAACCCCTGTTTTTTTCCCATGTGCCAAGTCTTTACCAGTATGGGGTGGCACCTTCTTCTCTAAATCCCTCTGAGAAGCACCTTTCTGTCATGAAGCAAAAGTCACCCAATTAGACAATAAGCTGCATTTCCTTTTAAAGAGGGATGAACTCATTGCTCTCTAAGTAGTTCCATGAGCACTGGGACAAAAGAAACCTACTTCCCACTCTGTCTTTACCATATGGAGTCTGATATAGGGGTTGTGTTTGCATTTCTCTCATAAGGGATAGTAAGAAGACACCTTATCCTTTAATTGGCCAGCTATTTGCACAAAATCTATAGGAACTTTATGTATTTAACCTCTACTTCCCAGTCAAATTTGGTTAATATCAGCCAAAACCATCAAGGATCACTAGAAAGAGAATAACAGACTGCCACATACATCCTAGTCTTGAGTCTTGTTTCCTTAGAAAACTTGGCTAAAATAATCCTAGCAGCACTTACCATTTTTCAAGGACAGTCTTCATGAACAAAGGTATGATGTTGAAATATCTTTCTAACCATTCAGGTATCATTCCATATTATACATTCTTTTTGGAGAAAGCTGAGCACAGTAACTAAAGCAAGATAAAAAGGAAAATTTGCCAAAGAACAAAACAGCAACAAGGCACTGTTGCCTAAAATAATGCCCAAACATGCAAAGTTTGGTTCTCCTTCCTGACACATCTTTCTCTCTGGCCAGTGTTGTGGGGTTTTGATAGATTGATTTCTCATTTCAGAAGTTATAGAATATCTGACTTTTTTTTACCAGTCCTGTTCACAAAAAAAAATGATTTTCCAGATTTCTCATTCTACTACAGGAAGAAAAAAAAGTTTCCAAAATAAAGTATTACTCAACAATAAGCAAATAATGTAGAACATTTTTGCAATATGGTAATAAATTTTAAAATCTGGTCTTTGTTAGGGCCCAGCCTAAAGCCCTATAATGTCTATGGAAAGACTTCAATCAGACTTGATCAGTCCTCATAAATACAGCTATTAGTTCTGACTGAAATGTTGATAGTGCAAAGTGAAATAACTTGGGGCTTCGCTTAGCCTTTTCACAAACAAGCGTCAGCAACATCAATGGGAATTACGCATGTGCAGGCGTGGGCAAAAAGCAAGTACACTGTCTACTTCAAGTCCTCAGCTTATGTAGCAAATGTTATCCCTGGGACAACATATCCAGCATACTGTCAGTCAGCCCAACTGATTTTTTTTCCAAATAACAATCTGCAAGCACCAAGATGCCAGACATCAGAGAGTGATACAACAACAGGAATAGTTCCAAAATGCAAGCTGAAACCAGGGCCAGATACGACCCTTCCCCTTGCTGCCTAGCTCTGCCGATCCCTTCTCTTTTCAGATTGTGAGTTTTATGCCAGAATCACACATTTATCAATCTTCTGAAAAAAAAGCAGTAACTTCTATGCTGTCCCCTAAGCTCTTCAGGCCTTACTACCCCAGCTATATTTCACCTCTACTACTCTTTCTCTTAGGATCCAAGGAGGGCTAAGTGTGGCCATCAGAAAGCAAGCCTTAAAACAGCCTTAGTCTTCATGGTCCACAAGCTGGTTTAGGTAAAGGAGATCATGTCTAGCTCTTAAGTGTGGGGGGTGGGGGGTATATACATGTGTATATATATATATATATATAATCATAGAATAGTTTGGGTTGGAACTTCTAGCCCTGTTAATATCAGAACGATATGAAACTGAAAGGCAGGAGTGATTTATACAGTCACCACCACGCTAAAAGATAACACGATGTAACTGGTCGTATACTCTCACGGACAGTACGCAGGGCTGGAGTCCAGAAGCCTGAGCTCATCCTGCCGCTGACATCCAGTTCAACCTTAGGCAAATTATACAGCTTGATCCTAGACCTATTGAAGTCATTGGCAAAGGTCTGTTTGACGTAACAGTGCAGGATCAGGTCCTGCATCTCTCCTCTTCTTTTGTTGCAAGGTGTCTCTAGGGTGAAAGTGTGTGAAGTGTTTCAAAGATTTAAAGTACTATCGTTGTCATCCTGCAATTCTTATTCACGCCTGATAATTTTTACTTGTGGGAGTAGGCCCGTTGACTCCACAGTCGTCATTATTTGTAACATTTCTAGTATTATTCATAACACATCTAGTTTTCTGGCATATTTTTATTAATTTTGGAAGTGGAACACTTTTAGCACGCTTTACATATTAATAGATGCATGATATAATTAACCAAAGAAATGTCGTAAGAAACACAAAGGAAATATTCTTCTTACTACATTCAATAATTAATTGCTCACAGTTACTCTCAAGTCAAATCTGCTGTTCAGAAAGAGTTGTCACAGATCACATACATTGTTTCGTGGGGTCTTTTTAGTGAGTCTAAGTCAGGACTCACTTTTCTTAGTTTCAGAGTTTTACTCTATCAAAACAAAAAAGCAAAATCACACCTCAGGTGAGGCTGTAGCGTTAGTACTTTACCCTCAATTCTGCAAACACCTTGTAGGGATTTTTTTTTTTTACTCCATCAAACACAAGTTTGCAAATCTTGGCCCATATTGCATCTACATGATGGAAATTTCAGCAGCCCCATAAAGCTGCTGGGGTTTGTAGATCCTTCTCTGGATCCTCAAAAAGAAGTAAAATAAAGTGGGTCCAGAACACACATATGGGTTTGGCCAAGTTCGCCAAAGTTTAATTTTATGACTGAGTGGCCCAGTTCTTTTCCCTTCATTATCCTAATAGTTGGAATTGCTCATTCTCTCGTCTGTCATTCATTCTCTGGTGGTGTTGCTACAGAATGAAGAAAATGTCTTCCTTAGGAAAGGGCCTTATAGGGCAGATATTCACAAGGTGGTCCACAGATTAGATGCCTCCCTATTTTCCCACCCCAAAAGGAGTGGTAACGAGCCAAAAATCTGCTACAAATGCCACCTATAAAGGAAAAGAAAGTTGCCAAGACACTTTCAGTACATGGACATGTCTGGAACAAGGTTAAGTGAAAAATTAGTAGCATCCACAGCACACCTGCAAAGCAGGAGCAGATGCTCTGTCCCACATCTGTGTATCTGTCAGTGCCAGTATGACTATTTCCAGGACCAGTTATGTCTGGTTGATTATATATGGTTTAGGCGATTTCTGTGATTGTTTTCATACATGTCAGACTTTGGCCTTATAAACAGTGTTCTCTTTTATTAAATATGGTCCTTTGCACATGGCAATGTACTCGTGCTAGTCTTTATGTTACCTAACTTTAGGTGTTAATCAGCAATACTAAACTACCCACCCCAGATTCTCTACATATTTTGTTGAGTATTAGGAAGTGGTATTACGAAGCAACTTCAAAGGGCAATTCATTTCAGCCCAGCAGAAGAATGACAGACGGGATAAGTCACCATCTCAGAGTACCTACTTGTCCCCATTGACAACAGATCAAGAGTTGGATGGCTTGTTTAGACTGAATGCTTAACTTCAGATGGCTTAAGTTAGGTGAAATGAATCCCACTCAGATTTCTATTCAACATCAAATTCTGCTGCTTCCCACAACCTAAATTATTTTAGTCATCAGGTGCCTTACTCACTGCCTTTTGCTGGTTTGTTCAAGGAGCTGATTTATGGCGTAAAAAGCCTTTCCTAGAAATGAAAAGGAAAATGCTTCTTGCATTTTTAACTTTGCTTCTGTTAGCCAAGTACTTCCTGCAGTATGGCAAGGTGTGGGTGTGGTGAACTCTTTGTGCATAATAGATGCCAGTGATGCTGAAGCCAGGGAGTAGGAGATAATTTTCAAAAGCTGCCTGGCAAGCAGTTGGTCAGCCGGGTGTCAGAAGAAGACAGAAACTGGCTGGCTTGGCAGCCAGACCTGTGTTGGTTGGTGGGCTAGAAATCAGCACTTTCCAGAGAGCACAATGGAAGCAGATATCTCAATCCTTTGGAAGCTCAGCAGCAACTGGGGTGGGGGGTCTGATTCCCTCACAGTCCTCTGAAAATCTGAGTGTTGGATTTTAAAGATGCAGCTAATGGATATCCTGGTGACTCAACATGAGTCAGTCCAATTAAGAACTGAATCAGGCTCTCCAAATATTCCCATGAAGCTCTTCCTCTGAAGACTTCAAAGTGCATTGTGAAGATTCAAAGTGCTAACAAGTAGGATAATCCAATGATGATATCAATTCTGGCATGACGCACTTCCCATGTGACCAGGGACAAGTCCATTTAGAGGCACACTTACTACACGTATTTAGAAGCCACACAGAGATTTGGACTGAAATATAATAAAGATTGCATCTTGACAATCTTCTCTGTGGAATTTTATAATCTGGTTGTAAAATTTTATAGAAAGAGCATTCCACTAACTATTGCACTCTGGGGGCTTTCCTATAATAAATACCTGTCCTGCTCCATTTTGGAACATAAACTGAGCTTTACTGCTCAGCCAGATCTATTGTCTGAACGAGCCCTAAAATCATGATTTTGCTATCAACCTCCTGTTTGTCTGAGGAGAAAATAAATAAAAGGCAAGACTGAACAGAACCATGTTACATATTTGTTTAACCCTTCCTTGATGGAGCTACAAAATAATGCATTAATGCCACACAAAGCAGCTGTACAGTTTTAGGACTCCTCTAGTTCCTTTTGAGGACAACAATGAAACCACACACTGGTTTCATTTGGGTGAAGGTGCTGACTGGATTCTCAGAAAATAATACTGGGCCAGCCCTACAAAATAACAAACAGTTTTTTGAAAGCGGTGATTGTAAGAGCAGCTGAGCACATTCAGTAGCATCGCTCCTGCTGTCACAATGAAAATGTTGGGGGCCTAATACTGAGCCCACTGAAATCAACAGGAAAGCCGCTGTAAGCACCAACAATCCTTGGACCGAGCCCTCATGCAAGCGCTCTTTGTTGCAAAATATGATAGCACAAATCAAATTTGAGAAACATTTTATTGGCAGCAGACAGTATGTCTGTCCTATGCATTACGTTGATGAAGTATACAAGTCATTGCTGGAAACACTTGCACAATATCTAGACAGATATGCTTAAACCACCTTAATTGCACAGTGGTATACCAATCATTAGCAGCTGAGTGCAGCAAGAATGGATCAAGATCCTATAGCTCTAGGTACCATGCGAAAACATCCAGATGACCTCAGACAGTCCCTGAAAATCCCAGCCATCCTTGTTCTGCCTATGGGTTCCCTGGTTTGAGAGGTCCTCTGCTTACAGCTGTCACAGAGATTATATCTATCCTGTAAACTCAGAAGGACCAGGGCACAGCTTTGGTCCACGATCCCTCAGGTTGTGTAGCTGTTGGAACACTCCCTGGCATGGCACTGGCCAAGGACTGTTCCCAGCAGGCCGTCTGGATAAGGCCACCTGCTTGGGACGCAGGAATGGGGGGAAAGAGTTGAATCATGTGGATATGAGTCACGATACGCTACTTTGTGTTTGGGTTATTTTATTTTCTAGTCATAGCCAGAGAGACTAGGGAATGAATGGTCACTCTTCCTGAGGCACCGAACTACTCTTCCTGAAAAAAAGTTGCTTGCTGAAAATAGCACTTTGGTGAGAACATGCAAGGAGAAAGCTCATTGCTTTTGACTAGGTTTGCCCTGTGCTGTGGCTAAGCTGAGGACTGCAGTCTCTTGGGCTGCCATCCAGCTGGATTCAGCAGCAATTCATTCACTAGAAAAAGTAGAAAAAGAAACAGGAAAAAACTATATGAGGTTTCCATGGCTACTGGACTGTATACTTTCTTCTGACCATTATCACAAATTCTGCCATCCAAACAAGCAACAGATTTCAGAAATAATGTTTGGGTTTGGTGAGCATTCATTTCAGATATACCACAGGGAAAGGTACTGCCTTTGAGCTCAAGCAAGTGGCACATTTTCATCTGTGGGCAAAACTCAAAGCATCCAGAGTTCTAAATGCTGGCCCTAGAGCTCCCCTTCAGTAATATTTCCCAATTATGTTGAACTTCTAAATTTCATGTTCTTTTGTGATGGTTGTTGAAAACAACGGGTCAAGCGTAACACCGCATAAGGTTTTCTGAAGGACTAACATATATTAAAAACTACAGCATTTTGCAGACAAATGGCACGAACTTTGACTTTAATATTCTAGAACAATGAAGAGAGGACAGAAATAAAAGCCATGCAACCAGTTCCTCTTATCAGTGATGCTGGACTATACAGCAGATTATCCTGTATTCATTTATGATATATTCAAGAGCAACAGGTAGAAGTACACGTGGTGTTTCTTCTTCATTCCCCTGCATGCCTGGTCAGCTTATCACTATTACTCATATAACACTGAATACAGCCTAAAAGGAAAAACTCTCACAATTTTTGTTAACCTCTAACCCTGTACTTGCTTTCCTATTACTCTATTTCATCCTACTTCCCTATTACAGCCCCCACACCCTGGTCCACTTTTTGGAGCAATACCTGGATTCTGCACTTGCTACAGAGCCTTCCTCCCTCACTTCCCTGTTTTAGGTGAGTTCGTTTCTTTAACACAAAGGCAGCATTTACAAGTTTTAGGACTGAAAGGTTCTATAGAGAATTTCATATCTCTGCCCAAATTTCAAGCATGTAGTCTATGGACCTTGCTAAACCAGAATCTCAGTGCTGTTGATTTACTGTTCTTGTAACTCGGACTTTTTTGCCAAAGCATAATAGATCAAAAAACCCAGAGAGTTTCCTTAGATGTCTTTGCTGGCTAAACAGTCTGCATGAACCACAAGCTACTCAATAGTTAATAATAACAAGCTTCTCCCCCCAGCACTTGGTTTGAAAGGACTACAAGCTCTGAGTCATTGCACAGTTGATTTGAGCTTAACCCTAATAGCTCTGTTATGTCCTGGCTTAGTCTTAAATCTTCTTGGAAGCAGGAGAGTGTCAACAATAAACTTGTAAGGTTTAACACTGTAACACCAGGTAAACTGCTTTATCTCAATTAAAAATATCAGTAGTGTCCTTTCCACTACATCACAGAGCTGTAAAGTAATGCTGGAGCAAAAGCATGTGCCTGCTGGTATATGCCTGAAGAGGTTCTGGGAATTAATTCTGCTTTGCAGAACTATTCCAGTTATTCATGTGACTCAGCGGCTGAGACCGGGATCTTCCTGCACTCACAGGGTGACGTGCTGATTCAGGCTGGTTCAGCAGCGAGGGATAGGAGAGACACCTTATCAAAAGAAAAGCCCTCTTTGGGGACAGGCTCTCCTAGGAGTTGAAAAGGAAATTTCTGTTGCGCTATCTGCGCTAGTCTGGTGGGGCGAGATTAGAAGTTATTATTAGACCTGGATGATTTTCTGTACTCTGGGCAAGAAGGGAATCATTCTTTTCGACCAATAACATATTTCTTAGCGCTGCTGCTGAGATGTCTGCCCAGATGTGATCTCAGGGCTGAAGGCTAGCACCGTGTCAAAGGAAAGCAGTACTCTGCACCTCTGCTTTCAGAGTCATACCTAAGAGTATTTCAGCCACACTTGGTATTCAAGTTTTATTTATGGATATTTTAGAAAGGATTAATACCTGGCTACCCCTTGTTATATGCATGTTGCAGACAGGAACAGTAAATTGTAAGTCATTTGTCAGCACCCTCTAGACTTATTCAACTTTGTATGTAATGACTGATCGAGACATTCATAATAGATTAACCCTTTATAAACCAATTGCAAATAGTATCTTGACTGACAGGGCACTCATCAGCCCCATTACGCACAGCAGATAGGAATTATCTGATTAAATGCAGGCATCTAGGATGGAAACCTGAGCATCTGAGCCAGTCACTCCACACTCTCTGTGGGTAACACAGTCAAAGGAGTGAGTTGAGTCCTCCAAAAGTAAACATCTAAAATAGGTCTATCAAATGGTAGCCAAAGCATTTTAAACGACCTGTCCAGGATCTTACAAAACAGACTGTGGCAGATCAAGAACAAGACTCACATCTCCTAATTCCACTCCTTATTCTCAGTCCTCAAGACCACAGCTGCCCTATAATCACATCATCATCATTCTGAATTTTTCAGTGAAGCTGTGAATGCATTTAATCAAGAGTCTTAAATCTGCCAGCTCCAGAAAAACAGACTTCCTTTAATATTATGCACAATCTAGTATTTTTGTAGGAGCAGCCAGTATGGTCAATATAATCTCGGCCACCTAGACATTACAGTATACAGTACCACCTGGTGAAGTCCAAGGGTTATACCTCACACCAAGTACTATGTTTTTACAGTTCATCCTGATACAAATAGCAATTACAAAGTATTTTTGCAATGTATAGTACCAACTGTAATACCAAAGTATTGCTTCCTTTACCTACTGTCCCTCTGCAGCCTCCCTCCCCTGACCCTACAGTTGGATTTTCTCTTTCAAGAGACATTATTTTCTGTCTGCTCTGCTGCTACTTCTCCCACAACAAATGGTACATTCAAAATATAGGGGAAACAGTATATTTAACCCCTCCAATGGGTAAAAGAATGATGACAGCAGCCCAAGATACAGATGTGCATTAAAAAAAACATCTGCTGACACGGGCTTTAGTGGGTGTCAGTGGACTGGAGCAGGAGATACTGTCTATAAAACTGAAAACAAGGCTGTCCATAATAGAAAGGAAAGCAAAGGAAAAAAAATAAATCTGAAACTATCTCAGGATGTTCTCCCTTTCCACCCTGGAGATCTGGAAGACTTCTTCATTACTTGTCAGACTATAGCTGCTGATGTAGGTACAGCCTCTCACAACTGCCTCCACTCCATGAAGCTGTAAATTCCTACCAAAAAGAGAACTTTTTTATGTACATGAAAAACTTAAACACCAGGTACTCAGAGGCATAAATCCACATGGTATTTGAGGGTTAAAAAACAGAGGAAAACTGTAGCCTGGGAAAATTAGGGACTTTCCATTCCCGGTGTAATGAAACGACAGATTTAAAGTTCAGAGTGAGAAAAGTCATTGAAAGGAATTAGACTTCAAGCTTCCTGAGACATACAGGCTTTGTTTTTCAAGGCTATTGATAAATCTATCAGTCTCCCGATTACTGTCCCCCCACCCCCTGAAAAACCCTCTAAAAAAGGAATTTGCTGCCTTAATTGGAAGGGAAAGGGTTTAAAGAATATCCACTGTAAGGTCTCTCTGAAGAAGGAAAGTCCCTGGAGGCAAAACAATAATTGGTTTTGACCTTCCGCAGTTAAGGAGGCGTTGGTAAAGACGAGACTTAAACACAGCCTGACAACTGTGAGTTCCAATCAAATTCAGAAAGAGACGGAAATTGGATAAGCAAATTCCTTTTTGTTCATGACCCCAGTCCCGCTTTCCTTTCCCCCTGCAGCATGACACATCAGAATCTTTCCTGCGTACCATAAATCACTCGCAAGACAGCAGTAGCCTTTGAATAGCTGTCTTATATTACGTTCATATCTTCCAGACAAGCAATATTAGCAGTCCCCTGTCTACTCTGGAACAGCAAACACGTTAAGCACAGTACAAAGGCTAGCTGCAGCAAGGAAGGAAACAGTGTGATTTCATTGCTGTTTTCAGCACGGTGTAAATTCCCTTTCTCAGAGTTTGGAAGAACTCTTCACATTAGCACTAGTAGCTGCTTGCCAATTTAACGAAATTTGGTTTTGAATGCAGAAACCCACAATCCTCGTTCTGTCAGAAGCTGCAGCTGACAAAATGCTTTCCTTTTTGTAAATTTGAGCTCGTAGAGGACGCTCTTTGCCATTCCCCGCCACTGCTCCGGGAAACGTAATGTTTCCTGTGTTTCCTTCCGCATGGCAAGTGCGTCTTGTCTCGGAGTCCCTACAAACTCCTGGCAGCAGCTGGAGGCACCTACATGCTTCCCACAGCTTGTGCCTGTCAATACTCATCATCCCCGCTCAGCACAGCCACGCTGGCCAAGTGCCCTTCAGCTTGCCAAGGCCTACTTAGGCTCCTCGTATTTTTTGTCATCTGCAAACCCCACTGATTTTAGGTAAATCAGGGAGCCTGAAGCTTATTTTTCTGTTTTAAGGACATCTTAAGTTAATAATACCTCCGAGGCCAGCAGAGCAAAGGTTTTGTTACAACAGCCCTGAATGCAAACTTACAATTGAATGTCATTATACTTTTAAAAATAAAAGAGAAACGGCAAAGACTCACAACACAAAGACCATAGACCAAATAAAAACGCATGAACTAATGGTGAATTCTTCCACCTTAAATGGCCAGCCGATTTGAGATGGTCACCACTGAAACCCGACTCATGTAATTTGCAGATATGACTCACAAGAGTTGGAGGTCCAAAAGCAATAAGAGCACAGCTTGGAGAGATATCAAGACTTTGGAGACAAAATTTAGTTATTTTTAGGGTCTAATGAGACAGAGGTGAAAGTGTAAGTGGTCTACCCTAAGGTAAGTGTGAGGTCCAGGTATCTTCACAAAGTTGAAACAGTTTCACTTTCTTCTGGAAAAGCTGGGAATGGCTTCATAAGTATAGAGTTACATGAGTTACAAGCAGTAGGACTGCCCCAGAATGCCAGCTCCACAGGCTTTGACCTTTTCTCAAGTTTTGGGAAAAGCTGCTGCTTACACGTGCCTCCTTCTGCTGAACCTAACCCCTGTTACCATTAGCCATGGCTCTTCCAGCCTTTTAGGTGCCATGACAGCTGACTCCTGCTGAGTCTATGGAAAGGACTCCGTCCCAGAAGTGCTCCCTTGCTCTTTTAGGCCAGAAGTGCCCAAACAGTCAACGTGACATTCAGAGTCTGACAGCAAAGCAGAATATCCTGACAGTATCCAAGCCATGCTGCAGCTGCTGCAAGTCAGCAATGCTTAGACTCTGACCTGGCACCTTATGTGCTCTCTGAGACCAAGAGCATTTGGCCCAAGCCTAGTCCCAGCAAGCAGCAAACCAGTACACAAAGCACAACTGCGACTGATCTTTGGAAGGACCAGATTTGGAACACATTTCAGAATCACAGATCTCCACCATTTGTGTCCTCCAAATCTCTGCTACTGCGATGCTTCTCAACCACGAGTCCTACCCTGTCTCATTCCTATTTAAGATTTGGTTAATTCACTTTGATTTGGGGAACTTTAGCAACTGACGACTCTCCTTCTTGCTCTCAACTTCATTCCACAGACTCAGACTTCTACGATCCACTGCTCCCGGTTTTTCTCTCCCGTCCTTAGGAAGTACTACAGACTATGACCAGGAGGCACAAATTAGGAGGAGAATGACTCCTTGTCTATAATAATATTCAAGCTGTATGTAGGCAATGGGAATTAATAAAACTGGAACAGGCTCAGCGCTGGCACTTTATGTAGGACAATACGTACCTCCTGAGTTGTGTCATGTACCTAGCACGTCCTTGCTGAAGTGCCAACTTTGCAGAGGAATGCTGACACTTACAGGGGTGCTGCTATGTAGTACTATAGTCGTGCAGAGGCTTTTGCAAAGAGCCAGCAAGGCAGGTTAGCTGGGAGCATATCAAAAATCTATAAATAACTTTCTATAAACAAGGTTCCATAAAAGACCTAAAAATAGCAAGAGGGCAGTTTGTCAGTTGTTGGGTTTTTTTAAGTTATTTTATTTATTTATGGAGTTCTACTGAATGGGAATGAAGCTTTAGAGCCAGATGAGAAAAGAGAAAAAAACTAATATTCAAACTGCAAGATGATGTGTGCCTTTAACGCCCCTAGAAATCAAAGGTGCTGAGTTCCCATCACAGTGGCACAACCTAGCCTAAAACCATGGTCCTAAACCATCGTTGACTATTTACAGTTGTCATTTGACACTTGCTCAGTCTTCAGAAAGGATGATCCTTGCTCCCAAGAAGTCTCAATTTAAGGAGCAAGGAATTCTTGCAACTTTTTTTGTTTCTGCTTCTTGTTTTTAATTTTCGTGCTTTAACTTTTTATGTTTCGTAACACGTAATAGTGAAACAACAGGCTTCAGCCATTGATCTCAAATTAGTTTGAAAAAACCCCACACAGTTTTCAGAAGACAAATCAGAGTCTTAGCACACTGAAGCAATTTACTGGAGCTACCTGGGCAAGTCAGTAGCAGAAAGAGCCCAGTCTCTGCTGTCATCAGCAAGGCCATAGCGACTCCTCCATCTTCTCCTATTTTCAACACTATGAGTTGCAAGAAGGGGAGCCCATGATGGCCGGGGTGACATTAGGGCAGGAAACGAGCCAAAACAAGTGTCTTGAGTGTTACTTCCTAACACAGGAGCAGGGTAGAGTTTTCTGTCACAATCCTTTAGCTCTCCCCATTAAGTGCTACAGTGGTTTCTGTTAAGAGGAGGTCAGATGGGGATCCGAGACAGACAATTTTCACATACTGTTCCAGCGTAAGGCCGCAGGAGAGAGCCCAGCAGAGCCTTGCGTTCTGTATGGCACCTCAAGTTTGAGATCTCCTCAATTATCCATACGCAGCTGTTCCAGGAAAACACGCCACGCTGCTCGGGTGCGAGCATGTCTGCAGAGTCACACTGTGGCACAGAGGCGGCTCTCTTGACTTGAAGGGCACTTTGCCCTGCATATCGTTTTGGGTCACCACGTTTGTTTTCAAGGTCTGTTGAATCCCTCAAACGTACGTTTTAAAGATCATCAAGGCAGGAGCTGCCGTGCTTTCAGTGACACCTCTGTCGAATTATGCTCTCCTCTACGAGGGGGGCAACCTAGCTCTCCCCTGCCCAGACATCCATGCTATGAGAATGACACACCGCCAGTCACACTGTTCACACCAACTGTGGCAGTAAACTTTATTTCAACTTTGACATTTAGTTCCTGTACAGTGACTCATGACCGCCTATGATGCTCCGTTTAGGGATGCAAGACTCAAAAGCCAATGCAGAAAAAAAAAATAAAAATCAGCAAGCTACAGAGCTCAGAAAGAAGCATTTGCTTGACGAGGCACCTCATCATTTTTATATACTGCAGGGAGGAAACAATAGATGGGACAAGTTCCAGTTGCTATGTCTTTTTGCAGAAAGAAGCTGGCAATTTATATTTACAGTACACTTTACTAAGTGTGCTTTTACCTGGTGTACTTTTTAAAAATAGTCTACCAGTCAATGGTGTCACCAAAACCATTTAGCTTAACGAAACCATCACGTCTTCCAGTTTCCAGAGTTTTAGAAAAAAGATGGGACCACAAAGTTGGTTTAGAGTGCATTAAATAAAACTATAAGGAATACCACATGCATTCCTTATCTTGTTTAGCCTATTTATAATCCTTGACTGACTTACAGCTCCTAAGAGAAACTTGAGCGATGACTGAAAATTTGCATCCCTTCTGACCAGGTCTGAGGTCTCTCAGGGAAGGAGGTAGGTGACAGCAGTTCTGTTTCTGAAGGAACAGCGAAGCACGTGGGTACGGTTCTCTGTTGTCGTCCCGAGGAATCCACCATGGTGAAGCCAGGACATCAACCACAGCTGACCCAGACACAACTGAGTCCCCTCCGCCTGCCCCTTCTAAATTTACTAGCTATGTTCTGGATCTATTTATGTAGCTGGGGCTGAGAGAGCACTAGGAAAAAATAATAATTCTTAAAATCCTAAATTAACTTTCTATATATGTGGATGTCTAGAATTAGTTCACAGATACCAATTAAGACTAACATGGTTGTATATAAGAAGTTAACAATTTTGTTTTCATAGGTATTAGAGATTGTTTTCTTAGGCTGAGCGAAGACATTCTGAAGACAAAGTAACACACAACTTAGCAATTAGCATTTACTTAAAATCTACATTATGTACAAACACATCTTACAAGGACATGCTGTCACTTTCTCAGAGACTGAAAAGATGCTCCTTTGAAACCTTTAATTTCACAAGGAATACTTCCTCATATGTTCAATGTATATATGAAACCATGAAACCTACTTTACAGATGGAGCTGAGCTCTGAGGTCAAAGACAGCTCACAGATTCTCAAAGCGGTAGCTGGTGTCAGCTGGAAGAGCTCTTGATTACTGCAGAGCTACGATGACTTCACCAGCTGAAGAACAGCCTGGAGTGCCCAAATTTGCCTTAAGCTTCCACCTATAGGCATAAATTGCATTACCAAACTCCTGTAGCAGAAAATCTGTAAACAGCTAAATGAGAGCGTATATGTATCTGCTGACTGGAAAATGCCCAAGTTAACCTACTCAGAAACCCAACTCCTTTCCCTCATCTTGCATCACAGAATTATTTATTTGCCTAAAGACAGTTGGAGGCAATTAGTATATTCAAAGGTTGGTATTAAGACTGCTATTGATAGCGGCGTGGGGAAGAAAATTGCAGTGAACGTCAGTAATCTGAGCATTTTTGGACTAGAACAGTGTTCAGATTAATGAACATCGATGCTATTTCAAGGTTATGTTTGCTAATATTAGCATGTAGTCAGACATACCAGAGTGCTGCCTTTTTTTTTTTTTTCTATTTTTCCTTAAAGCCAGAGTTTTGACTTAAGACAAAATGTAGCCATGGCAGCAGGAGTGGCACAGGGGAGAACACATTACCATTCAGCTGGCCAAGTCATTTGGATTAGCAGGTTTTGGAAGAAAGAGGTTTCAGTATATTTAATTAACTTGTCTTCAAGTTCTTGATCTTGTTTCAAACCACTCAACCCTTAAGGTTTCTCATGAGTCAATGTTTCTAACCCAAGACTTGCAGGAGAATTTTTGAATGTATCTAAGTGGTTTAGGATCTTGCTAGTTGGGGATGAACTTATACTCCTGAAAGGTGTATTAAAAAAAACCAAACATAACTGCCAGGACCTGAGTGCTTGCCAACAGGTATAGCTAATCATAACTTATTTTTTCACCTAAATATTTACAGAGGTAAGAGAAAGAATTATATTGCTTATTCCTATTTCCAGCTGAAGTGTTATCATTTTTTGCTTCCCTCCAACTTGGAAATAATTTTCTAAGCTCTAGAAAGCCTCAATATTTGTATTTTATGTAAGCAGTTTGGAAAAGTCAGGCCTAAGTATTTGATATAAGGAACAAACCCAAGTTATTAGACACCGTTGGAAGACTAGGCACTAAAATGTGCTCGGGCAAGCTGTTCAAGTGATGCTTATCCAAAGTTATGCCTTCTGTGCCTCAGTCGGACCACCACGGCAGAGATCATGTCAGTGCTTCCAATGTAAACTTGAAATAGAGTTTATAAATTAACCTGAAAACCAAGCAGAAGCTTTGACAGGGGCATATCCATTTCAGTGCAGAGCTGTACCAGAAGCAGCTCGCTCAGTTTTAGCACATACAAGAAGCTGGAAATGCAAAGTTAGTGATTCAAGCTGGATTTTTCACACTTGCATGAAGAAGCCTGAGAGAAATGGCAAATGGTGGGAAGGTCCTGCACACCAGCTACTGGAGTCCTGTGCTCACAAAACCAGCACTCAGGAGGGTTAACCTGCCATGGGAGTGAACACACTGTGGTCAGCATTTACAGTGGTAAGGAAAGGGGCGAGAAGATCATGAACATCGGCTCTCTCTCTTCTGCTTCCCCTCCCCAGGTCCTGTCTATAGCTCCTTTTTGTTCACCCTGACAAGCCTGAGACCTGTGGTGCAGGAGGATGGGACAGTAATTCCCCTTATGCATTTTTTAGTTCCTGAGGGATGAAGCGCTGCAACAGAAACATCTTGGCCATGCCTAAACTCCCGTGCTTGAATACAGGCTTGAGCTTCACACAGCCAAATGGTTGGACCTCGCTGCACCTGGACTTCAGGACAGAGCCGGCGTGGGAGCCAGGTCTCCACTTCTATCAGGTTTCTCTGCCTGGGGGCCAGCTGGGTTGTGACAAGAGACAGCCCAGAGAGAACAGGCAGAAGAGCAGTCTTACGAATTCTTCCATTTGGCACAGCCTTTGGAGAAGCCTCAGGCACTTGGTATCACACAAATATTGTAGAGAACCCTGACCTTGCTGCGAAACATCTATTTAACAAACCACCACCAATGTATTTCCAGAAGGAATTATATCATGAAGTTATTTTGCTTTTATTTATAGTAAAGCTATTAAAGAGTCACAATGTGCCAACAGTACTGCTCTGGTACACAAGCTATCACAAGAGCTTTCTTTTCTAAGTGGGAGGAAAAAACAACTCTGCCACAGCTTTTTGTGGTATTTGCAGTCAGAGGGTGACCTGATGGTGACCAGCATGCTTAGCTAACGTACACTACTCTTTACACAGATTACATCACATAATCTACATGTTGCTTATTTGCTACCTAACACTAGTCATTAAATAAATATTAATCTGATAGGCGGGCATCTTAACCAGGCATGCAAAAATAACACCAGATGTAAAGAAAAAACTTACATATTACACACACACACACAAGTAGGTAGCACGGAAATGCAAGGGGACTGTCGGGTACACCAGTCTGCTATCATTAGAGTAAATAAAGGTATATCTCGAACACAAAAGAAAACATCTCACTGAATACGCCACCAACTTAATAGGTGGCTTTTTTGTTTGCAGGTAAACATTTATAATTTGTGGAACTTGAAGTCATTGTGGTTGCTTGATAAATAAACAGGAGGAATTGCTTGACATGCTGGGGTAAGGGAGGAGGGGTAGCATGCTTTCTATTGCAATCTCTATAGGTGTTTACAGTACACCGTACTGTCCAGGTGCCCTCTGGTAATCCCTTAAAAATAATCTCCTACATCTTTCACATAAGATCCTTTCCCCGCATAATTGCATCTTATTACATTTTATAGAAATGCAGCCACCTCCCCAAATTCAAATGATAAGCCTTCAGTTTCTTCAACAACACATTCAGTATGGTACAGATGCTCTGATCTGGGGTCAATTTCAGTTCTTAAAAAACAAATTAGTCATAGTACGTGTTCAGCTCATTATCCATGTGGGAGTAAGGGAGTGAGAAGTATTACTGTTTACCTACCTAACTGCTCTGAAACTAGCAGATTTCCCCCACACTGCTGTAGTACTTTTCTTCCATCATGACTCCAAGAAGATAACTTGCAAATAATAGTCTATGACCAACTCTGCTAAGAGGTAACCCTCACAGTTAAATAGACCAGTGGCTACATATGTATGTATGCACAACAAGGCACATATATGTCTGCAAGGCTAAGCCCTGAATTTGGAATTCTAAATTTGAATCAGATTGCATGAAATTCTAATTTTACTGACCTCAAGCTCAGGATTTCACCCTGGGTACCGAAAAACTCTTTATACTGCTACTCCTGCCCACCTGAACTGTCCAGTTTGCAATAAAGTCCATTAAAAACTCTGTTATAAATCCAAAGGCGCACTGAAACCTATGGTTACCTTCACCCAGTCCAAATAAGAAAGACGCAGAGATCCTGACCTTTTATTGCACAGATGCGACATTATGGGAACATCTGGAAAGAGCACTACATTTTTGGCTGGATGACTCTAGAAGAAACAGGTGAAAGGAAGCAATGGCAGCCTGCTATGTGACTGTCGAGATGACTGTGATACAACATGCAGACATAAGAGTGCTCCAGAAAGGACCTTAGTTCTGCCTGATAGACTAGCAATGCATAACTTAAGGTATTTTAAAGAGCAGTTGCTGGAAATGAATAGTATGCAGCTATCACAAGCTAAGTCTTTGAGGTGTTTAGCAGATTTTTCAGAGAACCTAAGCCATCTCTGAATCAGTAGGAGATTCACCATCTAAAATCCCCTGGGCATTCTGGAGGATGAGCCCCTCAATTCTATGCATTTGACAGAAGTTTTGCTTTTAATGGCATTAAAACCCAAATACTGTCCCTATTTTCCAAGTAGCTTCTGGACCAGAAGCTCATGGACAAGCCCATCCATACACAGGTTTGCATTTTAGTCTTGCTGAAGCCACTGTTAACGTCCCAATATCCCACTCCGCAGACTCCGTACCATGAAGACCTCTGTGGTGAACACCTCCGTCACCACACAGAGAGGTTTTGTAGAGCAGGAGGAAAATGGCCTGCTGTGAATGCTGCAGATCTTTGTCCAGGTCTGGCTTTTAAAGCAGGAACAGCAGCATTTCCCATTTGGTGTATGATGCCACTCTCCTTCCCACGCACAAGCATGGAATTTGTGGACGTGGCGGGAGATGAACGCTAATCTCAGTGCAGCATCTCTCGTTTTACTGCCTTTTAAAACTTAGACGAAGACTGTGCTGTCACTGTTCTGCCTTTAAACAAGCCCTTTCATTTTGGTGCCTTGTGCAGGGGTTTTTGTTTTGCCTTTGGGTTCCTTTTAACTTTGATTCTTTTCTGAGAGTTTTTATCTCCCTTCTAGATGTCCCACCCACTCAGCATCACTTGAAATGAAAAGATTAGATGTCAACTAGTCTGCGAGTACAGAATAAAAGAGAACAACAAATTCTACCAAGGATCTCTCTCAGACTGTAAAAATAAAAGATCAGTTTGTATTGGCAAAGGCCTCTCTTGATCTGTTAATATCAAGGAAGACAAAATTATCTGTGTTCTTTGTGAAGCAGCAGTTGTTTTAGTGGGGAAGGATGCCAAGACAGCTGTTAGATAGTTCAGTACAAAATACTGACAGTGACACACCAACAACAACACCAGCAGTGAGGGACTCGGCCAAACCGCCAAAACACCAAATATTATTAATGTTGCTGCTTTTAAAAAGTTTGACAAACTGCAATAATTTACAATTTTCAGAGTGACAGATGACTTTTTAGATCATCTTGGCCTACTGTGCTTAAAGGATGCTGCAGAAAGAGCAGCAAAATCTCCCAGATACAAAAGACACCATTGAGAACAAGGAAGCAGGTCTTGGTCAGCACTCAAGATTAAGAAGGGAAGGAGCCATCCATGTTTAGTTTGGATGCAGGACTTTACTCCTTTGAGGCAGGAGAGGCCATGAGATTTCAGCAGCTTTTGAGGAGTCCTCAGCTTAAGCTACTTGAACAAA
This sequence comes from Haliaeetus leucocephalus, assembly GCF_000737465.1. Taxonomy (NCBI): domain Eukaryota; kingdom Metazoa; phylum Chordata; class Aves; order Accipitriformes; family Accipitridae; genus Haliaeetus; species Haliaeetus leucocephalus. Next base: position 1,998,414 of record NW_010973284.1, read on the forward strand.
TGGCTTTGTCCACATGACATGTGGCATACCCAACCTCATGACAAAGGATTATGAAATCATTTTTCCCACTTCCTTCAGGCAGGATGAAATATGGTATGCATTGCGGTTGGGAGCAAACCAGAGGTTCCTGACTTGGACCTTGCTCTCACCCTGTCATCTTGCTCTGGTGACTTGACCTCTCCTGCCCATCATTTTCTCCATTTGTTCTAACTTCCCAGGAAAGGTTTATTTGCAGATCTTCAAGACTTTCAGATAGAGCTAATATCTAAATACAAGGAATTTAACTCTCAGTCACCCTTCTCATCCACATCACCAGGAGTAAACAAGGTTGCACTCATACAGCTACAGATAAGTCGCATATTAGGCTCAGCAACAGAGATGGTAGGGAGCAAAATGTGGCCCATCAGCATGAGGTCCAGCCACCAGTGCAATGCAAACTGTTGAAGACTGCAATAAACTTGCACTCTGGCCTTGTTTGGAAGGTTTCATGTCCAATTTCTCCCCTTCCAGGCCCCCTGTGTCCTCTGGAAAAGCTTTCTTTTACTTAACTACACCCTTCTACATGGCACTGTACTTTTCTCTCCAGCTGCACCTTCAAAGCTTTGCTAACTCCAGTTACTGTCTAAATTGCATTTACAGAAAAAAAAGTAATTTTCTTTGAGTGCAGAATTACATGTTGGCTGTTTTCTTATAGATTTGGATCATAAAAGAATTTACAGAAAAAAATACAAACTTACACCCAGCTTGGCTGTTAGTAACAGCCTTTGTCCCACATCAATGGATATAGTAGAGAATGGAGCATGATACATTTTTATAAGGAACAAGACCCCGCAGCTCTGATGGAAATCAAAGTCCTCCACCCCACCAACAGCAGAAAGCTCCCACTGATGATATGGGCCTGTTCCAAAATGGAGCTCAGCCTTAGATCTCCCAGAACACTCATTGTTTATACTTGTGGAGAAATTATAATGAACACCCTTTTCACAGCATCAGTGACTCCTGCAACCTTTCCCCCCCCCTCTCTTTTTATAAGGGATGCATCACATCCTAAATTCTGTAACAGATGTTCTTTACAAGGCAAGAATAATTTACAATGAGTGTTTTGTGGATAGGGAACTCATACTTTTCAAAACCCTGGTTTTGCATGTGTATACAGCTTGCCTGCAGCATGCATGGTCAAACTCAGGGAAAATTCCTGAGACCCTCTAACCTGTGAGTGGGAACTTTCCCAAGACAGAAGTGGATTTGACAAGCCAGCAAACAAAGAGAGACAACTCTTCAAATCTGAAAGTCAGTAGAAATACTTAAATATCCACAGCAAAATTCACTTTCAGTGTATGTTATTTCATATTTCGGTTTTATGCTGTGATTCAGCAAGGTTTTTACTCTGAGAGCAGATCCTTTTTACTCACCAGATGAAGACAAAAGTTCCCATTTGGGAAGTTAAGAAGCTGCCCACTGAATTCACAGAAGATCAAAGTAAAGTTGCAGTTCTAACAGCAACATCACCTAACAAAGTCTTTGGCATTTTATACCTAAAAAACTTTTCTGCAACTTCTCTTAGTATTTTCAACAGCTGGATATTATACAGTATTCACAGGCAGGTCCAAATAGAAATAGTAGTTTCTCTACTGACCCACATACTTGGCCTATATTCAGTCTTTTAAGATATTTCCATTAGCCGCAGAACAGTGTCAGGTATTCCTCCAATGTAACCTTGTTTATGAGATTCTGTTTCCCAGAACAAAACAGGACTAGATCAGCTGGAGTCAGGCTCTTTGCTCACGGCTGAAAGCCTGTTTTCCTCCTATCCCCCGTGGACACATACCTTTATCCTCAATATCTTTCATGGCCGCCTTTCCAGTTCATATTTCCAGTTCTTACTGTCTGTCTGTCTGTCTCCTCTCTGGCTACTCCCCAGTGCTTCTGCTCCCAGGAACACACAGCTTCCCTGAGCAATCCCCTCTGCCCGCACAGCTGAATTTCATCCTAACTAGCAAATGATTGTTTCTCCGGGGGGAATGGCTCCTTTTTTACCTTTTTTCCAAAAAGAACTTGACTGCTTTTTAAATCCATTCTGAATGAAGAAAAGCTGTCAACACCTCTGGATTCAGTGTTACATGAAGGAAAGAAGAATTGAAAGAGATGAAAAGCCATAGCTGATGGGGGGGGAAGCGGGAAAATAAAAATCAAGGAAGGAAGCTAGTAGAGGCTGATTCACATGGCCCCACAATTACTATTTTTTAATATTTTATAACTTCATTTACTGTAGTCTTGACTCATCTGCTCTGTGAAATCTCCAGTCCAGAGAAATCAGAGTAACTGAATTAATCTCAGTACAAAAACCGTGGCTCAAATCCTCTGGCCTTTATCTGGGGAAGTCTTTTATTGGAGCTTTCAGCTGGAAAGAGACTGCAAGAATTTGTGGCTGTGGAGCATGCAGTTACAATAAATATATAATTCATCATGGAGAGGTTTGTTAAAACCGTTAGGAATAAAACAAATGTTCTTCTTTCCTATTGAAAAGAGATGTCAGTTTTTCTCTTACGATTACTCAAAGGGCTAGCCAGGCAGAATAAAGGCTTATTACACTAGAAAGCATATAGAGCCCTTTTATGAACTCTGGCTGCAGCCATTCTCTTTGTGAGACTCTTTGTTTCAATTTGTTTTTCAGCAGCTGTATCTGATCTGTATCTTGCACACTTTCATCCTGTGACAAAACACAGCTGCAAAGTGACTAGAAGTTCCTCATCTGTCCATCTGTGCATGTTCTCACAGATGGGACAGGTACCTATGAGAAGCACCAAAACCGACTTATGGGTGTTAAATCTGATAAATAATTTTACACTGAGTCACAGGGTCTATCTCTCTGCTCATCTTTCCTGGAAGTATGAATGACAGCACTGTATCACAAAAGATACTGAAGTTCACCAGTATAAAGTGAAGGCAATTACTGGCATAACAGAGTGACTAGGATTGCCACCACTTGAAAATGGGGTTTTAGGACAGAAACACTTTGTTTTCAAATGCAGAATAGAAAACTAATCACTATGCATTTAATCTAAACCTTCTACTCTGAAAAATCCTTGACACTCAAACAGGAATGGCAAGAGCACAACCGATGCACAACAGCTTCAAGCATCTCCTTGCCTGATTTACAAACACATTATCATAGCTGAAAATATTACAGAGTCCCACTGAATAAAATGCGTATGTTAATGCTTTATTTAGACAAAGCTGCCTGACGAGAAAATTGTTTTTATGTAAATGCATCCCTATGTCTTCCCTGCCATCCCCTACTCCCTACCATTTCAGGAGTGCCACCCTTCACAAGCTGAGGAGGAGAGGAGACCCAATAATGTTTGTAAGCCTGACGTGGGAACACAGAAGACATGATGCAGGAGGAGGCTGATCTTACACAGCAGTGTTGCAATGAATTCAGTGCATCTTGGACACCAAAGGAAGAGACATGAATATCCTACAATTGCTAGACTTGCCATCTCCCCCAAAATATTCCCTCTCTTGAAGTTTCCTAGTTTCTTGAAGCACATCCTCTATAAAGAGCTGCTCACCACAGATGGGTTACCCCATTCCAACCCTGCAAAAAGACCACCAGGAACAGCCACTTCCAAAACGCTCCCATGGAGCCCTCTCCTTCCTGCCCCAGGTACTGGTCAAGGGCTGCTGAGGAATCCCACAGCTGCCAATTGTGATTTATGAAGAGGGAGCTGAGATGATACACTAATGGCTGCGACTCTTACCACTAACTACCACTTATTCAGGCACTAATGGACTTCATCGGCCGGTGCAAGTCAAATGTAAAAGCCTTTGCAATTTGAAAAGAACGATTTTGATTTATTAAACATTGTGGGTCTCAGGCACTGATAATGGTAAACATGCCCACATTTCTCTCCACAGTTAAAAAAAGGAGTGTACACAGGCACAGTAGCTGGAGCTGCCTGACTTGCCACGTTCAACCTGGATTGCACTTACAAATTCTACTGGTATACTTACTTTGAGTTTAAACACAAACAGCAAAAATAGTAGACTAGCAAACACCTTCCAGTGGATGCAGTTCTCAGCCATGTTATTTTTTAATCTAAGAATTACTCTCCTCTTTATGCAGGAAAGCCAGCTGCAAGTTATATGCGGCAACACAAAAAGAAATGCATGATGAGCAATCGGGACACCTCGTTACCGAGACGTAAATCTCTATGACGCTCTGCTGCTGCTCTGTGACGACAGAGATGGTTCTTTGGAGACTCTAGCACTGATGTATAAAACCTGCTCGCCTACCCCTCTAGCGCCTGCATCCCTCCTCACTGCACGCTACCAGCGAGATCAGCCTCTGCTCGCTGCAAGATATACATAGCAACAATTCCGCCTGCTGAAATATACGGATACAGAAAGCAGTCCATCTCCTCATCACCAGGAAAACACATTTCTGCATCATGATACATTTGGAAAGAACAGTATATTTCCACCCAAAACATACTTACTTCGATACCTGCTACTGAGGGGCTTAGGCCAGCGACTCCCCTGCCAGAAACCTCGCTGAAAGAAAGAGGAGTTTCGTACTCCTCAGGAACAGCACAGGCATCAGGAGATAGTATAGAAGGACACACAACATCTTGATCATTTATGATTTTCTTTGGGTTAGACAGTTTCATCCCCTGCTTTGCTTTATTGTTCCAGTGTGCTGCTTTCCTTTTGGTGCATTGTTTGAGATAAAATTTATTGTTAAACTGATTCTAGCGGACACCGGCAGCACTAGAGGGCAAGTCCTGCCACTTTGATTCACCAGAGGAAGAATTAAAATGCTGGGTGGAAAACAAGCTGAGTCCTGATAGTGTCCATAGGACCCATGAAACAGGACAAGATCAGATAGTGACCCCTATTTCAGATATCATGTTGGGATCACTTTCTATCGCTTTCATCCATCATTTTTATTTGCATCTTTCTAACCGGACTTTGAAGCTGAGGAGGCCTCATGTCCTACAGAACTGCTAGAAGCCTCAAGAGAAATGATGAGATCAGTATGTGAGAAAGAAGTCACTAACACAGACTTGTTCCCTTCTAGTTTTGCACCCAAGACTAATAAAACCATGCCTTCTTTTGAAGATATCAGTTCAGATCCGGTCATCTTGGTAGTGACTTAAAGGCTTTACCGGAGGTAGCCAAAAAATGGGACTTTTGTCCCATGGAAGATTCTGACACTGACATTTGCTTTTCTGCTAAACAGACAGAAAAGCAAAATATCAAATATTTGCAGAATGGAAACTGAGTTATTTTTAGCTGAAAGGATCAAAATTAGTTCATTAAGAATTTCTACCTGATAAAGTCAAACCATTCATATCTATAATTAATTTTTATATTGTAGTAATTTTTAGAAGCTAAAAAGAGCTAAACTCTGAAACAAGGAGTCAAAATGAAAGTCGCTATTTCAATCTCAAGTAGTATCAATGTTTCCGTTGAAAACTTCATCAAGATGAACTTCCCCCAAAATTCTAATTCTGCCAAAACAGCATTTTCCAAAAGAAATTTATTCTGTTAAAAAAAAACCCACAACAAAACCCACAACACAAAACAAAACCCCCAAACCCCAAAACCTGGATGCCTGGTAGCCTCAACCTCTCTAAAAAATAACTAAGCCAAGTCAAATCCACCCACCTTCACTCTCCATCACAAATGCTACCTCTCACAATTCGATTACAAACCTCAGGGCACGCTGTGGTTTTGCTTCAAGCTGCAGGTCCTGGAGTCAGGCTGCTTACAGGAATATCCCGTGGCTTGCCTACGCTAGAAAGGATTTTCTCAGAAAGAATTTGCTCAGACAGAAATACCAGTAGATCCATCTTCGCAAACAGCTACGATGGACATCACAGAGCAGATGTGATGAGATAAAACTCTTTCCCCAAATGGGCTGGTTTGAAGGGAGAAGCCCATTCCCATCACAGCATCTGGCAGCACAGCTGTTGCTCAGAGGTATGACTTTTTCACTCTCTTGATGGACACAGCTCTGCCAGTAGAGCTTTCTAGTGTTCATCATAGCACTCACTGAAGTGAGCAAGTGCTTCTCTTGCTTTCAGGACTGGATTTTAAACCTAGGTAATAACAGTTGGGGATCTGAGCTGTGAATTTTTCATTTGTGGGGTTGAGAGAATGCACTAGTTTAATTAAGAAACTGAATGAAATAAAATTAAAAAGGAGCATCGTTTCCAGAAACTGACTGAAATACTCTTTTGGAAATCATTAATTATGTATTTAAGTTTAACTTTTTACTTACTGAACACTTCTTTCCATTTCTACACACAAGTAACACTTAGATATTCCTCCACGTTTGAGGAACTGAACTTTATCTCGTCATTTAGAGTTGTGCAAAATCTTCAAAATTATTTTGATCTGGAAGCTTTTACATTCTCTTTGCACCTGCTTTTCATGGGTGTGATTGACTTTAGTATGAGGGAAAGCAAGGAAAAAAGGGAGATCTATGTTCCACACCACGTTAGTCTGTAGCTGGAGAGGAAAGACAAGAAGAGAGCACCGGTGTTTCTCAGCTGCTATAGATTTGCAGGGAGGAGGTCTAGGGGAGGAGAGAAATCAGGTAACCACTCTGTTGAAAAGAAAGGTGTTTCCGGGTCACCAAAAATTCCAGAATTATTCCAAGTTTTCTCCAGTCTTCTTTTCCACTGCAAAGACCAAAACCTGCCCCGTCAGATGCCAACCAAGCTGTTACTTGTTTTGTTTTGCAGGTTGCTAAGAAACAGGGCTGTTTTTGCTTACTTGCCTCCCTTGGGCTATTTCACAACACTTTGTAATATACACTGCTCTTTTTTGTTGCACATCTGGTTTCGATTTTAGGTTTCAGAACCCCCTCTGAAAACTGAGATATTAGTTTTTCATATCTATCATCTAGACAAAGTGCATCAGCCTGTCAAACTGAGTGCACCGGTGGGACACATTTAACCCTCTCAAGTAACTCTCAAGTTACCCTCCAAAAAGCTATTTTCATTTGTTGTCGAGTTCAGACAGTGGAAGTAGCTCAATGTGAAATTAGCTGCAACCACCATTAAATTTTAGGTATGAAATAAAACTACCCATTTCTTCAAAACATTACATTGGATAGGAAACCCTCATGTCTCGCAAACGCTAGCAAAGAAAGAGCCGTGCAGTGGATTAATTGATCATCACCCCAGCAGATGCTCGACGACTTCTCCCAAAGCTTCTAGTCTTTCATTTTCGTTGGAAGCAACTACTCACGGAAAAGCAGCTAACTAGCACGGAGAGGGGTTCTCCTGTGTCTTTGAAAAATGGTGTTGCTGGATGGCAGAACAACCCAGCTTGTACTTTGGGACAGCTTGTACTTCAGCCCCAGCACTGCAGCTGGCCATGCTGAGGTACCAATGCCTCCAGCTTCAGGTAGGTCAGACCCAGGCCTCACACCCAGCCTCGTGGTCCACGGGGCTCATTAAGAGCTTTTCCACAGCACCGATCCACATACAAACAAACTGATGGGGATGACGTGTACTCCTGCTCTGCTGATATCCCTAAACCAAATGAGCCTTACCTAAGTCCTCTCCCAAAGCCGTTCTCCATACTCTGCAGGCAAAGCTCTGACAGAGAGGAGGTGGGCAGAACTAACAGTGTTTCTTTAGTCTTCACCCATCTGGTCCCAGCGTCATTTAAAGTTGCAATTAAAATTTATATCACTAGGCTAAGGTCACTCAGAAAACTTATGCCAAGAACTACATACATTTGACACCCTGCAGAGAAAAGAAACTGCCTCTGCTTTATCCTAATAGTTTGCTCCCCCCACCACCCCAGGGATTTGCCTCCTTGCCCTTCTTAAGACACTCTGGTGACTATCTGATCCTATAAAATTGTATCTCTACAACTGAAGACCATGTTTTTCTTCATTTTTGGAAGGGATAAAGTCTGTTCTAATCAAATAATTCTAATCAAATTAAGCTAAGCTGGACCTCAGGCTTTCAAGTTGAAAAACCATATAAGCTTTGTACAACGTCATTTCTCGTCTCTGTACAGGTCTAAACATATGGCCAGCGTTCAGAAACAATGCGTATAAAGCCCTGCTCCCTCTCTGGGCCTTCAAACACATCCATATTGGTTCCCCCTCCCACTTGGTTGTTAACTTTTCCTCTCATGCTTTCTCAAGAACTGTTTCACAGTCCTCTTCCCCCACTTTTCATGTACAAATACTCCAGGGAATCCTCCTTTCTCAGCAGGACACAGGGTCCAGCAGGTTTCACAGCTCCTGTGCAAGGCGAGGGCAATTCGCTCTTCTGGCCCTGCAGGTTCTGGCATGTGGTCCTGCCCGGCAGAACCAGTACCGGGGAAGTCTTGTAGCGCAGCAAGTTTGAATGACGTGAGTCTTTCTGAGCATCACCAAAACTATCATTTAGAAAAAAATACCACCCAGGAGAGCCAGGTCTGGCACCTGCGCCTTGTGCTGGATGAGGGGCAGGCTGCCGCAGCCTGACTGCTGCGGAGCTGGGCTACCAGGGCAGGACTCGCAGGTGGGAAGAGTAAGGTCTTCCGTGGGGAATCCACCTTCTTCAGCAACACCAGACCAAACCTAAATCCATAAGCTTCACCTTAAAAAACCTTAAGTGAATATATAATTTAAAGTCTGATTTTCACCCTTCTCCTAAGACCTATCCCAGCAGTGCTAAACATTCACTCTGAGAAAATAATCGATGCTACCGAGGCTCATACCATTAAAAAAGAAATTTGGTGACTCCCAAATTTTTGTCTGATGGAAAGACTGTCCTTTCCTAAACAGAAAAGCACAGGAGGACGATACCAGAGGACCACTCCACCATGGAGCAGCTGCAGGTTTTTAAGACCGTGCAGGCTCCAAATCTCACAAATTTGGGAGACCTGCTGCATTCTGGACATGGTGCCAGTGGCTGCACCTCAAGGGAATGTCCCAGTGCTGCACAGCTTCCTTCTTGCCAGGGCACTGAAAGCAGCTCAGGGGACAAAAGGAGATGCCTGAAGGACAACTGCTTAGTGTAACATGGGATCTTCCCTACCCCATGTTCTCCCAGACAGAGCAGAAGTCGGCAGAGCACGGAGCTCCTCTCAGGACAGTGCGCAGCGAGCCCATGGCCTGGCAGCAAGTCCTCCTCCTATATGGGACTCTCAGAAGTTGGGCTAGGACTAATTGCTACAGGGTCTCTGTGATCCACATAACCACAGGCGTTGTGGTCCTGCGGCCCAGCGGAGATTGAGAGCGTATAGGACAAAAAGCCTGAGGAAAAACCTCATGATAAAGCGTACAGTTGGTCTTATTGTTACCCCGTCATAGCTTTTTGGATGCTCTGGGGGCAAAAAATGAAACAAAGGTATTAACAGTGGTAAACCACATCTTTCCATCTCTTTGCATCAAACCTAAACCAACCCAACGCTTGGAGCCCTTATATCCAATTCTCCCCCCCACCCCTTTTTCTTTTGGTGTGGTCAGGCTTTCCCCTCTGCGCAGCCTCTTGCCAGTTCAGCCCTGGAACGATTCAGGCAGCTCCCTCCACCCAGCAAGAGTCCTGCCCAAAACGCTGTCCTCCTGCCGGCGTGAGCTCACCATGACCTTTCAGCAAAGCACAGCCCTTCGTTCCTCCTCGTGTTTAGAGAGGCTTGGGGAGCAGTGCTTTATTTTCAGCTTGCGCGCTTCACACTTAACCAGTTAATATCTCTTCCCACAGGGCAAAACAGCGCTGGGTGCTGTACCGGGTTCAGGCAAGTGGCTCGTCCTGATTGATGGATGGTAGGTGAGGAGAGGGTTAAGAATATCGTGGAGCAGTGGAGGCATAAGAGAGCTTAGTCTGGAAGTAGTTTAAGTAACCTAAGGAGAATCTGATACAGACCAAAGACACACAAGTACAGATGCATTTAATAGAAGCCTCTCTCTGCTCGAGATCTACAGCTGAGACTCATGCAGCAAAATTTGCTGTTTGGAACATACTGTGCTCCAACCACGATGGCTACGGGAGGAATCGGAGCCAGTATTATGTGCTGGTGCTCTTAGGGACTGAATGTTCACTTAGCACACACGTTTGGGGAACGTATATTTATGCATGCATTTTGGGATGCAGCACATCCCATCGCGAACTTGGACAGCAGCTCGCTCTTCGATCTAAGAATTCGTCTTATTAAGAAATCCCAGGATTGTGTAAGTAAGGGCACAGCCTGATGCGCTGTTCCAGCAGCAGCTGGGCCAGGTTAAGAGGTTACCACCTCCAGCCTGCCCACAGCTGTTTAGCCACTGCCCCCCATTAGGGGTTACCACCCTTTTCCATGAGACACATAACCACATGTGCGGACACTCCCAAATTTGGCTCTGTCAGAATGATCCAGATTAGCTTAAATACTTTTTAGTAGGTTTATTGTTTGGGCTTTTTTTGTTGTTGTTGTTGTTCTGAGCTAGCTCATCTTGAGAGTGATAGTTTCTTGACTCAGTTCAGCTGCAACTGGAATAGCATCTCCGACCACGCTCCAATAAAATTGTTGCAAAATTGCATCTGTCAGTCTCTTCAGTCAAAGCCTGTAAGACTCATCTAAAGATAATGTATTTAATATTAATTCCCTAAACATTTTTTTGTTCACTATCTCACTGTTTCCTAGGTATTACTGGAAATTTAAATATCTCACAGTGAACTGATCACTTTTGTTTGCAGGAGTCTGCATTCTCCACCACCTTATTTAAGGAGATCTAAGATAATCAACACTCTGAAGAAACGATCACAAAAAAACCCTCCAGTGCCTCCCTCTTCCAGAGAATTCATAGTTTCCCTTAGGTGCAGAACTGCAAAAATCCAGTAAGTCACTGGGGAACTTTAACAGAGACCATTGATGCATTTACACTATTAGTATTAATACTTTATTTCATTTTCAGTTCTTGGCACTTGGGACTTAGAAGACTTGTCAAGCTAGGGCCTCACATAGCTGTGCCAGGAGGCAAGAAAGGTAGTGTGGGGAGACAAAAATATTTGCGCCTCTGACCTCTGTGTTTGGCTCCTAACTAGGTTTGATTTGTATTCACGGCCATGCATGTCCTCTCAGGGAACACACATAACTCAGGCCAATTGTATGCGATTGGAGTACAAAGAGAAGCCCTACTTAGGCTCTGACATTTAGCAAGCCAAGAGGCTTGAAAATGGAGCCAAGTCAATTGCCTGGCTTGGCTGTATGAACCAAAACACAAGCCTCGCCACTGGAATTGATTATATACACATGAAAAGAAAATGCATAAAATGATACATAAGGTTCTTGTAACCTCCAAGAGCTGATGCCAGAATATGCTCATTGGCTTGGTCCTTCCCTGGCTTAATACCACAACTGAGCACAGAGCCCAGCCGAGGCCGCGCTCAAGTTTTCATCAGATTAACTCTTCAGCTCAGGTCAAAGCACCCCTTTTCGCATGCTCTAAGATCTAAGTTCTCCCTCGAGCCCCCAGGGAAAGTAGTAGCTGACTATATGAATGCAGGATTTATAGCCCTTAAAGCTGGTGTAAAAGGTGCTATAGCTGCCCACAAGAGGAAAGTAAATTGAATTAAATGAGATTAGGAATCTACACAACAGAGTAGCCAGGAGACTGTTTATGCTAAATGCAAAATACTTCATGAGCCAGCCTTGCATAAAGTGTATTTTTCCTCTGCTACAGATCCCATTTATCTCTCAACACAAATTGGGGTCTTTGGCTATGTGTTTCTTAGTTTAATTACACTTCATCATTTAGTTAGGAAGCTTAACCCATACAGACTACTACATTGATTTAAACAACGAAACCCAGCAGGCACTGAAATGTTACATTTCTTGGAAGAATATGAGTTACTAATAATATTCTTTCCAATGCAAATATTTGTGCCTTTCTGTAGTGTCTCACTATTCTCCAGAAAGATACTTTTTTCTCAGTTTGAAGTATTTGATGTGATTATTTGACATGATTAACTACCGAAGCCACACATAACACTTTCAGGCAGGGCTCAAAAGCAGATGTTACTTTACCAAATTTTACTACAATAACAGGGAGACTCAACATTTCCCTGGACGTGAGCAGAGCTAACAAGACGTTAAGTGTTTTCCCGTAACCCTTGTGCCAAGTGCTATTGGAAGCTTTCTGAAATGATCACTAAAGAGATCCTTTGAAAAACGAATCAAGCCTTTATCCAAAGACCTCAAAAACTGAGTTACCTCAACTAGGTTCGCTTGTGGACAAGCGCCTTTCCTTTCTGAAACACCAAACCCAAGGGCTTGAAGCAAATAAAATTTTCCTGGAGGACAGAGAGAAGCAAAGGGTAACACTGCAAGAGCCAGTAATCAGTATGCTACCTGTTGGATAGGTTTGTAATCCCCAGAGTTTCTCGGCAGCAGTCTTAGCCTTAGCGTCTCTCTAGCAGGAGTGATAATACATGGTCATGTTGGCCATGAAGAGCCTGTAAAACAGAAAGTTTGCTTTCCGGAATAGTGGGGTCCAATATTCAGGTATATCCTATCTTCTTCCAAGCAACATGCTGCTCTCGTGTCAGCTAATACAGGTTAAATGGTCTTATCTTTAGGATTAGACAAAGTAAAGACTCTCATTATAGGCTCGCAGCTGGTACCCTTGTGTGCCTTCAGCCCAAGCTTGCTACTTTTTCTCAGATGTGTCTGCTGGCCACATCACTCTTCAGCCATGAATCAGTGATACAGCAACCTGCCATGCCCCTGCAAAACACTCTTGCACTCTCCCAACCGCTCTGACTATGGTTTTGTTGAGGCTGACTTCTCATTCCAAGCTAATTACATACATTTTTATTATCTGACAAGGAAAAGTTCTCATTCATCCCCCCAGTTAAAACTTAATTTGCATTTTAACTAGAAAACTGACGCATGATGGGGGAAGGTATCACTTACATGGGATGTATCTCCTAGGCCAATTCCAGGTTGTGGAAGGCTACATAAGTTATTCTAGGAAATCTCAACCAGCTCTGGGATACTCTGCCCACAAAAAATGATCTCAGTGAGTAACACACCCCACTGGGACCGTAAGCCATAGGTCTTCCATCCACCCAGGTATTTCATAGTTGATCGCTTTACACGTTTCCATTCAAAATACCTCACTGGAATTCATGACAAAATGGACCAACCCCCCCCCCCCAAACTTTGATGAAATAAAGGAGAACTGCGAGAAAGCCAGTCATTGCAGAGACAAACTACATCCAACACAGCATCCAGGCTGTTTCTCTGTTTCTCTTCCTTCAGACACCTCCTTATATTTCAAAAGCAAAGCCAGCAGAAGGAGAACCTCCTCTCCACAGCTGTTAAACCACATCCAGGTTGTACTCTCTGGTAGAGTAGCCACGTGATGTTCTTGTTATGGCCCTCCCTCTCTCAGACTACTCGGAACACCATTAATGAGTTTCCAAGAAACTCAAACCTCTCAGCATACTCTTCTCAGCCTACAAAGCATGCGGGGCCAGACAGAAGTTGCAAACAAAAGGCAAAACACATCCCACCCCACCTTTACAGCCACAAAACAGGACAAGCCACAGAAAGTGGCTTAACTGATGTCAGCTGTAGGCTAAATAGGTTTTGAGGGCCCAGGGGCTGCAGGTATCTCTGCACGTGCCTTGTTTAAGTGCACCCATAGCCCATATCCTGCAGACAATGAAAGACTCAGTGGGTTGTTCCAAACCTACAGTAATTTACTACCACTACAGTTACTCCTATATCAATTTCTCTTCAGACTTCAGAAACTCCTGTATTCTGCTAACAGAAAGCAGGAGGAGTTCAATAGTGCGTTCAAACTCTCCCATTTAATTTGAGGTTTAGTCTTTTCCAATTCAAAGACATTTCACTTGAAAGTGTTCTTGCCTAATAATAAACAGATAATAAACAGATTCTGGGTTTCCTACAATAAAAAGAGAAAAGACTGTAAACTTCAAAATTTTAAAAGGGCACGTGGGACTATTCTTTAATTTTACTCTTTGGCTGTGGAATCTGTACTCATTAAAAGTGAAAAGTTGAGATCTGATCACTATTTGTGCTTTCAAAGTTTGTATTTCTACCCCCTAAATGAAAGGCAAAATGGGCTGATGTGCTTTCACTTTCCATTTTTAGACTTTTTTACTTCCTGTTGCAATGTGGCACCAAAATGCGAAGTTTGGATTTCCTAGAGTGCAAAGAAGCAAGCAACTAACTACATGTATTTCCCTTCAGAAAAATTCTTTACAACAGTGTTACATTAAAGATGAGAAATATTTTCAATATTTTATAAACTATGAATTTTGGCTACTAAGTGGTAGAAAGGGTAGTAAAATGGACAAACTCTTTCCTTGCTATGAATCATCCTGATGTGCTGCTGCTGATGCAAATATGTAATTCCTTCCCTGTTTTGCTGTATTTTTCCACACAAGCATAATGTATATTAATAATAAAAAGTAATATACTTGAGTTACAGGCATAAATGGAGATTGGATTCCTAACAGCTAGCACAAGATGGCTAATAATCTAACCTGATGGGATGGGAGAGGGCAAGAAACAACAAAAGTTTTCATCTCCTCATTTTACTGTTGGAAATGGCAATATGACATGGTATATAAGGCCATATTTTTGAAGATGCTAAGCTGCTGCACATCCTGTTGTTGCGCTATAGTAACGAGTATTCCAAACGTCTTAAAAATAGGATTTTATTTGAAGATAGGAAAGGGGTAGCAGAACCAGGATCTGCAGCTCGGGGATGAACAGCTTTCTGGATCTCGCCGCAGATGTAACCGTATCCGTGCAGCATCTCCCTGCTGCACCCCAGGCCCAGATGTAGCTGCTGGCCCTGCCCGAGCAGGGGCACACCCTTGCTCCCGCCACAGTTTGCCAAGTTTGAAATGTCGAGCTGTCTGTCCACAGCAAAGCAAAATAAAGCTTCGCAGTCCATGTGCAAATCAACAGCACATGTACGAGTTTTCCCTACATGACCCCCGTGACTTTCATTCGGTTTGACTGTAGAGGTCAGAACGTTCCGTGCTTTAAAGGGTGTTTGGGAACTCTGCTTTCTCCTACAGCTCGGAAGAAAACTTAAATTACTGTTTCATTAGAAGCTGTTACTTCAAAACTTGTTTTCATTCCTAAACAGAGCCATAATGATCCAGCCAATACTCTCAATGCAAACACTTTTAGCACAAAATAGTTTTTAGAACAAACCATACGTTTCAAGACTTCCTGGCAATATACATTGCTGTTAAAGCAAATATTTTTCCATAGGTTTTGAGTCCGTGTTATCAGGGTTGCGATCAACAGAAAAAGATGTTAAAAATAGAAAGGCATTATGTGTCAAGTGAATTATTTCCGTTGGATCAAATGAATCCATCTCATCTTGATTTCCGAATAATTCTTGAAGGAACTGAAAAATATGTAAATATGAACCATCACTTGAATTAAAAATATGCAGTGTACGTTCTGAAAATATTGACATGAAATGATTGACATTATCAAAGGATCTCTTTGCCTCAAAATATCTAAATGGAACTAGATTGCTTCTGACAAGTTCCTGAAGAAATTTTTAGTTCAAATGAAACTGTATTTTCAAAGAAAAACATTTCTGAGAAAAATCTGTGTCTCACCCATTATAGTGCAGAGTCCCTGCGCAACTCATTAACAGAGGGCAGCTGTTTGCCATGCCATAACTTTCATTCTGAATTTGCCTATTTTTAGTGCCCTGTGCCAGAACTCGGTGACAATTTGGGGATTTTGCCTTCTCTTTTTTTTTTTTTTTTTTTGGTTTTGTCTCAATATGAGTAACTTGTGCTGTACGTTGATGTTACTGCTGTTTGTAAACAGTGGATTATGAGCTGTTCCTAAAAACTAGAACAGGTTTTACCAGAAGGGTGCCCAGCTACTGCCTTTCCTTTAGTTTTTCTTTCTCCTACTCTGTGTGCAGTTAGCTACAGACTCAATTCCACGTATTCTTGTAAATGTAAGAGCAGAATAAATTTAGGAACCACAGCCCTTGCAGCTGTCCCACCTCATTCTCACACCAGAGGTTTCTAAACTACTCCTTACAGTCAGCTACTACAGATATGCATGAGCAGCAAACCACCACTGCCTCCAAGGCACGTCTTGTCTCCACGCTTATTTGCAGCAGTTTTCTCAGGACGAGTCGCATGGGGTAGATTCTGAGGCTGTTACTTCTTTTTGCAACATGGGTGTACTGAAATCAGGAAAATTCAAAATAGTGTCTGATCAATGGAAACAGAAATGAAAAGCCAAATAAGTTTCACACAGAAACTCAATAGTGTAAATGTTTTTTGGGTCGGGATGTCCAGTCTTCTCAGCCCTAGGGTCAGTGACTAGTTTTGGCAGCCCTTGTGGGTCATATGGATCAAGTGGCCCAGGCAGATAAAGCATCTGGCTGGATGTAAACACTGTAGATGGAGTTCAACTTACAGACTTTCTAAACTCTCCTTTAAATATTCCCCCTCTCCTCCAAGACAAAAGGCTGGTAAAAAATCATGGAAGAGGCCTTGTAATACTTCCAGTAAGACTCTAGCAGCTATACTGCATGTTGAGCTTCTCTTGTGCTGTATCAGCATTTCTGCTTCCATGCTAAAAACTGGAAGTGAAAAGCCATCTTGTTAGAATAACCCAGAATCAAGAAGAAGTATGGAGCCAGGTTGCAAAACCAGGAAAAAAATCAGAGGGAAGTAGGTGACCAAAAAGGAGGAAGAAGATGGTTTCTAAATAATGCTTGTATTTGCCTAACCGGGTAGCAGACTTACCAATTAACCGATCTAATAAAAGGAAATCTGCATTTTAACCCTATTTCTTATGGCAATGCACGGAAACATCTTCTGTTCGAGTCATTTCTATCCCTCACTTTTTCTCTCCCCAAAGGTATCCACACCCATCTCATAAGAATGCTGTGAAATTCAACTGGTAAATTTTTGTCATATAAAGGAGAGAGCTAAAGAAATGCAAGATTATTTCATAACAGTTTCTCAATAGCAAGGTTTTTGATCTTCATAACATTATCCAGAAATAAGACAGATATTTCTGCTCAGCTGAACCCAGCTGGCTGTGTGGAAAACATTTCAAAATCTGCCAATTTTTTTTTTTCCTGATGTCTGTTAATTTAGTTAAAACAAATCAATTAAATGTCCTAATTACAACTGAAATATATAATTATATTGTGCACTCAGTTCAGTGCATACTAATGAAGCAATCACCACCTTCATATTAGTCACTCTTGAAAACTAAACCCAAGTGGGAGCTGAAAAATGTTTTTCTGTATCTTCAAACAAGGCACTTGATCCATTCTTCACTTGTTTCTCAACTTGAAACATGAGCAAAACAGGCAGAAAAATACAAAGGATCATTACATATTCTTTTTTTTTCCTATAGTAAAAATTCAAGAGGAATTATCAACAACTAAGGTGAATCAGCTCACTTATAAATTAGACACTGTTTTTAACATATACGTTAATCTTTTGCCAAAAACTTCTAGTAAAATCAGCATAAACTCAAAAAGACAGTACACAGCTCTTTTAAAATTACTTTGCTATAATGTCTACCCCCAGGTAAGCTCCTAAACAGGTAGGGCTTGATTTTAAAAAATTGTAGACGTAGTCTGCTGCTGTGTATTGACATTTATTGGAGGTGAGACTGCTCAAAGTACTGATCCTCATACCTGCTACCATGTTGTAGGTAAATCTTCTCTCAGCTACATATACATAACCCACATGAAACCTACAGATCTACCTAGCTGGAGGAAGAACAGTTCAAAACAAAATTTGCATAATTTACTACAGAAAATAGTTGATGAAACACTTTACCGAAGGATCCTCATCTAAATACCACTGCAGCTTTGTCTCCTTCCTCTCCTATTAAGAGCCAAAGCCCAACACGCCAAGACCATCAGCAGAGGCAGGTGCACACCGCTGTGGTCCGTGGCCTCCTTCGCTCCACGCCGGCCGTGGATGGAGCCGGGGCAGAGTCCCGTCCACCTGCGTCACACCGCCACGGACCAGCTCTCCTTGTCCAGCCACCCCTAACGCCAGCAGCCGCCGGGGCACGGAGATGGGGCCCCCGCAAAAATCCTTTCTTTCCCTCCTCAAGCTGTTGCGGCCGTGGTTATTGCACCTACAGCAGCGAGGACACGGTGGGGAGCTGGGTGGGGAGGCACCCAGCAGCCAAGAAGAACAAAAGGAGCTGGAGGTGTCTACAGCCCGCAAAAGGCGACACGTGGCATCGTGACACAAAACACGGCAGCCTTAATTCACCCCTACCTTGAATGCTGTACGGCCATATTCAGCTGCATAAAGTGGCCATGCATCTTTAGGATATCAACTCATAGGGGCAAAGGTTATCTTCTGAATTTGTTACGGCATGCCGTGCGATGGAGCCAGGGTTTCTCAGCGTGACAGCAACACATGATAGATTGATAATAATTTGGACAAGGCACCGTTTAGACCCACTTGCATCACAAGCAGGCAGCAGAGAAGGATTTGCCCAGTAGGCTAAGAACCTGAGACACCCCCCCCAAATATGTTTCTGCAAGGCTCAATATTGTTTCATATCAGGAATGAGCAGCTCCGCACTCTTTATAGCTTGGATAAGTCCTCTGTTTTGCGATTACTTGAATACTTCATCCCAAATCTAATTTAGATGAAAAGTATTTTGGTGAGTGTGCTTTGCCTGCCTAAACAGAAATATTATAGCAGCTACTTAAGTGGTAATTGATAAATGCATAAAATTACTAGCATTCAAACTGCAAATCAGTTAGCAAAATTCAATGAAAGTTTAAACATTTCATTGCATTAATGATATAAATGCATAAATTTACGGAGAACAGCATCCAGGCATTTGGCAGTCTTCCACTGTATTTACTTAAAGGTGATAATGCATTTAAAAAGCACTTGAAGCAGAATATGTATTAAGCGCTACTAAACTTGCATAGATTTATTAGCACAAGCTTTTAGACTGTCTCTGCCCTGAAGCAAACTCGTTTTTATTTCTGGAAATTAAAAAAAATAGAGCAATAAATCATTTTAAGAAACATCAGAGAGGTCGGTATGGTAGTTATCTTAAAATACTGTATTTCTTCATGACAAGTGTAGTTCTGTAGCCTTTGGCTTGTATGTGACTGACTGATAGGACTGCCTAAGAAATGTTGATAATATCCACAGGATGTTTCATTTACACATTAGTGACAAAATGGTAGTTTGGAAAATTCTCCAGCAACTCCAGAGACTAATGATCTGACACTTCTAGCACCTTAAAGTGCCCTGATTTTTCACACAGTGTTGAAATCCTGTCCATCTAGAAGAAAAATCAGATGCCTTTAATGGTCCTGCTAGCCAGGCATTTCAAATTCTTTTGGGAACTTCAGCTGATGAACATTATTAATTCTCATAACAGATGTGAGCAAAGACAGCAAGAGAATATTTGCAGGTATTTAATGGTATTTGCAGAAGTGTTCTATTAGCATTTGCAGGATAGAGTGCATGCAAAAAGAAATATCCTACATACTAAATATGTATCTCAGGATAAACCCACAAGCTGGATATGCGCCTGCATCATTATCTTCACTGAAGAGAGATCAGCAGAAGATGTTGAAAAGTAAGCAGGAGGCAGGGCTGAGGACTTCTCTCTGAGTTGGAATAAAATAATGTGATTTAGATGGTGGTTCAAACAATTCTGGGAATTGTGTGTGCTGTGTGTCACGGCAGCTTGTGATGGACTCCCATCTCTTCATTTCAGGAACAGTATAGCAAACAATATTTGTGGCTGAAGAATTAAATTAGAGTAAACCCACCCACTGTGAAGAGTTCACGGGCTCGGTTCCCATATGGCAAGGCTCCTAAATGCACCTGGACCTTAAACACCAAGGTCAGTGCCTTTACTTTTGTAGAGAGGACATGGAGGAAGGGTGGCATTTCTTGTCACCCAGAAGTAGTGCAAGGCACAGCATTCATGTCCCCCGAGTCCTGTGTCAGGGCTCTCTCTAAAGGCCACCATGCCTTCCTAATTAGTGTTCTTATCACTGTAAGAAACAACATAAATTAGTGAAGATTTGCCGCACGAACCTTCCCGCTTCCCTTTGAGGTCAGAGATGCTGGCACTGTATGGCCTGCATCCTGAAGCCAGCACGACTACTTCAGGCTGCCACAGTAAGATTCCCCACTGTCGCACGCCTCGTACAGTCAGCGATGCAGAGTGCGTGTGTAAACCTGGCCCTTCCGATCTGCTGCAGATACACACGTCCTGCACTTGCGTTTTTGTGTCTATACTTACAGGGGAGGCACCCTTCTCTTGGCTGGTACAGGTTCTGAATAGGTGAGCTGGAATGAGTATATGACAGAGATTTCTCTCCATTTCAATGCTTTTCTGGCTAAAATCTTCTCTAGGATTCAACTCAGCAAGATCTTTAAATACAACTGAGAGCAGAATTTGGCTCAGGGAGTGCTTCCCCATTTTATTCCCTACAGCTTTTCATCACCACCTTCTAAATCTGTAACAAAATCAGGAGTGTTTTTACGGTGCTCTGTATTAGAGCATTGCTAATAAGTAGCTCCATTAAAAATAGTAAACATAAATCATTTATTCATTTTATGCATTTCAAAGTCCACTTGAGAATATTTTTGGCTGAGCCAAGACACAAGTAAGGGTGTTAATTATTATCTTACTACAGCAATCAGTTAATAAGGCAGTTATGAGAGATGTTTGTTAGGAGGTTCTGGGGTGCCCGGAGGCTACTGAAGTCATTGTCTGGGGAAGAACACCACCACCGGAGCTAGCAGGAGTCTGATGGCACCAAACCAAACCCCTCGAGGCCTCTGTCTGCCAATTAGCTGAAAGGAGAGAGCAGACATCAGGTCTGAGCCGAGGAACTGTAAACAAGCGAGCAGGTAGGAACTCCCAGCGCAGGCTCTCGCACAGCGGAGAAGTGTCTGGGGCCCCTTTCGAGGAGGCTGGCAGGGCTCAGGCGATGGGGAGGAGGGTGGGAGAAGGACAGGCAAGCGGGTTCGGTTTCTTTCTGCTCCCCCCAAAATGACAGCAGCCTTTTCTGGGCTCCGCTGTCTCCTCAGGCCAAAGGACAGGGCTCTGCACCTCTGCAGCTGGGGGTCTCTCATCGCTCCCCTTGCCAGCTCCCAATCCCCTCCATGGGCAAGTAAAGGCAGTACCTTACAAAGCTGAGCTCCTTGATGCAGCTCTGCTCTCTCTGCTAGCCCATCCGTCTGGTGTGTGGCCCCCAAACGCTTTCAGTCTCCTTCAGGAGGCAACAGCTCCTTTACTCCCTCTCCTGCTGCACCAGCAATGGATCGACAGCCAGACCGGTGTGGTAATGACCAAAAGCCATCGACTGCCTGACCGTGGCCAGACGGCCTGCGCTTCCACCATATTTCCAGAGAGGTCGATACGACAAAAACCACTCTCGTAACGGGCACCTTCAATCCAAAGGCCAAGGACAGAATGTATTTTAAGATTAAATGCTAAAGCTAAGGTTCAAGGCGAGCAGCGCATAGGGGCATCTTGCTCTTCTTCTGCGTGATTTCTGTCTGTTCAGTGCTCGCTAACTTCTATTTTCCATTCACCATTGCAGCAGCAGGGGTGACAAGAGCTAAATACCTCCATTAGTGACTTGCAGAAGGAAGGTTAACCCAGTCCCCTGAAGCCGAAGGAAAACCACAGCTGTCTGCCCTCAGCCTAGGGTGTGTCAAGAAACCTGTCCATAAGGGAAGTGTTTCTGGTTATGAATTATATACTACAAAATCCCCATGGCCCTATTAGAGATGCACTTCGAGGTGCTCCAGGGATAGCCTGTACTAGAAGCTAAATTCTCCCTGTGGGACAGAAGAAATATTTTAGTAGTTGCTGGAGAAGGGAGGGGAAGAAGCCGCTTTCTGATGTACTTCAAAGCCAAATAATCTGACTCCTTCTGTCCAACATCAACAGGGCATGATCTTATGTAACTTCAAAACACTTAAACTGCTTTGCAGCATAGAAATCATTTAAAAAATGCGGGCCCTTTTACTTGTCCTCCCTAATCCAGCTAGCCCTCAAAATATGACTGTATGAGAGATAACCCATTTAACTTGCACATGGGATACGCTATTTACTTGAGGCAAAACAGTCTGAGAATATATCCCAGATCTATCCTACAGTTTAGAATAGTACCTGAGAAGAGGACTGTTCCTTGTCAGTGAGGGAAATATTGTCATTCCCATTTTGCAGATGGTAAATTGAGAAAGAATGGGGTTGAAGAGCCAATCCAAGGACACAGGAAAATCTGTAGTCAGGCTGAAAAGTGAACCAAGATCTCCTGACTTCATCCAGTGGGATTGTTTTCGGGCAGATTATTTTTTTCTCTCAGGAGATTCAGTAAAGCTTTCAACAAGTTTAGCATGAATGGCCCAGAGCTGACACTGTCTCAGGGAGCTCTTCCTCCACTGGAAGAACGTAGATGGAAAATAAATATGAGATACGTCCAATTCATTATTTAATAATCTATCAGGTTTGATGCTGGAACGGCTTGCTCAGAAGTAGAAGCAGATTTCTGTTTGAATGAGGATGGCAGGACTGGAGCCTTGGTATCTGATCTCACTGCTGGAATTCATCTGGCAGGAGAGCTCTGTCTGCATATATTGCAATTTTTTACTAATCCTTTGACTCTTCTAACCTGTCTCTGTCTGGAGTGTTAACCTTTGGCGCAGAGGCTGTGCTCTCCTTCATACCTCTTCAACACCTAGCATCCTGAGACCTGATTTCAGATGGGAGCTGCTCTAAAACCAATATAACAACAAGAACAACAGTACATTTCATTTGCTGCCAGAGGGAGATCTGAAAAGCATCCCTCCTTGGACAATCATAGCCCTGACAGAGTATCTGTCTGCCTAGAGAAACTCCTCCTTAATATGGACAGTGAGACATTTCAGAACCATTATACAAAGCAGTTGACCCTTTATAAGACAACTTCACTTTTAAAGAGATTAAGTTGATTCCTTCCCATAAATTCAGTAGCCCCAACTATGCCTCACTGAGAAAACTTCATCTGACAAGAATCATGAATTATAACCAGGATAAAATGTTTCATTAAAATACAGATAGGGTAACTTAGGAAGCATGTTTTTTGTATGGATAAGGCCAATTTTGCTTCAAAAGCAAATACTTAGCCATTTTTCAGGTCAGTAAGTGGAAGTCTGGGTGTTATAAATCCATCATCAATGTTTTCTTACAGCTATAGTAGCTGACACATCTGAATCACTGGGAGCTAAAAGCATGCCAGAAGAAATGAGCACCATCAAAACACATCAGAAAGAGACGTATAGCAATTGCTTTTCTAATGTACCTGACTGCTGACGGAACAATATTAGCTTGCTTTCTCTAAGAGTGGTCATGCGTAAAAACGAGTTCATAATGAACAAATGTCTGTCCATGAAGGAATTGATTTAAGTGTATCAATTAAAAATTAGCCCCAGTATCACTAGAGGCTTTAAGCATAATTAATGCAAAAAGCTTAATAGCATTCTTCTTGAGGTTCAATCAAGTATCTCTGATGATGGTGCATATGCACCACTCCCCACTTCCAGGGGAGTGTAAATGACTCCCTCTTGTACTGATCCATTTAAGTAGTTGTAAAATCTTGATTATAACCATGTTGGATGGGTTTAGTTCAGAATAGAACTGCCCAGAAAATTATTCCTCCCTCCCCCCCAAAACATTACCATTTCATTAAAAAAAGATGTTGATGATTAAGCAAACAATTGTGGAAAAGATCATCTCCAAGTTCTTGTTTTTCTGGTGGAAAATGCATGTGAAAAAGGAGCTTCTTCCTCAAAAAGTTCACAGGTCATGTTTATGTGACTTAGATTCAAGTAAACAACAAATTTGTCGGTAACATTTTGATCTAGAGCATTATTTGCCCTAGATGATAATACAAGTTAATTCACAACCAAAATGAGGTTATAACTTCAATCTGTGAAGGAAGAAAGTCCTAGGGATTACTACTGTACTATCATTAAGTGTAGGACACTTCTGCAAAAATACATGTTAGGGACAAGAGTTTCAAATGTGTCTAGTTAGCTAAAATACCCTAAAATGGAGGTACCAAGATCTTTTGGGTTTGAAACTGGTTTTGTCTCATACACCCATAGTGCTTGACATTTTTGTCCCTTTCTGCTCTGAGGCAAGAAGGTTGTTCTTACATGCTGCCATCTGCAGTAGACGCGTATGATCTCATGACAAGGAAGGGCACGTGAGGCTCTCCAGAAAGAGGAGAGCTTGGGGTCAGCTGTGGGGCATCAGAATAAATCATCATGATAACTCACTGCCCAAGTCAGAGAAGTCCCCAGGAAAAAGTATGGCAAAGCGTGAGCTGGGGACTACGAGAATTGCTCTGGCATGTGGCATTTCATATCTCTCTTACCTCTGTCCCAAAGAACTCATTTTGCTCTTTCTTTCCAGAATTTTGTGATACTGGCATGTAAATAATGAAGTCAGAAGAAGTTGTGTCAATGACTTCTATAGGAAAGACTAAAATTCAGTATTTCTTTTCATTTTTTTATATAATCTGGACAGACCTGTAGGAATCCTGTGGAATTCAGGGCTTCAAAATATAGATTTTACAGTATCTGTTTGGAAGCATTTATAATACAAAAAACCATGAGGACATTCTGCCACTCTAAATGCATTTATATTTCAGGTATATGATACCACCACAGTTTCAAAAACAAACATCTGAAGAAATGTTGTTTTAAAAAGAAGATATTTGTGGCTTAATGTTAAATGATGATGTTTGAAGAAATCTGGAATGGTATTAATCATTTAAACTACTCATTGATTTCAAATGTACTGACAGATGAATACGCATCTACTGGTCACATTAACCTGCCTTCACCAAAAAAGATATTTCATGTGATACAATGAAATGCTGCAAAAATGAGTCATTACCTTCTAAATCTAAACTAAGAGTTTTAAAACCTGAAAGGATGGAAGGCTTTTAAAAGCTATGTTTCCATATTTTTGGAATACCATGCCTCCATTTTTAAGGCCTGATTTCTTTAAGTATTTAGAAATCCCCTTCCCACACCCATTCAAAAGAATACTGAAAAGTCAATGCCTGATTACTCAGTTCTTCATGACTTGAGACCTCAAAGCCCTACGCAGCATGAGTGACTGTCACATCAGGAACTACGAGCGTGAATTCGCAATGCTTTTGCTCAGTACACCGGAACTAAACCAATCTTCAGTGGAAGAGGACAAGGCTTGGGGCTCGGTTCTGTATTTCTCAGTCTACAAACCTGGAACAGGAGTAGTGGGAGGGATACAGAGGCATCTTCAGGCTTTCAGTATTCTCCTTGGTTGCTGCATCAGTTTAAACAGCTATAATTTATATCATGTTCATAGGAGGAATAGGAAGCAGTAATCTGCTTTGTAGCCACAGCTCTTATTTCACATGTTCCACCCAATGCCATTATTTAAAGAGTGGCTTGTGCAACTTCTCTATTTATTACTGCTTTGTTTTTCCTTTTGTTGCAAGAATCAAGCTGACAGCTAAACACATGTACCTACAATATGAAATCATGCTCAACAAGAAAAAACTAATTAAGATGTTATACTCTTGGCCCATGCCCTGAACACTGACAGAAATGCACCACAACTGCACTGCCCTGAGAATGTCAAAGATGCAACAGCAGAATTGCAAGGTATGGTACTTGTGCTCCAAGAAGCAATCCATGGGAGCCAGGGTTCAGGATGGCGTAGCCGCTGTGGAAGACAAGTTCAGGCAGATGATAGGATGACAGATGGTAAGGCAATGATGAATCTGGGGAATAGACAGATCTTTAGCTACCAAAGGGACCTTGTTAATACCTCTGACCATGCCTTTTTGGTTCATCCTGGCATGAATCATTACATGCCAAGAGAGGCAAGTGCCTTTCTATCCCATATATTGCAAGAGAGTGTTCCTGGCATAGTCAGAGTCACCACCACAGCCTCTCTTCCCAAAATGCAGTCTGCACTTGATAGGGAGAACAGAAACGCACTGCTTCCCATACGGCTTTTTTAACGAAACAACTCCAAGAGCATAGTGACAGAAATTCTGGTATCAGACTGCTTAAATTCAGCTGGTCACACGCTGACCCTTCCTTTGGACTTCTTAGTCTCAAATTTTAGGGTTTTGTACACCAAAGGCAAAGCCAGTCTCCTTCATATCCTAGGTAGGTTGATAGGTAACTTGTATCACAGACAGTCAGCAGGACTGAACGGTGTCTTTCTGCAAAGTTTCTAGCTCTCCCCAGGAAGGTGTCTCAGCTGAAGGACTCAGAACCCACCACATTATCGCAAGAGGATTACATTATTCCTGATGCAGTAGGAATAAAAAACATTCTGTACTTTAATATGAACACAGTGTAGCCTTTTTTGCACAGCAAAAGCCTCCAGCCACAACAGCAGCAAGAATTAAAACCACACTTACAAGTTGTCCAGATACAGTATATGTTTTATCATTATTCTGCAGACATATGTTTTGTGTGACTTGGTTCATTTATTTCCTTTTTGTTTTCAAAAGCTAACACATGGCCCTGAACAAAAATTACACTTAATGTTTTATTTGTTCAACTCAGTTAAAATCACAGCACTTGTTTTGTAGAGTTTTACATAACGTTGTGCTGTTTTGTATGACTTTTATGTAATTTAATTTCAGTAAACTAGCCTGAAATAATTTAGAAAGTCTACAGAGATTTTGCAAATTCAGTGTTAGGGACTTGCATTTTACATATTTACTCATTTCAGACTTAAAATTTGATCTGAGTGTGGGAGTTAGTTGCTTCCCTGTCCCTATGTGGAGATAAAACCCACACCGTGTGACAGGATAAATTCTTCCATCTTATCCAGGACTAGAAGGGAGGGCTGCTAAACTCTGATGCTCATCTATTCAAATGGAGGACTACTGGGAAAAAAGAGATGGTTACCATTCAGGAAAACAATTTTTCAAGTGCAGACTTCAAAGAGGTGGGAATTAATTGTCTAGTGGAAGGCTGGGATTGTCTGATAGCACTGATGGACAGACCTGATGAAGGACATATGTGACAAAGGAGATGAGAGATGACAGTCCCTCACCAATCAGTCTGGAAAAAGAACAACAAAATGTTGGCAGGAGTAAGAGAGACTGTATAACCTGGGGGAGAAGCCATGAGCTGAGGGAAACCTGGACATCTCAAAGATGCTGACCAAGACCCACAATACACTGTAGAGCAGTGAGGAAACCAATGCAGGTTTCCTCATTTATTGTTTTGTCCAGGTCTGTTGTTAATAGTTTTAGACAAACCTAAAGGACCTCTTTTGAATAGATACCCTCCTGCTGAACAAGGCTGGACCTCTGGGAAAGAGTGTGCTTGAACAAGGGGAAATGAAGGGATTAACACAGGCTTTGAGGATGAGGTCCTTCTGTTGTGGAAGGGTAGCACATGTGGCTGGTGTTCCTGAAAACCAGGGAAAATGCTAGTGAGGCCACATAGTAAGGAGTGTCTAAGAGAGAAATGACCCTGAGTGATGGGGCCAAACACATTGGTCAAGCTGGGGTCAAACTAAGGGAGCCTCCCCGGGCACTCGGACATGGCTCTGCTGTAGCAGTGAATCAGAAATGAGACAGAAGTGACTCACAAAGGGTGAAAAAATTTACCACGGGCACCCAAGGTGGCAGGAGGCTACACAGCTCTGAAAACCCCACCGTGTATCTAACTGCAGCGGTAAGTACCCAAACGACATTAAGAAGTTGGTGCTAGATCACTTCTGAAAACGGCAGCTGAGTCTTTCTGAAATTGTTCCCCAAAACCGACTGTTTCTCCTGAGGAAGCCCTGGAAAACAAACAAAGCAGTCAGATTTGTAACACTCAAGGCTGCATTTCTTGTTCTCATCCCCCTTCATCTACTTTCCTTCCTCTTTTTTTGCCGCTTCTGCTTTTGTATGGACAACGTATTGAGCAGCGGGATTTTGACATCAGAGGAGAAACTGGTTGCGACAGCGCGAAGCATGATGAGCAGAGAAAGAGGAAAGAGGGCAGCACGTAGATGCCAACAAGCTTGTCACATATTCAGCACTGCTCGTCAGCTGTGACTGCACACTGCGCTCGTAATTTTGATACAACTGCCACAAAGGACTGTGTACCTTCATTCTTGCTTCAGCTGAAGCTACGCCGCAGTTACAAAGGTTCAGAAATGCTCAGCATGCATGTTTTAAATTACAGATAATTCATTTTGATACGCCGTTTTCTTGGATCCATAGATAAAATGACTGCAGCGGGGTTTGAAAAAAATCAAAGGCAGGTTTCCCTGGGAGATACACATCAAGCTATGCCTGTGTCTCTGGACTGTTGCAGTACAGCACATAGCAACCAGGGTGAAATCAGTTCTCCTTTCCATACCAAGGGTTTGAAAAACAAAACAATTTCTCGTATCTTAAGAAAAATAGCTTCAGCGGATTGGATAAGAAGACTTCCTCTGTATTTTTGAGGACTGACCAACATCAGGACCACAACTCCAACAAAGTCAAGATTAAGTCCATTGTCTGAAGAGATTGTTATTATACTTAGATTTCTATTAAGGTTTCAAGGTAGCATAGCACTAAAGTGCCAGCAAGAGGAGGGGGTCGGGGGGAAAGTAACGAAGTTACACTCCTTTATTGTACAAATGCAACTTGAGACTTTTTTTAGGATGTTATCTATCAGCCTGTCTGGCAAATGTCTGTCTGGTAATAATGTATCCGTCTGCTGAAACAAGCCTAAATAATGCAACATTATATCAATAATTAATAGGCACATAGGTCAACAAGTTCAAGATTGGAGATCTGAAGGAAATGGTTCGTTTTCAGGCAGCTGCCAGGCCGGCTCAACACGGCAAGAGCAGCTTTGCAGGAAAACGAAGGCAGGAGTGTTTGCAGCGCAAATGCCAGGGCACAGCGCGCAGGGGACACGGCTCCAGCCCCACAGACTCACTCACAGAAAACAGGAATCCCCTGGAGTGGCACTTCCCAGGGAATAGGGGATCACTCCGTTTGAGGAAGAGGGGCAGAACCTGCCCTTTGATTCACACCTTCACTGAAATTCCCAGAAATGCTATGTTCACCGCCGAAAGAAGGAGGAAACAGCTCTAAAGGTTGCTGTTTCCACCATTGGATGTAGAAATCCGGCACACAAGATCATTTTTGTTCCTCTAAATAAAAGGGAAGCTTTACCGCATCTACCTTTACCTGTCTGACAGTTAGGTGCCAGAGACTGGCTGAGGCTTTCCCTAGAGTCAGATGTGTTCAGGCGATGACTCACGTCACCCCACGGAAAGGTTTCTAAGAGGGACGGGAGAAGCACCCTCCAAAGGTGCCCCTCTCCACAGAGGGAGGCCAGACAACTACCTTGGACTAGACAGTTCTCCGGTGGCTAAACGTGGTCAAACGAACGAACACCACGCAAAATGTCGAACTCTGCAGCTTTCCCATGACCGAGTGGTCCAGGGAACACCAGTGAGATCCCATCTCCCGGAATGGCGGCAGCAGCACCAAAGGCAGTTGATCTCCGAGGCTCCAGAGATGCGTACACAGCTCCGGTGAGCTCTGAGGCACCGCGGCACACCCAGACAGAAACAGAAGTTAGCTCACAGAAGTAAAAGGCAATTAGAGTATCCCGTGCTCTTGATTTGGGAATCTAACTTCTCTAAGTGCATTTAGTAGCCCAGATGAAACGCAAGCAAAATAGGTATTGATGATTTTAGGACAAGCTGATGGTAACAATAGCTGAGGTCACCTACCAACTGAGAAAATTTGTGTCTGAAGCAACCCGAGGTATTTTAAAATGGAAAGAGAAAAGAATCAAACTTACCATATGAAAATGAAATAAAAATCAGACAAGACATCAAAATAGAAATACGGAGAATGAGGTATTAAAATAATAATATCTCTCTTCTGAGAAGAGCGCAGAAGGTCATGGTATTTTGCTAATTGCAATTCCTCACCAGCAGTCAAACCAGGAGGGTGGACTCCCGTCCAGTACAGAAGCCTCGTGACACTACCCGGGGTCCAGGGACGTAAATGCAAGACTGAGGTTGCTATTTGTAAAACAAACAAAGGAGGCAGACTATGATCGTGAAGACTTCATCACCTGCAGTTATGGTCAAGTCCCCACATATCACGTGTTCAAGCTGATCTCTGCATGCACACGCCCTACACAGTGGGACCCCTTAACAATAAAAATGTTACTAAAAAAATCTCAAAATATGCACAAGTATGGTGTAGTGTGAAAACAGTATCTTGGTGAAGCAATTACACTGTGTATGTAAAACTTGTCTTAATAATAGTAACTTAAATGCGTGGGGGAAAGAACTAGATTTGGGCTAGGGTTTTTTTTGTTGGTCATTTGGGTTTTGTCTTTTTTTAAAACAGAGGTCTTGTATAAGAAAATATAGCAAACATCACAGCTACATTTTCAGAAAACCACAGCCTACTTACAACCAAGGCAGTACAGAAGGGAAACTGAAAGTAGAAAAGAGAATCACAAGCTGCAAAGGCAATTCTAGTAACAAGTCATTTTAAAAGGCAGATGACCAAGATAGAAAAATCCCAAATTAATATTTACAGTAAACTTTGCTTTTAAAGTTGTGTGATAAGTTAGTTACTGAAGATTCTGTCAAAGGGATTTTCTCCAGAGTGAGAGTCCTAGGGTACATGGAGGCTGTCTTGTCCTCTAGCCTGCTTCTAAACAGAAAAAACAAATTCTGCTCGCTCAAGGAATTCCACCAAGCTCAGAGGAATGACACCACCAACAAGTGAGGTCGATATGTGATCAATTTCTGAACTAAGATGAATTCATAATGGGAAAGTCATAGAGTCCCACAGTTCATTTATCAAGGCTCTTGAGAATTCAATATGAAGCTTTTCTGTTTTCTTCTTTTAACAGAGCACATGGCTTTGGGGTTCAAGTGTGTGTCAGAGGACTTGTATGCATCACTTCATATTCAAGAGACCTAAGGACTTGGGAGTTGATTCTACAGAAATTAGTTCTTAAATGCTGAGGCCACTTTTTCTCTCAAACTCTGCCCAGATAATGGTGTGCTGCTTTCTTGGGAGTTTCTGACCCACGGAGGACTCCACCTGTGGCAGTGGTTAAGTGGGGCTGTACTCAGTCAGAGCATACACCCACCGAATTATGGAAATCTGCATTTAGCCTTATGACTGTAAGCTTTTACAATAAATACCAACGCAATTTATTTCTGTAACTTACCCAGGACAGAGGTACGCTTTGCCTAAAGAGGATGGGCCCTGGAAAATGCAAGGCGCCCTGGATCCCTGGGCAATGACAGAGGAGCAGGAACACAGCACCCTGCTCCTAGTAAGGGCAACGTCTCCATCCCCTCCTAATCCCCTCCCAGCTTCCATGGGAGTAAAACCACCTGCTTCTGAGCCCCATTTATACGTCTGAAATCCTGCGGATGATCCTGGACGTGGCTGCTAAAGAGGAAAATGTACCTCTGAGGGCACCTGCAAGTGCTTCCAAGATGCAAGACATTGAATAGGAGAAGGAAGTATCTGGCACCTACACTTAGGTGGAGTGTAAATTTTCCAAATTAAAGACACTACAGTTCCACAGAAATGATGAGATGAGAGGACTCCTAGCAAGAGATGTAGTATGTAATTTTATAAAGAGCCTTAGGGACATAGACACCCAATTCCCTTTCATTCTGAGTGGCTAATTCTCTCCTCCTCCTTTGAACATCCACCTAGGTTATGTGGGATGTCATTAGGTTCCCTGCTTCTCTCCTAAGGGTAAAACAATGAAGGCCATTTTTTTCCAGTGCAGAGAACTGGATTTCCAAGGTTCACTTCTGGAGTAAGAGCAACCACCTCATAGTTCAAAAGTAAGTACTTTTTTATCATAAAGACACCTTTCCCTCAACTTAGTTGTCCTGAAATCAGAAAGCACTTTCTATCGGTACACATGGTCCTCACCATCTTCTGCCTCTTGTACAGTTCTATTTCTGTGACCTCTCTTTACGCCAGCTCCCTTTTTATTGTATGAAGTTCCTCTGTTCTATAATGCAAAATGCTTTTTAACAATTTAGACAAAAGAACTGAACTTCAAGAGATACTGTGTTCTCACAGCAGAAGTTTGGTAGTCAGCAAATTCACATGGTTCATTTTGTATGTCCAGTTACTTGATCCCAACTCCTTTCTCACCCATATAGTAGGAAGGATTATTCTTCTATTCATGCCTCACAGTCTTTTAATGGATTTAGGGCACAGCTCTTAAAAATGTATAAGAGAGACAGGCATCGCATGATTTTGCTATGGATATTTTATGAGCAAGTCTGGGTGCATGCTGTGTGCTTGAAACAAAAGACTGCACAATTTGCTACCAGAGCAGGATCTGTGTTATTATGTCTGGCATTCAAGGCTTCTGAGAAGTCTTGGGCAAGAAAAACAACAAAACAAAGGCATGGGAGAGACACCATGATCTAGTAAATGGGTCAAGACAGCACCAATATGCTGCATTCATTGTTTTTAAGACCTGTAATTCAGTCATTTGTCAGAGAACAAATCCGATTTAGGAAGCAGCAGCCTGGCCCCTCCTTTTTTATTGGCTGTTATTTGGGGGTTGCATTTGTCAGTTAATTGACTTAAACTACTACCTGGAAAAGATGATATTAGTACCTAGGCGTTTTTTACTTCTGCACCTGCAGCAGCCAGCATAAGATGTTTTGGTACCAAGAACCACTTCAGCAATTATTTATCAATAGAGTGATTAATTTACATCTGGGGCATAGACTTCCACTGCTCCTGGACTGATTAAAGGCTTTGGTTAACATTTTTCAAAGCATTCAACTGACAAAGAAGACACCAATGATGCTCAGGCATCTGAATCTTTCAGGTGTGTTTTCAAAGAAACACACCTAAGGGAATCTGCTTTCCTGAGGAAGTTGGGATGTGCTCAGTACTCAGTACCTTCCCATTTCCAGCTTGACTATAATTCCTTTGACATATCTTTAGGGTAAGATAATACTCACTGAGGCCTAGGTCCACCAACGGTTACTAAATGCAGCAGGTTGGATGCAACCTCCAGCCCAGCAAGTCCTGAAAATGGCTGACTGCCAGACGCTGTGAGGGCATCCTAGGAAGTAAAACTACATTCATGGTATCTTACCTTCTTTCCCTAAGTACCTGTGATGACTGATCCCCTCGAGACAGGACATGGGTAGGGTGGCCCCTTCTCCTAATCCAGTACCAAATTTTCCTCTTTCATATTCTAATTACTGTGATCTGCATGAGCAAGAGTGTGATGAATCAGGACACGATACCAGATCCGGACCTTCTCCCCTAGGGAGAGTTTCCACTGTATGCAACAGCGATAACCCAAATTCTCTATCATCAACTTCAGCTTGAGCTTGCAGACGCTGGCAGGTGGTGGTTTTTTCTGTGGGTTGTAATCTCATTTATCACGGTGGGCCTATATACAAGAAATGAAGCACTAACGCTCTTGCAATGCTTAATCTATTCCTTGAAAAAGATAGACACAGGATGGAAGTAGGGATACAGCACACAATCCACTGCTCATCAGCCTTTCCAAATCTACTTCTCCCATCACCATTGCAAATACAGAAAATGCTATTTATATTTTCTTTATTCTATTTATACTGTTTTCACTAATAGATAACTATAGAGCAAGACACTCGTGTGGTGCATTACAACTGGAGAGCTGAAGGAAACTGCAAAGCTAAGTACCAGTAACAAATACCCAAATTCTAACTGGAAGCACATGCATATACAGGCAGCACCCCATCTACAGCTAAAAATGTCAGTAATTTTCTTTTAACCTTACTCAGAAATTAGCTTTTAAAGAATCAGGTTTGCCAGAGATATTAGATTCAATCTTCTGTTTCAGTGCAGATTCATCACCAGGGAGGGCACAGAGGAATTTTTACACATTACTTTTACATGTCATATCTCATTTTCCCTATGGAGAGATTTGAGTCTCTTACAATATATTCAGTGGCTACAGCAAGCCCATAATAATACTTAGAACATACACAGTCTTTTGTAAATATTATCTTATTATACCAAATGTAACAACTTCTATTTGCTATTTATGGGAATGCTCTTTCTCAAGATGCTTCATAGAAGAGAAATGTAAATACCTCTGAAGTGGTAGTTTCTATAGAAACTTATTTTTCCAGTGAATTGTAGAATAAACAGTCTAATTTTCTACTTGGCTTTAAATCTCACAGAAACCTGCAGCATCTTTCCAAAGTGGCAGGTAATAATACTTTGCAACTCTGTAGACATTCACGTCTTTGAAGCTTGCTGTAAATATGAACTACTTATGCCTTCAGGAGTATCCTTAGGTAATATCATTAGTCTCACTAAGAAGGGGAGGTAAAACAGCAGGTAAAAGACTTTATACAGAGTAGAGTAGGGTGTCACTGCCTAACAGCTTGACGTGCACTCACAATTGTATTGCTGGTTCTACAACAGTTCATCTTATCCCAACCTCAGAAACCATCAGTTTCACTCCCATCAAGAAAAGGTCTCTCTCAGTAGTAGCTCTAGAGTGAGGGCTGAATAGAACCCCAAAACAGACAGCAAAAGAAGTAGTGTTTTTCGGAAGCTTAGTTGGTTTTGCCCAATGGATGTGTGAGGAGTCAGCAAGTTCATCTCAGGGTTAGCAGTGCCACTGCACAGCAAAGCAGAGCAAGGAACAACACTGGTCTGGTGCTGGTTTGTCTACAAGAATTCTAGCTTTCAAGAAAGCTAATACCAGGAACCCATTTTTCCTGGCATTGACACAGCCTGAAGAAGCTCCCACGAGAGTGGCCATGAGGAATTTCTGTCCTCCCCTCAGCCTGTTAGGGAACACTGTGCCCATCAGGTTAGTTGAGGAAGGAAACTGAAACTCAGTTGGGCTGAGCAACCACTTCTGATTTTTTTGTTATGACACTCTTTTCCAGGGAACAAGCACAACAACACTTAAAACACAGTGTGAGTGCAGAGCCCCGCTTGCCCATGAACCATGCTTTCCAGTCAGGAACAGAGATGTGTGTCCCCAGACCTCTTCCCACTACCCTGGGGCTGTTTCTGCTCCTTAGGCTGCTATGGAGAGCTGCCTGGGCATCAGGCACTTCATCCCCCAAGGTGTTTAGATGCCAGATATTCATGTGGCTAATTGTGCTGCACATCCCCGTTACCGCCGTCTCCAGCCCCGCACAGATGCTGTACGTTAGTGCTGAGATCAGAACTGTAGGAGTCGGCCCTCCTCCACACACCAGATGGCTCGCTCTTCTGCGTTTGTTTTTAGTGCTTACCTATCTGCTCCTCAACTTCTGAGAGTCATGTGAATTTGAGAAGGGAAAAAAGAAAAGACTTCCCCAACAACTAACAGAAAAAAAAATATTAAGATGTTTCCTTTTCACTTATTATCTCAAAACACAGAGAATATACTCAAGAAGTGTTCTGAACCTTCTCAGAAAGGAGAGAAATCAAGAAATAGGGGCAGTCAGATATGTGGAAAGTTCCTTGGTATCCAAACAGTGTGGACAGCTCGGTCAGTGCTCCCTCTGCTCCAGAGACAGAAGGAGACACACTTCAGACCAGATTGCCCAACATTTTGGCTGGCTTCCAGTTTCACTGCATAATGAAGAGCAGGTATTTTCCACTTTAACCTTGTCCTTCCTAAACCAGCAGTATTTAAAAGATGGTAAATCTCTTTAAATTTAGTAATCAGAGTCTATCCGATTTCACTCTCTCACTTTTAGGAATGGACATGTTTTGATTTTATCTAAACAAAACAGCTTGTACTTCTGCACTACCATTGCAGTAAATAAACATGTAAATATATAAATAAATAGAAACTAGTGGAAGTGAGGCATTTTACCAATGTGTGATATTTCCTCTCTGGACTTTTCCAATCCGGTACAGCAGTACTAAATGTTGTGGTTTATTCTGCAAGTGGAAAGAGATCCAGCTCCTGGGATATAATTATGTCTAAAAAAATTTTCTCAAACTTGATTGCATGAAGAAGCCTTAAAGTGCGACCCATCTGCATTTTCAAGACTTGCAAACAAGAAGGCAAATGGGGAGCGCTCTAAATGAATTTTTAAAAAAGCATCTTAGGAACATCTTGCAAAAGCCTATCTCAGATTTGTGGATATTTGATGTAGACAAGTGTGGTAATGCTTACGTGCTAAAATAAAAGATAGGTCATTTTATCCCTAGAGCCTGGGATCATGTCACGATAGCATTTGTGCTGGTGGCCTTCCATACCACAGAACCCATTCTCCCCATCAGTGGCTTCATCTCCTCCCCTATTTCACCCAGCACTCCCTCTCTAGTAACCCTCACTTAGAATGATAAGCAGGTCAGGAGCAAATCCAGAACATGATGGGGTCAAAACAGCATCTTGTAATCAAGTTGTAGTGAAGGCAAGCAATAGGAGGCAACAGCTCAGTTCACAGCAAAAGAGATATAGCAAAGTATCCATTAAAAACAGGTAGCTCTATAATGAAAACACCCTCAACCAACTCTGCAAGCAGAGCTACTTTCCCCTGATCCTTCCTCTCCTGTTGGAGATCTCTCCCACCTCCTGCTTTGGGCTTCTCAGCTTTACAGTCAGGGCAATCAAAGAGCACGCAGAGGGGTGCTGTGGGCCAGGTGCCACCAGTGGTTCCAGCTTCCTGCAGTGAACTAAAAGGGTGTCCAGCAACTCGCGGAGGTGATGGCAGGGCTAATACCATAGCTGTGGCCTGCATGGATATGGCCAGCAGTGCATCACCTCTTCCAGACAGGGATATCAGTTTTGGAATGAACCAGAAAGACAAGTGTTACCTCAAATAGGCAAGCTGGGTATCCTCATGGAAAAAGTCAGGCGCTTTTTTTTCCCCATCACTGTATTGTCCTCCATTTTCTTCCTACGGCTAGGGCTTGATGAACATCCATTTTCCTTTTCCCCACTGCTAATGTCTGTTGCTCTCACATCGTGGTCCCGCTTAACTACATCCCTATCCCTCCATACCACAGAACCCATTCTCCCCATCAGTGGTTTCATCTCCTCCCCTATTTCTCCCATTACCAGAAGCCCTATCATCTCCTCCTATTCCCAGCCGAGAGTGCTTTGCTCCCCATCTGATTTGAATTCCTCCCTCCTTACGTGGGCGATGAATCATTCAGAGTAATGGCATTTTAAAAACTCTACAGAGAAGGTAGGTAGACTCAAACCTGAGTGGGAGTGCATATAAAGTACAATGTACAATGCTAGTGGGCGCCTTCAACCCCAAGACCAGAAATTCCCAAACTTCCCAGTGCCTAAGGGCTGGATGCTTCCTCCTGAACATAGGTGTTGATGGCAACTACCACAGCCAAAACCAGTGCCATGTTATAGATATGAATATATAACATTTATTTATCATTTATCTTTATTATATCACATCATTAAAATATCATAGATCACGGACGATTCAGAAAGAAGTTAGATTATCTAGAAGAAGAAAATATAAAAATTTTAAAAGTGTGTTTCTCTTCAATTTTAACATTTGGGGGGGGTAGACTTCTTAGCATGAAATGCTTCTATGTCATTAACAGTGCCTTTTCTAAGAAGAACCACTGAAGGTAACGTTTTTCAACTCATGGCTTATCAACTACTGTCTTTTCTGATGAAAGCAGAGTTTCATTCTTGTCTTAGTCCTGCAGAGATTATTTTAGCTCATGCAACACCAACAAAAAACCCTTCTAATTACAGGGTGATTGGAAACAGTGGTCATATATTCTCACTCTAGGCCATGTCTCAGTGACATTTTCAGTCTGAGTCATAATTTGATCCAAGGCAAGAAATAAAATTTTTACTGATGGAAGTTCTGCAGTATTCTTTATCACCTGAGCACACGAAACAGAAAAGCTGCAGTATGAATTTGTCCAGAACTTGATGTGCTTAACAAATAGCATGTTGTTTAATGACTTTATTCAGAACACCTACATGTTTTGTTCCTGTTACTTGTACAGCTCTTACATGTGACAAAGAGACTAATTTTTCA
The DNA here is from genome assembly GCF_000737465.1 of Haliaeetus leucocephalus. Taxonomy (NCBI): domain Eukaryota; kingdom Metazoa; phylum Chordata; class Aves; order Accipitriformes; family Accipitridae; genus Haliaeetus; species Haliaeetus leucocephalus. The sequence goes on from NW_010973284.1 coordinate 2,036,460, forward strand.
ACAGAGGAGGGAGAAGGAGAGGGAACAGCTTATGGACTTTTAAGCATGTCTTTTTTCTGAGAGGCAAATATAATAATAGTAATATGGGGCTCCATACCAGCTATGTCTCAGTGTCTTCTTTTAAACTTGTTTAGCCTATAATTGAAGGATAATTTTTCTTATTGCCAACTCTGCCAGCTCACACTGACATCAGAAAACCCAACAGTGTTCTTTCTGGCTTACGCTTCATCACCAGTAAAGAATTCCGAAAACTAAATTTTCCTCTGTATGCATGAGTAGAATCCTTAAAATTACGGCCTTGGTTATATTTGCGCAATACCCCGTACCCTGCAAAAACTCTGCAGTGCATACGCACCCCACCATTCACTATATCCACTAGTGTGTCCTGCTTTCTGCTCCAGCCATGAAGCTACAGCTCTGCCACCACTGAAGTTCCCCAGCTTGTTAGCTCAACCGTGATTGACGTTTGATGTTCAGAGCTCTCCAGCGCATCCCGAAGAGTCAGCTCTCACGTAGCTGCTTGTGGCTCTGGGATTTCAGTGGATATGACCTATGCCTGCCTGATGTGAGCATCTTTTGCTCAGGGAAAGGTGCATCATGCATCTGCACTGCCATCCAACTTCCATGGGTAAAGAGCTGTTCCAACCACCTTTTATGTGCTTCCTGCCTGACCAGGATGAACAGGGACAGAAATAAGGAACTATAGAGTTAAAACCTCAAGTCTCTAAGGAGCTATTACAGACCTGTGTTCTCTATACACCCCAAAACAGTGCATTATAAACAGCCAGAAAAGAGCTCAGGCTGACATAAAAATCCTACAGTCTGTTACAGGACTGAGAGAAAACTTAGCAGACAGAAGGATGTCGTGTTGCCTTTTTGGAAGAGTCACCTCTTACGCTGAAAAATCTATTTAAAGCCAATAAAACGTCTGTTTTCCTTTGGTCATGCTTTTTCTGTGTCTGATCCTGCCACAGTTCAGATTCCCATGGTGTAATTAAAGAGACCACAAGTGACAGAGAAAACAAAGTATGTGCAAGTGTTACATATAAAAGTATTGAGGATAAAAATTCTTCCAAAAACTAATTTTTGAGCAAACTGACATTGCAGGTTTTTTCACTTGGATTTCAGACAGAGGCTAGCAAAATTTACAGTAACAAACATGTTAATTCTCACTCAAATCAGAGTGACTCAGCACTGCAAGGAAAAGCAAGACTAAATGTTGTGAAGTTTTGACAAACCCAGACAAGGAATGAGCAAGCAGGAGTCCAACTTGGAAGCAGGCACGGAGTTTGTATCTGAGGAAAACTTTGCTGATTATATTTTGGAGAGGGATTGTTACAGGGCAGTCTCACTGCAACGTCAAATCCCACGTGCCAAATAATTCCCTTCTGGGTATAAAACTGGTTGAAGAATTCCAGGAAGCCCTTCCTTACCGAGGAAGCTAATTCAAAGTCCCCAAACACATACCAAAAAAATAACTTTCTTTCCCTGTTTCTCAATCTCAGGCACCTCTTTCTGGCTTCAGGGCGACTCTACCACTATTTTCAGACTTCTCATCTTTCACCCGTATACACTAGACAGCTGGCTCTGCTGAAGTCACCAGCCCAGCCTCTACTTGTCTCCGTCTTGGGGTAACTTGTACTGCTTACAGATACTGTTTCTTGAGAGCAACCCCTTAGATAACCCACACACTCAGATAACCCCTGGTTCCCTTCCTGCATCTCCTGACAGATCTGTCGATTTGTCCAGCTTCTGGAGGAGACACTCTGAAACCAGGAACGGAGGGGTCAGATGAGGGGTATCGGAGATAAGGAAGATGGAGGGGGGAGGCAGGGGGAAAGGGAGGAGGTTACACAGGACCAGAGGCTGGAGCTGAATCATAGTGTAAGATGCTCTGGGGAGAACTTGCAGTGTGGCCTGCAAACCTCTGTGACCAACACAGCTGGCAAATCTCAGTGTGAATCTCTAGTTCCTACACTTCATGTACAATAAGAGAATAAACATTTTTCTTCCTCTGGCTAATTCTTATGCAAATAGAGGCAAGGTCCAGTTATAAGAAGCTGCTCCTCCCCTGTCCAGGTTCGCATCAAGTCTCTGCTTCACAGATACCAAAACGTGAACATGTCACAGCTGGGAAGAAATGCTTCGTTCCAGATCCAGGCTGGAACAACAGACGAAAGCTGGCGTTCGGAGCAGCAGCTGGCATAACCTCAAATCTTCAGGAGAAGCCATCAAGGGACACTAAGACTGATCTCTTCCTCTGCCTATTGCAACATATCTGCTTGGGCTGGGATTCCAGGCAATTCTGGAATGGAATTCAGTTTGCTATACTGACAAACGTCAGCAAGCAGCGTGTGCTTTTGAAGGCTATTACATCTGTGTCCTACTCACGCTCACTCCAGTGGTTCTTGTTTCATATCCTGTTCTGATTGCTCTACATTTATCATGTAAATAAATTTCAAGTACACACAGAGGGAAAAAAATGTTGGTATGCATAAAGATTATAAAATCTGAGAATTTATTAGGGGTTATAATAAAGCTTGGTGTTAAAACTACATACCCACTACACAAATACACAGGGACACTAGGCACCATGGGTTCTATTATTTCAGATGAAAGTTAAGGTGCAAAAATAAGTCATTTGGTTTCCAGCAACCTTCTAACATGCACCTTCAGAGACCTCCTAACTTTCAGAGTCCTTACAAACATCACAAACTGAATGCTAGAGCCAGCAACTCTTACTCATCTCAATAAATTGCACTGATATATAGTAAGTCCTTCAGAGGCAGTGGATCTCTGTGAGACAGGAACAGTAAATGGCAACAGATACATGTGCTGGCTTAATGAATTTGGAGGGTAACCTTTCTCTCAAACAGTCGGAACACATTGCACAACTTTGGAAATGTTGTGTTTCTTACCTGTTGGAAAGAAATGTTTTAATTTCTAATAAACAGACCTTTTTGTATCTGAAGGCCATAGCACTGTGCGGACATTGCTCTGACAGGGCAGACTACCACAGCTCTTTTTGACATCAGAGAGCTCCTAAAGGCTGTGCTGCTATTCTTGAAAGCAGAGATGGGATTACAGGCTTCTGTGGGGCGTCCTCAACTCACATCCACAGAGACCCAACATGCAATTCTCTGCCAACGTGATTTTTCCTACCATCTACTCCTGTGCTGGGCTCTAATCCAGGGAAGTTAAAAAACCCTCCCCCATAACACCCACTCAGCACTACAGTATCTGTTTCCCAATCCTTCTGATAAATGTCCCTGTTACTCTGTTCTAATATTGTCCCAAACAAAACAGTATGCCCCTAAATTAAACAGCAAAGGAGGATAATTCAAACTAAGCATTTACCTGCAAGCAGTTTTCCAACAAAAGGGGTAAAAAGACATCCTAGCCCAAATCCAACAGAGCATCACATCACAGCTACTGTCTCTAGTGCCCGTGATCCTCTAACAATGACCATGCCAGGACATCGAGGGCTACATTCAGCAATCAGACTTGAAATATTTCATGCAATAAAACACCAAGTGCAAGTTGTTCGGCTCTGGTTTTCAGGCTGTAGGTTACAAATGTTTTGGCAAATTTATCTGACTTGCAATCAGTAAATAAGCAAGTCCTAAGACACTTGATGTGGGAACTGTATTTCCCTGATAGAAATACATTCCCATACCATCTCCAAAGGGAGTGTAAGTCTTCAGTAACACAACAGGCCTGCTCCTATAGCCTACTCACATTGTCTCTGAGATCACGTATATCCACCAAGAACTGCAACACACAGTTACTGCTGGTTTTTAGTAAGATCTGAGAACAGACCAAACTCTCTGAGTTACTTGGTTAACGCTATAGCTTACTGTGCTAAGGGCGTGCTCCTATGAGCAATGCTTAAACCTTCTGCCAGCTCTAAAGGTGCAAGAGGTAGAGTATATCCATTTAAAAGACTTGGTACTAGTTCCTGTTTCAAGCTAATCTTCATTCACAAACAGCATTTATTTAGAAGTTGGGCTTTAGGATTCGCATGCATTTCCTCTCAGTCTCTCCGAGACATCTCGAAGATCTTTTTTCTTCCAAATCCCAACATGAGAGGTGCCCTAAAAAAATCTCCTGGATTGTTTAAATACCAACATAAGGATTTTCCCAACTGAGGGAGAGAAAGAGGGAAGTATATACCACATGAAAAAAAGGATTCCTCCTGCATCATCTGTTCTCCTTAGAAACTTAGAGGAGGCTGTTTTGTGTACACAACCACGCTGTCTCTGTTACAGACTTCTTTAAAGTCTGAAGAAAGGGATGTTGCGAAAGGGAACTCCTACAGCGTGCAGCTCATTTCGTCTGCCTTCAGGTCAACCCAGATGGAGGAGATAAGGCTCTCATGGCTCTCTTCAACTTCATCTCTCCCTTTCTGGGAAGGGTTTCATCAATGTCACAGAGAATATGTTCAAGGGTGCTGCATTCTTGAAGCATAAAACCCCTCTTATTTCACTACAGGCACAGCAGACCCAAATAGATCACAGAGAAGGTTATCTGTACCTATTTATATAGCACCTCACAACTCAAACAGGTTGAAGACTGAATATGCAAATAAATGCATCTGAGGAACCAAAGAATGCAGTTTTCTCAATCACCAAAAATGCTCTGCTGTTTTTGATCTTCATTTATGTCTGGCTTTCTATCTCCTAAAAGAAATCTTGAATGGTGCTTATATATATTCAACTATTTTTAATGTACTATAAAGAACAGTGAAGAGTTTGCACTTCCCTGAACATGACCTGAAGGCTTCAAGTTTATTCAGGCAGGAAAGCGCATATCTTTTTAAAGATAAATTATGTGACTACAGAATCAGATATAATTAATATAGTGTGTCCTCATTCTCCAAGGGGGGGGAAAAGAGAGAGATTATCACCATGAAATATCAGCCACAGATTAGATAGAGTATAAAAGAAAAAGATTAAAATGTGGATTGTGGCTCTTGTTCAGATACACATCTTTAGCGGAGTAAATTTCACCTAATAAGTCATTTTTGCTCCATCAACCCACCACTAATCTCTGGTAATGGTGTTCCAGGTTACTGACTGAGTTGAAATACATGGAAAATGAATGCAGCGTGCAGATCCTGGATACCTGTATTTGTGACGCTGTTGACACAGCAGAGGCTCGGTGTGCTCCTGCTGCAGCCATGTTTCCTGTTTCTATAAACATGCTCTGTTTGAGAAGGGGCTACTATGGGCACACATGTGTGGTTTATAGCTAGTTCTGTGCCAACATAAATCAAGCCCAAATGCCATCTCGGTGACATAATGTAAGACTTATGCTTAAGGGAGTCCACATACATAAGTAAGTGGGTTCCAAAGTAATTAATTTGAGGAGTCCACTTACATTTCAATCTCACAACCAGACAGACTGCCTCGTGGTTCCCTTGGCTTTTTAGCGTCAGACTCCCCAAATTTCACTCTTCCATTTCCTTCACTTCCTCACCTTTCAGGGTCAGAGCTTAACACCGCAAAGGGAAATGAAACAGAGAAAAACAAAACAAAACAAGCTGCGAAGCAGATTAAAGCCACATTTGACATTCAGAGGTACATGGTTCCTTTTTCAGCTACAGGTATGAAGTAGTAATAATTCCGTGTCCACAGCTCACAGTATAAACATGGTCTGAAAAAAATGGAAGTTTTCTAAATGCATCCTCACTCAAAAAATGTCATGGCTTTTAAAATGTATTCTATTTAATGTTCAAGTCAGCTGAACTCAAAACTGCTTCTTTTTGCTTAGAAATGGTCTGGGAAGTAGACAGAAACCCTCTTACACTTCCCTCAATTCTTGGTGCTCTAAATGCACCATCGCTGAGGGGAAGGTGTTTGCAGAGCAAGCCACAGAAATGTGTACTTCTGCTTGTTAGAGAGGATGGATTGGCCTGCTCCGCTCTGTCTGACAGATGTCTTCTCCGGAGTGGGACCGAGACAATTGCCATCAACCTGTGGCTCTTGCAGAATTCCTGCTCTGACTGTGCCGTTAAGCAACACCTCGTACACCAGTCTGCTCAGCAAAACTAACTTGCTAAAGTCAGGGTCCAATTCCTTTCCCAGGAAAATCAGAAAATTAACTCTTACTACCTTCTGCGGAGGCTGGACCAAACACAAGTGAAGAGACATGCAATTAGTCACGGGACAAAATGGCCCATCCAGATTCAAGAGGTGAGATGTTTTATGGGAGGTAATTAGCTTTTGCTTACCCAACTTATATACGCTGCCCTGAGTCAGTGGGCATGAGGCCATTTAGCAATTCATGGGATCAATCTTAAACTAAGGATTCCCATGTTTTCAAAGCAGAGAAAGCTGGAACTGTTTCACACAGCCAACACAAAGGTTATTAGCTTGGTCCCACATTTTTCCCTATAATATGCTCACATCTCATGAGGAAGTCAGAGGGATTACAGCATATTTTTGCAGATCCTAGTCTATTCTTAAACTGCAGTGTTTGCATATTTGTTTGCTCAATACTAGCACAGAACCTGGTTCTATCAGACAGACTGCTTCAGCCTTCATGCTTTTTAAAGAAGAGAGGACGGTGTTAATACGGACATTTCCAATGAGATCTCCTCTGGTTCATTCTAAATGTTCAACCTCATTTTCAGAAAGGATGTCAGCTTTGCTTCTGATTTAGCCTGATGAATGTGCAGCAAGTGCCAGGGCTGCCTGAATATTTTATGCATGTATTTCTATAGAGGTCATCATTCTAGCATGATTGATATATAATGAAGGAATATGAGAAGCCAGTAAGAGAGGTCAGACTTCATGGACTTGGTGAGAAAGGCCCAGAAAAAGAACATGAAAGCTAGTAACAGAGTATAAGAAAGCATGGCAATGACTAACCTTTCCTGGTGAATAAGTGTTTACATAGCTAAACTTTTACTAAACGACTAACCAGGCAGAAATGAAAGACCCTCACTTCCAAGTTGATTATTGCATCTCTTCTTCTTTTTCATTTTGGGACCTAGAAAATCAAATTTCAGAAAATGGTGCCGTGCTTTTGAAAACCCTAATACAATTTGCTGAACACCAGTGGCTTTTTCTACAACAGCTTAAACAGACATACAACACTTCCATGATTTTGAAGATCTGAGGGAGGAACTAGATTTTTCTTTTTTTGGTTACACTTGGAATTCTTCTTCTGTGCTTGCCTTGTGTCTGAAGACATGTAAACAGAGGAGAAAAAACATGGCTAAAGGAGTTATTCAACAAAATAAAAAAGTGCATGTGTACACTCATATGGAAACAAAGAAAACATGCAGAGAGTTAAATTTCTTATAAGAATCTCCTTTATTTTAGAAGAGAAAATGTAATGATTGTATGATTTTAATGTTTATGTAAAGATAATGAACAGATAGAATAACTGAACAAAGCCATTAAACAAGACTAAACTTCCCAGATACAATTTAATTTAATTAATGCTCATATATGGCCCTCTTCCTCATGTCAGAAGACATTCAGTCTTCAGAAAAATCAAAATAAATGTTCAGAATTTAAAGGGCAGACTGTAGCTCAGAGGTGAAACGAAAGTAGCTTTTGAACAAGTCATCCCAAATTTAGAACAGAACTCTTCTCCTGCTGCAAGGCAAATGGACGATTCTTCCAACCCGGAGACAAAAGTGTCCTGAAAGAAAACGCACTTGCAGTAATCAGCCACACTGAACACAGTAACAAATGAGATGAGAGTGGAAGAGTTAAAATGGACGTGCAAGTAGGAAAGAAATGCAGCATAGACTTGAGGCTTGTCTAAATTCTTTTAGTTTTTAGGAAAATAAATGTCTTCCATCACATCCTGTCTCGTGCTTTCATGATCATTTTGCAATTTCCAAATTTTTACCAGCTAAAAAGAGAACAACACTCTACTTTGCCTGTGATGGTAGGATACCCTGTGCTGATGAGATGATAATCCTACACCAGATTAGAGAGCTCTCTGGTCCTTCTTGTATCTGTGGTTGTAAACACTAAGAAAAATTTAACAAAAAAAGCAAAAGGAAGTTTGCAATAGGCAGCAACGGGCAAATCTGCCCACAAGAAGTTTATTTCTTCTCACTAAAAGTCAAAGCCTGATTTGCACCGTGAAGTAATTCCTGTGCCTTGCACAACTCTTAATTATTTTCAATCCTTGCTGTAGTCACTGTAAGTGTCCTCATAAACTGGATAAATGCACCTTTTCCAGGGTTCTGAATTCTTCCTGGTGATGTTTTGTGGCAATTAATTTCTTTTAAGTTCCAGATACCTTCAAAGATGCCTTAATCAACAGCACATTCTGGCCTCACCACAGAGCTCCTGAAATTTGTATGCATTAAGTCCAGGCAAGCCGCTCTGAAACTGCAGACAGCTGCCCACAAGAGGGGCAAAAATGCAAGAATTTCCCATGCTCTCCCCGCTAGCTGGTAAGCTCCCTGACCCAGCAACCTGCCCACCAGCTCCTGCCACGGATCTGGGCAGAGGAGGTTTAAATCCAGCCACTTACTCTTCCTTACCCTGCTCCAAGGAGCTGCACCCACCAGACACCAATCCCGGGAGATGTGCTGTGGAAGCCCACCTTCCCGCTGGTCCTGGGAACCAGGTTCTGGCTGCAGAGAATTCCTTCAGCAAAGAGTGAGGGACAAAGTAAGTGGGAACAGAGGTAGCAGGGACGCTCCCTGCAGCCTCCGCTACTCCCAGAAGATGTGCTTTTGGGGAGAAGGGGTAGGGAGCCTGAATTAGTGGTTTTGATGTTGGGGGAAGAGGTGGAATGAGTCTTAACAGAATGTGGGAGGGCATGGGAAAGAAACCCAGAGAACTGCTGATATAGATCCTTAGGTCAGTATAATCAGCAAAGGATCATGCAATAAGCCAGGAGTGAAATCATGGCTTGAGCAATGATTTTGTGCCACCAATAAAATCCTGTGGGGAGTAGTCACTGAAAGGGTAGGCTTAGCCTGGGTTTTTCATATTTAGGAGCACAGGCAGCTAAAGAGCTGAGGGGAAATGATTTATGAGGACAGAGCTAAATGCTTATTGCTAGGTTAAACAACAAGTAAAGGCAGACATAACAGCCTACAAATACCCATAGGAGTAAAAGTCAGGGAGTGTGAGGAATTGTTTTGAACAGCAAGATAAATTTCCTAAGACTGAGGTGCAGTGGCTTGTGATACACTTGCCCAAACAGCTGAAGTTTTGTCAGTCACGACTAGCCTGGGCAAAGCACAAGCAAATGAAAGGCAAGGAAAAATTCTGTGTTGCTGGACAGGTGAAAGAGATTATTCAAATCTTTTGTGTTCACATGAGCTCCACTTCTTTATCACTGGAGAAGCTATCTGCAATGTTCAGCAAAGTATATAGGAGTTGGAGACAGCATTCTGGAGATATACTGCAACCACTTTTCCCATTACGATTTTTGCGATAGCAGCAATTACAAACCTTATTTCATCAAGACAGTTTCAGGTTGATTGTATAAATGAAGAAGTCACATAGCTGCTATTGCAAAGGAATAAGCACACGAGATCACTCATAGCTAGAAAGACTATCTGCCACAGCAGTTTCCCTACAATTAACATCAAATTTATCCTGCGCAGAGGATGAATGTTAAAATTGTACCCTATCTCATGGCCCCTTAAGCCCCTGAAATAGCTCTTGAACGGACTTGAACTTTGTTCTGTGCTGAGCACCTGCATGAGGGGTGAGATCCAGCCCAAGGTCATGTTTCAGGGAGGTAAAGATTTCAGTAAGAGGCCTGGGGAATGTACCTCATGTTCCACATGGGGGGAAAAGAGCTGCTTGGGCTGCACTGAGCAGGAATGCAAGGGAAAGGGAAGGAATGCGAGGTAAAAAACAACCAAACAAAAAGGACCTTTGAACTTTGTTTCACAGCATGGCATTGCAAGTGTGGCAGGGTCAGGAATAAGAGGCTACAACTAGCAAGGTAAGAAGGGAGAATGCGATTGCCTCTGAATACCTCAGATTGCAAAATTATCGCCTAATTAAAGGAAATAAACACAGGTAAAGGGGAGAAAGGAGCTTCTACATAGTCTTGAATAGTGGTAAGGGGGAGGGGAAAGGAAAACTGAACTAAAGCAAATGCACAGCCACAGGAAACAAATGTAACCTCCAGATAACTTCTGTCTCCCTCTTTTCTGGCAGATGTCTCGTTCCCAGTCCCTGTGGATTGGTTTGTGCAGTGAGGAGGATAAAGCAAACAGTTTCCTTACTTCTTCCTGCCCTGATTGAGACACTGGATCACTAATGTGGAGTGTTGCTTAACTCAGGGGCGGCAGGAACCTAATTCTCACTTAGCCCTGACTCCTGAAAAACAATCCCAATGCTGGTGTCCAGTGACAAGAAAGAAGAGGCTAACTGTTCCTTGGCCCCTGCATGGAGGAAGAAGGTAAATTCCCCGTGAATACCCTCAAAACTATACAAGACTACATTTTTATCAGAATGAAAAAATGAGAGGTGGAAAAAAAAATAGGAGCCGTGCATGACTCCTCTGGTGAAGAAGGGACTTAGAGAAACCAGGAAAGCTGGGAGCGGGGTGTTTTGGCTGAGTATCATTAGGCTGGTCAGTTGATGGCTATGTGGTTTCAACACACGCACAGAACAAAACACATTGCTAAAGTGTCATAAAGAGAAGAGATGGATTTCAGAACTATCATCAAAAAACAAACTGTAATTTGTCTCCCATCTTAAGCCTAGGAAAGAGTTGACCATCCTAGGTGAAATTCCACTCAATGTCATAACAACATTTCAAAGCATTTTGGAGATTTAGGAGTTGATTAATGAGAAATGCAGGTACAAAAAATCAAAGAAGCCGAGGAACTGTTTTTGTCAAAGGTTTACAAGTGGCAGGAAAAAAAAGTTTTGAGGAAGAAAGGCCTTGTAATTAAATCCTTAACTTGAGATTCAGGTTATTCTTCTCACCTTAGTTTAATGCCTAAAACACATTCACAACAAGAGGTGCCTTATATATTTGTAAACACTGTGTTGCTTAAAGGTACGATACAATATACAATTTCATAAGCCATGGCATGTTGTCAGCAGGCTACAGTGGGAATGCAGTAGTGTCATTCCTATGGTAAATATATCTAAGAAAATTCAGGTAGTGTCATGGTACACAAGATCGTGTCAGGGAGAGATTTTAAGTCTATTGTGGCTGTTTCTGTGTTGAGGAAGGAAAGTGTTTTCCACCTTCCAGACTTGTTTAGGGCTTTTTCTCCGCAAGATTTTTTAGAAAAATCTTGAGCAGGAAGCTAAAACAATTACGTGAACAGAGCCATACAGACTGTAAACTTTGACTTTCCCAAAGAAGCATTTTCTGTCATACAATAGCTTGCAATGAGCGAGGTACCTTCTGCCCTTTACTTTTGTTTCATTAGTTTTGTGGTTTATAACAACACTTCACACTAAAAACTGGGGTAGGACACAAAAAGAAGAAAACAATCCTTACTGTGAATCTTTACTTTTGTCTGGAATCCTTTTCTGGATGTTTATGGCATCCTATAAAGTTGCTGAAACATGCCTGCTGTATTTTTAATTGTCATTTTAAATGCCAAAACCCAGAAGTCTTGCTTATATTGTATGCGAACACAGTGTCTGCTTATGTTCAAACCCTCAGGCACTTTAAATAACTCTACTGTACACAGAGAACGTTGTTCATTTTGTTTTTACAATTTTTGCCTGTGTAGAAGGAGCTCTAATGTCTTGAGAACATAAATGTATGTTCATAACCAAGGAGCAAGATCACAGCTGGAATCTACCTGAGCCTTGGATCATATTTCAGCAGTGGCATGAAGCGAAAAAGCAGCTTATTTCTCTGTTTAATTTACAAGAGCTACAACTGGAACAACACATACTAGACTTACTGACGTAACGCACAGGTGAGTGCGTGTTACAGGTCCACCTCTGTGTCTGATCCACAGGGAATATCAGACTGTTTCGGCCAGACTTAAGAGCCATTACCACTGTAGCCCTAGAGGAACCTGGCCCTAACCCTGGTTTGTTAGTAAAGGTGGCAGCTGCCATAACAGACTTCTGTGTAGGCTACAAACCTGGGGCATAAAATGGGGGTCTTTTTATTGATTCCAGTGAGTTTTGTACCAAGCCTCCATTGTTCTGTGTTAAAGAATAAACCATTACAGAGAATTCATAAGCGAATTTGCTTTTTTCTTTGAAGGATTAAACAGGAGCAGATCGTAATCTCCTTTAAATGCATCCATTATTCATCAGTATTCAATAAGTTTTATTATGGGCTTAAAAACAACAGCATATATATCTTTATACTCAATTCCAATCCGCTCCTTACATGTGTTCTGAAATTCAGATTTTATGTTTAGATGTGATCGATCATTAAAGTCACAGGGTAATACGTGTTCCCTGAGTAAAGACACAGACAAGTATCTGGCCAATGTTCATTTTTCACATTAGTTTACTGTAAATAATCTTACATGCAATTTTGCCATTTCCTTTCTGTAGGAATCTCTGCAAGTAGGTTAGCATACTGTGGCTTGCAGAAAGCTGACACATAGTATTTATGAACAGAGAGAAAGTAAATTAATTTCCATGTTTGATTCAACATTGGAGAAAGGCTTTTTGCAGTATTTATTCACCCACAGTAGTAAGGGAAGGTACAGTCCCTCCTCTAGTCTGGCCATGTTACCAGACAAAGAAAATTCTGCTGAGTTAGGACTACAGATAAGGGGTCTAAGAAAGACACACTTCATTTCTGAGTGTGCATGCCATACAGCCAGTCCTCTAATAGCTGTCATCATTTGTAACATGTGCAACACAGGAACAGGTGGAGAAATGAAGCCATGCACGTAAGGTAACACCCTTTTCTTAAGCAACCACCATTTTTGCAATGACATGTACAAGGGTCATTTGGGGTTTTCCTTCCCTTGAAGTCTGGGTTTCCTGAGAGGAAGGAGAGCTGAAATACAGGAACAAGTGGCTGCACACCATTTCCAGCAGCGTAGTAGACCTTACTCATTGACACAGGTTTAGGAGCTACATCTGAATCTCCAAACTTCCTGATGTTCTCCCTTTGAAAGGAGGGGAGACAGGGAAGGAGATGGGTGGAGAAGGTGAAGAGGTGGTTCTGTCCATTTAAAGGCCTTGCAAACACAGCAAAACTTCTCCCATACCCTTAATCTACCAGGAAAAGTAGGTTGTGATACAAGTGGGAAATACAAGGATATGTTTCAACAAATAAAATGCGCTGGACTTGCATCAAACTTCTGCTTAAAAAGCTGTTTATAATAAACAACGATTACTTACAGTATCATTGCAAGATCATTAGAAGGCTCAGAGATCGAAGAGCACCTGGTTCATCTGGTTGAGACCTGGAAAACACAGTGTCACATATCAGCAAACACCAGCAATCAACTGGCGTTTTTTATGAGGGCTGTTAGAACAGGAGGAAATGTTCAAACCCAGACTGCTGGGCCACTCTGTGACCTAATACTGGCCAGAGAGAAGAAAATCTGCCATTCACTAGATCACCACTGATAAAAGAGAAAAACTTCAATTCACTAGATAAGAACATCAGTTTGTCTGGGCTGTATTGCAGATCACTTTTAAGCCTCCAAAAGGGTTAATGGGACCCTAGAGATAATAAATACATTATGCAGCTGTGTAGGTGCTAGGAAGACGAATATAGGTTGATTTTTACAAACTTAACCTATGCAGAGTGAGTCATAATTTGCACCTTGCGTCATTCAATAAATGGGTCTTTTGAAAGTCAACCCACTGTGAATGGGCTGCTAGCTCTCAAAAAGCAAGAACCCTGCTCTCCTGCCCACAGGCTGCCTAGCTGTAGGATCAAAAAACTGTTCTCCCTACATTACAATGGGATGGCAATAATAGGATCCAAACAAACAACTACATGCTTGTGGGTTTGCTGCCTCTCTCTTAAAAGGTCAAAAGGTTTTGACTGAAACAAGTTTTTATTTAATGAAAGATTAATTCTTAATCATAAATGTGTGTTCATCTTATTGCCACTTCTGCTGTGCCTTGTAACATTGTTTCTTTATTCAGTTATGCCTCACATCAACTTTTTAATAAATACCTTCATTAGGAAAACCTTGAAAGTTTGGATAAATAACATTTGCTTTTGTGCATTTCAACCGTAAGCTTCTGTGTGAAGGAAATTTTGCTATTTTGTAGTCACCCAGGGGGAAGAAAAGCAAGTAGAGAGGAGGTCTACATGCTCACAGGGATCTCAGCACTGAGGAGAAAGAATAATCATCTTTTGTTGAATACGAAAATAACGAAAAACAAAGTAAACAATACCCTTTTGTTCTGAACAAGAAAGGCAGGGCTTTAATAGTCTTTAAACGAGATAGAAAATTTCCATCCAAATGGAACCATGGAGTAGGTAGACACATTACAACGTTTTGGAGTTCAGTGATTAGATTTAATACTGTGCCAAACAGTGATTAGTTGATGAAGGCCGTTCATAAACAGAATAGAAACAAGAGAAATGTGGCTCCAGTATAGCATTGGGCCTCCAGTGCTTTCTACTTTAATAACAGGGTCAAATGAAAAAAAGTTTAATTTTATTTATTTCCCTAAGGAAACTCAGTGCAATTGTAAACAAAGGCTGACTGGTATGTATTACTAAGACTTTAGCATTCAGGGTCAGATCCAAGAAAAGGGCTTAGGTACCAACTGAAGTGCAGAAATTTATCCTTTTCTTCAGCATTTTTCCAGCTTGCTAACTCAATCCCCCCACTCAGAGTACTGGTACATGTGAATCCCATTACGAGACACTGAATTCTCCTAACTCCCTGTGCAGGCAAAGTACCATCCTAATTAAGGCTTCTGAATCCCAGTCTCAGAGCTGGGTGCCTATGTCCTTTATGGATCTTTGCCTTAGTGCATTAAAATCCCCTGTTGAGCCCAATGCTCCACATTGTCCTTAACACCGTACATACGTGACTAATGATCCAGGAGAACAGGAGCATAAATCCTTTTTAACTTATATGTGGTCTGTCCTAAGCCTATCCAACCCAGGCAGCAAGCATGTGGTGTGCAGAGAAGTCAGCAGTAATACATGAGCCCCATGCATACAGATAGATCAGGTCGACTTCAGCGAATAGTCACTGGTTTTGCAGAGGACATGCAAGATCGTCCCCTGGTTTTACCAAATGAAAAATTACCCCCTGAAATCTGAGAAGTGACCTTTCAAGGAAATCAGATTTTCACTTCAGTTTCTGCTAAATGAACTGCTCCAACCCATCCCGGTATCTTAAGTATCAGTATCTGAAGTCTCACATAATATAAGACTCACATAAGTCTCACGAAATACAAGCAAAATTAAACTGATATATATGTGCAGTAGAAGACATGACAGTTCTCTTTTATTCCTTTTCTATCATCACCTATTCCTACAGTCCAAGCAAAGGCCATCATCATTTTAATTTGAAAGAAGCCCTCTTACTCTAAAATCTGTTTTGGACTAGATCTGTTCTTAGCTGCCTTAGCATGAACCTGCTGTCTTCTCATGGACTTTCTCTAGCTATATTCTGATGTAAGCAAGATCAGAATCTTATTTTGGTGATAAATTGCAGGGTTATGTTAAAGGTCAACATTGGTGCAGGCCACAGATTTTAGTGAAATCTCATCTATTTATGGGGAAAAGAATTTACACTTACAAATTATCATAATAGCCACATGAGTCTTTTAAAAGATGATAACTTGTAGATAATGTTTCAAGCACTTTGCCTAAAATTTTAAAGCCATCCATTAATTAACAATAATTAATCACCAAGCATGTTACGTGTGCTAAGGTAGCTGCAGATTTCATAACAAGAAAAAAAAGTCGAAGAAGAACTAACTTGGAGTCTCTATTTAACACTTCAAATGAATGGTTTTGTAAAGCTGCTATCGGAATCCTCCGTCACAGGCAACTTCCTGACTGCCAGAGGGCCTGGGAGCTTTTCTCATCAGTGGGAGAACCAAGTGATTTGCACCTTAAGACCAATTTCAGACTTGCTCTTTGCGTATGGTTTGTGTTCCAGGTGGTGGTAAGAGGTAAATCCTAGGGGCTTTCTCCACAACGATCAAATGCCAAGAAGTGGAGCAGTTTACTGGAACAGCAGCAGCTTCTAATGTCTTTGCAATGACAGTTTTAACTAGAAAGGTACAATATTTGATATTCTGTGAAGCTGAGCTAGACCTTTTTGGCAGAGTCCGTCTGCCTACCAAGGGTGGGGTAGGTATTTACTATCTATATAATGACTTCCTACTGCAAGTGGGTCAAGTAATTCAAATAACTAGCCAAAACTGCCTTTGGTGGAGTCTGGTGGAAGTCTAGCCTGTAAGTAAATACGTCCCTCTGCTACAGAGTGCACATCCTCCGTCACATCACATGATGTCTCAGCCGTTTCCTGGTACTGCCACTCCAACAAATACTTCACTTTATCTCCCTCCGATTGTAACATCGGCAGTTTCACCACCGAGGTTGCCATTGCAGCACTTTCTGGTGTCAATGGCCTGCTGTGAACTGAAAAAATACCTACTGAAAAAAACAGTCCAGCACTTGAATGATACCAGAGACTCCTTCTTTCTCTGCCTTTGCTGTAGCACACCGGGCAATCATCCAGTTTGTCTGTTCTGCTTGTCCAGCTCCAAACCAAATGTTTCAGAATCCAGCCTGCACAAATAATCAGGTTTTAAACAAAAACTGCAGCAGAAGATCAGCTTGCTGCATGTGATCAGTGTGCTGCATGGCTTTCCCTCAACCTGAGCCTGGATGCCTTATGTTCAAACACAGGGATTGTGTTCGTTCTGGCATTCGGAGTGGGGTGAAAGGTATTGTGTGTGTGTGGTGGGGTGGTAAATCCCAAACTTGGCAAGATTTCAGAGGTGCTGCCTTGCACAGTGGTTAAGAAATAACTCATTTCTGGTTGAAATGTTAAAAGAAAGGTATGAAGTAACTTGAATGGTAAGAAATAACTACCAGCTCCTAGCCAGTTCCTTCAGGCACTATGGATGGAGCAGGCTGCCCTGGCCGGTGGCAAATCTCAATTCTGCGCAAAGCAGCCTCCCCATCAGCCTGCGCAACAGCCCCTAAGAGAGCTACTGGGAAAGGACGCAGCGGTTATTGAAAAGGCCCTGCAAGTATTCAGAATACAGCTGTTTGCCAAAAACATAGTGCTATGGCTTTGTTCACTGTAAACATTTTGGGCAACGCTGTTCATATTGCACCAATTCACTAAATTGTCTAGCTCTGAAAGTGAGTGGAAATTTTGACAGGCTTTGCAGTAACAACTCTTGCTAAGAAAGTCAAAGTTATTCCGGCAGACTACAGTTGAACCACAAAAAGAGAGGTCCTGAGGAGCAAGGAGATCCTGCAGATGCAGGTCAGCATGACCAAGAGGTGTCACCATGTTTCAAAACTCAGTCCTTTACTGGAAACCAAGTCAGCAAAACAAAAAGATGTTCACAGGCTCTCGTGGGATCTGGATTAGACTGATGTCTTTGGGGAACAGCTTCATGAATCCTGGCAGTTTAGAGTAGCTCTTTTAAAACAAAATTTCTGAAAATGAACAAGTTATTTCATAGATGAAGTATGTTATCATGAAAAGTTTTTGCTTGTCTATCTTTCAAAACAAGCACGCTCCTGTAAAGAACAAATGAATGTCAATATTATTCCTAAATGTATTTGAAAATTAATACTGCAACCATGTGTCACTTAAAAGTACTCTGTTTTGATCTTCACAAGGTTATCCCAGTTGCTTCGCCCCATAAAATAAACCACAAACACAATAGTGAATGAGTCAGAACACAAATCTGACTCTAGGAGAAGGGATAAATGCCTCTGGAGAGCAGAGCAAGCAGGAGGCACGAAGCAAAGTTGAGGGTGCAGCAGTGTGTGGTAACAGTTGAACAAACAGGGACTGGGATAAAGAGAGAACACTTTTCTGTAGAAATGCTCCTTTATTTCAAGCTCCTCTGCCTCCCACCAAGGCAAACGACTCTTGCAGGGTCTGGAACACCTGATCTGACAGACCGAAGTCTGAACTGGAAAGATGTGAGCTACAAGATGCAAGCTCTGAGCAGGAAGGTGGCCCACAGGCTCTGGCACTTCTGCACAGCGGCTTTGAAAAGGGTTTCCAAGGTGCTTACACAAAAAGTCCTTTCAAAAGTGCTCTATAAAATACACCTGAAGAAAGACCGTTAGGAGGAGACTCGGTTTAGCCCTGTTCTCTTCTGTTTAGCTCAGGTGTTGTTTTTTCACACAGAAACACATGTACAGACCTAGTACACCATACAATGCCTCACTAAAGTCATCAAGTGGTGGTTATAACTTCATCCAAGATCAACAAGGTCTTTTTCCACAAGCAATCCTTTGTGTTTGGGAAGCCTTTGCCCTGAATTTTACTGTCTCCCAATCAACTAACAGGTGCTTTGCAGTCAAATGTGAGCTATTTAAGGGCAACCTGCATAACAGCTTCTCGGGCTGGCAAGCAATCTTAAATAGTAGTTAGGTACTGGAATGGGTAAGTTTTATTCAGACAAACAGAAACACTCCCAACAGGAAAAGAAAGGGGGGAAAAAAAAGAGGGAAAATTATATCCTTCTTGGTTTCTATTTAGTTTTCTCTTTCATATGTTGGCATAATAACTCTCAAAGAAGAGAATGAGGCTCCCAAAACCAGATACCGTGGTAATCTGACATTATACAGTGGTTGTTCTTAAAACTTTCCAGTTTTGTTTTGGTCAACAACATAATGTGCTGATTGTATGTGATATTTTCTCCGCTTTCACAGGGCACAGATAGCCATATACTGCTAATACTGGAAGTGCGTTATTTCGAGCAATTTGACTTACTTTTTTTTTCCTGGAGAAAGCACTTCGGGGTAGTAAAAAAACCTGAAAAAGCTCTCTCAGCTAGTTGCCAGATATGTCATTTTGCATTGTAAAGCCACACCAGAATTTTGTACACCATGCAACTGCTCATTTGTGTACCATTCCCATATCAGATTTTTAAAGTCTGTATCTAGGCTCGGTGCATTGTATGGTATAAAATGTGACATTTCTCATACAAAAGTCCCTGCTAAGAGCATTGTGTATATGCTGCCTTATGCTCCCAGATGGGTAGAAGCATATCGCTGGTTTCTTTGGTCTAAAGGCACCCAGGAAAGGCTTCTGGATTCTTATAAATTCATGTGAACCAGAAGAGACTGCTGCTGTGCTCCACTACTGAAGGTCTTAAAAAAGACGTCAGCCAAACTCAGATGTGGGAAAGGTGTCAGTGCCTTGAAGTTTATTCAGGTGAGGAAACAGAGGCGAGAATATCAAACAAAGACAAAAAATGCCTCAAAGTCTGGTGTATGCCTCCAGTAACTTGCTGAATTGCAAGGAGCAATGCTTTCACTTAGTCTATACAAGAGTAATAGGCTCCCATCACAAGCTCATCAGAGACCCTCTACTCGCAGAGGCAGAGGGCACAGGGTGACACGTGGTCTAGAAGGCAAGTTGGTTCAAAGGTGCATGGGAAAGCCTATGCAAGTAGCATTCCTGGAAAGAAGTCTTGTGGTCAACAAATATGCACGAGCCCTCACGATCTCCTGGATGTATAAAGTAATACTCATTTGCTGAGATGCTATACAATTACTCAAGAGTGAAATACATCCCTGCATAAGTGCTAAGTTTCCAGGCAATGATGGAATTATATTATTCAGGAGATTGTGACATTACTGTAAGTGGCATCGTTTCTGCTACTGTAATGTTTCAGTCTGCATAAAAACAAAACTCTTACCTCTTCACTGTCCTCTTCTTCCCCTATGCCAATACACAAATACTGGCACTGCATCTCTTTTATATTTAATCATAACTATTGATATTTATGGGGCATGTGAATACACGGGCAGGAGAGACAAAGAAGAAAGATGTTCATAGGCACTGCTGGCTGTGAAACAAGAAAGGCTGTGTCACAGGGAGCAAGTCAAACACATAAACAGCACCTATGGTGTTATAATAAAGAAAAGTGTTTTTACTGTGTAGTCTTAAAACGTTATACTAGGCCTGATAACACACATAGGAACCAGTGAGAGCCAGCAGAGCTCCAGAAACTATTCCATAACATAATCCACAAAGTGGCAGGTAGGCCACAGCATCACAGATGCAGCTGGAGGACAGACAGCATTTTCCCATTTACTAGGACATTTACTAGGATATACAGATCTCTGCATGTGAACTGTCTCTGCCTGCACCAAAAAAAGGCATCTCTTGTGCACAACCAACTAATAGCTAGAATTAGATACACACCGGAGAGAGCAGCTTACATCTTTTAAACCTGGAGATGGCGGCTTACATCATTTAAACCTGGACAGGCCTGCTAGACAGACCGGAGGTCAGTAGGTGCACAGACTTGCTCTTTGAAGACTCTTACTCAGTATCAGTTGTGCAACAGGTTATCAGCGTGGGTTGCTTCCGTATAAGGTCATGACCCATAAGAGTGGAAAAACTTGTTTTGTAGTAGTGGAGGGATTTTCCTGAACTAGGTTAAATAATATTTATTTAACTAAAGCCTGCAGTTGCTGGAGCTGCTCTGGATTGACATTAGCATAGTTGAGATCTTTCATCTTCTTTCATCTGCTACAATGCAGAAAATCAGTGTCTATTCATTTTTGTATTCATTCAACGTTCATACCAGAAACTCAGAACTGGTTTTCTGGATCCCTCAATCCTTCAGACAGAGAAATGTGACAATTTCTCAAACCACAGGAAACTTAAAAATAGCACTTGTTCCAGCACAGCTACACATTGTTGTTCTTGAAATCTGGGTTAGAAAATACTTACAGAATCTCTAAAAGACGCCTGAAGTGAAGCGTCTCTATTACTGCATTCCTTTATTTAAACAATTAACCCTGTGAATAGAAGAGCTACTGAAGCCAGATTTGCTATTGATTTTGTTCCTTGAAACTAATTCCTACATGGATTCCCCAGTGTCTAGTAAGTGCTTCACCTCTACTGCAATCATCCCCTGGGGAGAGGGGGAGGCACAAGTGGGAGACACAACTTGGGCCTCTGCACTCTATTGCACTTTTTATTTTCACTAAACATCCAGGATTTTATTTTCAAGATGTCTATCCTTCTAATTTGAAAAACAGGTTGAAAAGTTACTGGAGGAGAAATTCGGACATTTCTTTAGCAAACTATGGTAAATATTCTCTCTGCCCTGCAAGCTTTATCATCTACGGGAAGCAAGTGCTAGTGACAGTTTTGCAGAAATCCACTGGAGTACTCCGCAAAGCGCTCTTTAGGATTACTTTCAGGAAGGCAGAACACAGACCTCACCTGGCACAAATCGACAGCCTCTACTGAATACAGCAATTTTGTATTTATTTATCCTTCACCCTCATACTTCAGGGGGACTGACAATGCTGCTTCCCCCAGAGGAGAAGACCCTCATAGACTAAAGTCGATTAACAGCTCCAGATTTGGACTCAGATGGACGCTACTATGGAGTGCTCCTCCCTGCTAAATATGCCTGCCAAAGTGTTTTATTAGCCCACACACCAACTGCAGCTCCCTCCTTTCTCCCTACCTGAGCACACTTGCATTTAAGGATCCTCCTGGCTAGCAAAATTAGAGACATTACATGTTCCAGCAGCTAGGGTTTGGTACGGTCTAATAAAACAATAGAAGTAGAGCAACAGATGTGTCACCTTAATCCAGTTTAGAGACCTACATTTACTTAATATGCATTATACCCTTCTTCTCTTGCCCCCTTTTTACACTTCAGCTGCAATATTTCAACAACTAAGAGGATAACTTCCACTGCAAAGATACTTAACACTATTTTCAATTATAGTCTGCTTGTGAAGAGCCTACAGCTTCTTCTTCATAATTCTTTTTAAGTACAAACTATTAACAAAGGCCTGTAAGTGTCCGGACAGAATCCACACAGAGTGAAGAGGTTATGATTTGCAAATGATGCTTCTTTTCCACTGTAGGTGGATCAGTATGCGCTTGGGAGTAAATCTGCTATCTTTTGGGAATGTTTCCAGTTAACTCCATTCTAACCACATTTGCTTTGCTTGGTTCTGCTTCAGGAACTGAAACTAACTTGGCTCCAGCATTAAATAACTGAGCAGGAAATAGCAGAAGGTTTACCATATACAGGCTGGCCAGGGGTGGAGCGACATATTGAACTAAAAATACAGCAAAGATTGGTTTTGGGAGATTCAGATTGGTTCCATTTTAATTAGGAGATACACAAGCTCCCAGTGCTGGTGATTAAGTTATCTTTATTGAAAACACATTCACATATTCAAATGTCACCATGCTTCAAAAAGGGAAGTGTTGAGACATAAAAGCTTACTGCCCTCAAATGAGGATCTGGTCAAAAAATGCATTCTGCACTTCATCAGTTTGTCTCCATGCCCTATAGCAGTTAGGATGCCTCCCTCTGCCCCATCCCACATGCAAGTAATAGGGTTAGAGGAAACTTTTAGCTGCACATCAGAAAATTCAGTAATAATGCTAACGTGATAGGAAGTTTAATCATGGGTGGGGATGGTGTTTATTTTGAAACTGAGGGAAAGATAGGAATAGCCTCAACCACTCAGATGAAAAGGGGCAAGCAAAAAACAATGCTGCAAATGCAGTATAAAATTTGAGGGAATTTTGGCAAGGGAGTAGTTGCAAACCAAGTCCCAAGTCATTAGCAGGAGAGAATTAAGTAGCAAAATACCCTTACAATCAAGAGTTCAAACCCTTCAAACTACCGTCCAATCTTTTAACTAACTTGTGATAAAGATGCAATAAAAGAGTTTGTGCCCTTAGCTACCTCTGATATACACTAAGGTAGCATCAGCGCAATCAGTGAATCATGGCAAAACCAGCAGAAATTAAATCCAGTTCCAGTTCCAGACGTGGGTAGCAAACTCTAGGTTTGACCCTATGTTCTTCTCTGAACAGTGAATATTTTACTGTCTCCTAATCACATTCTGGAAAAATGAATCCTACTCCAGATCTTAACTGGACAGCAAAAATAAAACCTAGAGAGCTCATTTATTGATACTGTGAAATATTCAAACAAGTAATTTTATTGCTATCAAGCAAAATATAACAGCTGGAAAAATAAACCTCAAGCTGTCATTGAGAGTTCAGCTACAGAGAAAGGAAGTGAAATGGTTGAAACACACAGAAAAAGCACTTCCCAAGGAACGCTGAGAATGAGGTGAGCCCCAGTTGCTCTGATTACTGGCAGATCAATGTGGCTGTTTGGTTTAATGGATGAAGAGATAGGAAGTCAGGTGGGAAAGTGCCCCCATGAAAGTAAATCTACATTGTATCTAATCCACTAGAGAGGAAAACTGTGGGAAAAAAAATATTGTTGGCAAAGTATGAGGCACGCAAGCCTGCTACACTATTCTTGCTGTACTTCAGAGGAAAACAGGAGCACAGATGTTAACACAGGGGTCTCCCTAGCCTGGAAAAAAAAAAAAAAGAAAAGAAAAGATTGCCTGTCCAAGAAAGTTACTCCTATCATTATAAGTCTTCCCAGTTCTATTTAAAGAAAGTAAAAGAGCCAACAGAAGAAGCTGTGTTTTGCAGCTCTGCATAAACACACGCAGATAAGGGTGGTACCAGGTGTCAGCTAGCCCTGCAAAGTCACTGAAATGTCAAGGATTGTTTTTCCTCTACTCCCTTTCTCTCTCCTCCGACTGGGAACTGCCAATGTTTATTTAAAAGATATCCCTTGTATTTGGCAAGAATACCAGCGGGACAGACGTTAATGGATTATTATTTGGAGCTGGAAGCCTGCCAAGGTGATAAGGATAGCCTGCCTACCCAAAGGCCCAAAGCCATGCCATTAACAGTAGGAGTCAGAAATGAAATCGTCCTGCCAGATGCTTTGCTATGCTGAGTACAGCAGAGACTTAAAAAGCTGCCTCCAACTTACATTTGATCTGACCTATAAAAATAATTAAATAAGTAAAGAGGCAGACACAGGCTATAATGGGGGACTAATCCATCTGTAAGACCCAGGTCTGATTCTTCTCTTTTGCAGCAGTGTGGAGAATTTGCTCAAACCACCGTGAAGTCACTGCGAATATTTCTGTTTGTTCCTCTGCCCTTGAACTAGATCTCAACCTGGAAGCCCTGAACTCAACTGCTAAAAGCAGCACAAGTGAGAGACCTCATTGTACTGCTGCAGCTTCAACAGTAAAATGACAACAAAAACATACCTCATTTTTAGCTCTGCTCTGAAGAGGAGGAGCATGTCTTTGTGTAGCTATCCCCACAGTAAAATGGTTAATGCCAGTACCCCCTGAGAAGGCAAGCCTGAAGGAATGTGATATTTTGTGTCTGAGATACATTTAGATTAACTCTGTTTACTATTAATCTTCTTCTCTGCAAAGCCCTTTCTTTCCCAACAGACGAAAAGCGACCAGTATCGCTCCACCCTTGTTATCGTATGTTCTTTGGAAGACGACCTTTTCCATGGCCCATCAGACAGCATGGACTATAATTAAGGTGCTTATAATACAATTTAGTAAAAGCAGGAGCTGGGACACAGTAGCATTTACTGCTGTGATTGAAAGCCTTAAAGGTTATGTGGAATTTACCAAGTAGTAATTTTATCTGTTTGGAGCTGGCAAAAAAAAGAAACTTTGTGCTCATTTGAGAAGTTGGTCTGCCACTAATGAAGTTGAAGTAAATAGAGTTGCTTTCCTACTTCTCATGAATGTGTGCAATGAAGTATTACCCCAGACAGGTGTTCCCTCGAAAAGAAAACACGCATAAGGATTTAGCTACTTTTTTTCCTCTGGATTTCTTTTTTCTCAACTTAAATATGCCTAAAACAAACCCACAGGCTCACACACTGTTACCTCAGGGAGAACACACAGCCCACCTTTGCTGGTGACCTCTCCTGGCTCTAATGTTGACCACATTAAAGTCAGGTTCAGAACATGATAACACCCTCATGTACAGCAGTCAGTCATTTCATACCAAGAGTGATGGCTAATACTTCCAAAGGAAATTCAGTGCTGAAATAAAAATATATTTCTGTACTTACTTCTGACATTTCATTGTGCCTTTGTGCAAGTGCTCCTGAGGTTTTTAAGCAGGATTGTTCTCTGAAACAGGACTCTACCAGCAGCACAAAATTCAGACATCTGGAGCTGTAGAGCCATCCTCAGTATCAAGGCCATCATAAGGAAAGTGTCAAGTACACAGGCCAAGAAAGAACTAATCTAACAGCAAACCTGGGGTCTGGAACTTGGTCTGACTCTTCTGTCTGCTTTTCATACTGTGCTAGTATTGCAGACATTTGAGTACTTGCCTGATGGCTGAGTATGGCTGATTCTGAATGGTTCTGTCCTCTCCCTGCCTGAAAGAAGAATAAGGAAGGAAAAAAACCCCTCTTTTTCATCTGATATTCCTGTACAGTTTCTTGATGGGAAGATATGTGAGGTTACAAAGACAAAGTCTTTTTGATGGATGTATCAAGAATTAAACATGATTGAAGGTATTCTACCTTCTGGAGGTAATTTACATTTTTAGATTAATGCCTATGCAGGAATACACAATTTAACCAACTCTAGACATACTTTACTCCACAGTCCTCAAGGAGAATCTTCACAGCAGGAAGGTGTTAATTGCTGAAACTCTACTGGGTTGTCAATGGTGAAAGTTATTGGATTCTTGGATGTAGCTTTGTATTAGCATCAGCTCCTGTGGTGATTATTTAATGTGGAGGTTGTTCAGTATCTAAGTGCCTTGGTCTCATAGCCATGAATTACTGGAGCTTAAGAAAGGTAAGTCACTCATGCATGTAGTGCATGGGGTCCCCAGGCTGTGATGGCTCAGGCAAAACAGCTTGTAGAGAAAAAGAGTGCTGCTGCAAAGAAGGATAAACAGCTTGGGCCTGTAAACACCATTTATTATTGTTTCTTTATCATTCACTAGGAAACAAAGATTGTGTTTCTCAGCAGCAGTTTTACCATTACAAATAGCAATCTGATTCCACGGTATCACAGCTTATTCCTAGCACTAGGAGTGGGTGCACCAAGGAAGGACAGATGGAGACTGTGCCACAATCAACATTCAGTAGGGTGTCTGTCCTCACCCACTCATCTGCCTTCTCATTCCTCTCTGACTGCACTGGGACTGCTCTGATCCCACTCTGTAAGCTGTTTCTTCCATGCTGTCTCCTTAGTTGTTTTTCAAGAGCTTTCTTGCTGCCCACATGTGTCTCCTCCTCCTCTTGGATGCCGTGTTTTCTACAGAAGCAACAGATTGCTGTGATGTTGTCCATTTGATCTAATGAGAAAAACTCCTACAACAATAATGTGCATGTGTCTCCACATTATTTAGCAAGGGGGCTTGGAGGCACACATCTCTCCCAGGATCCTACTTTTTCTGTAGGTCCTACCTTTACTGCCACTGCTTTCTTAGCTTAATAGGCTTTTCTCTCGCCCAGCCCTAAATCTGCATCATTTCTTCTTGCTGTCACCATGCAGCCATCGGAGTCCTCACACTTTACCTGCCCTTCCCTTGGACTGCTGCTACTATTCTCCAAGGTAAAACCTTTTATACACAGCAAGTGCAGGAATGATCTCGATCTCACTTCACATAACCTGATGTGTGATGCTTACTAAGTTCTTAATCATTATGTATTTGTCCACAGCTTGAGTACAACACAGGGTTTTCCAAAGTCAGAAACAAAAGCCTAGCTGGCTTCAGTCGGGGCAGAATGGGCTCCAGGGTCACTGCTAAAACACCACACAGCACCTCTCCATTTTCTCTGCTATCCCCTCTCTGGTAATAGCTCATCAACAGGATGAGCTCTTTGTGGTCAAGCTTTACAGGGATATCGGGTTTCTTTCTCACTTTTGCTCATGATCATTTTATTTCTGAATCATGGACTCAAGGATGGATTTTAAAACTGGCAATGGTCATTCCCTGTACTGATACTGTTCTAAGATCTCAAAAACCTATATTCTCACACAAATAAATTTAGCCTTTCAAATCATCTGGGGAAGATAAGAAATAGTTGTACTCATCTTACTACAGGCAGTGAGGTAGTTACAGATCTGCCGAAAGACAAACCTGGGCATTGGTGGTAAGAGAACCCAGCTCCAAAACTTGCTCCCCAAATAATTTTCTAAATCACTTGGAGCATCAGCTAACAAATCATCTGAGTCTTTGTGCTGTCATTAATCTCTGCAAAAAGCAGCACTGCTTAGCACAAAACCTAACTCTCACCAACCGAAGGAAGTATAAAAGTGCATTTTCTTAGTAATTAGAGTTGTACCTACCAAAAGGAACTCACCGCAATGGACAATATCAATTCTTTGCCTCTCATTCCCTTCCACAGTGTAACATGCCTCGGGAATATCAGTTTCTTTTTAGAAGATTCTCCTTTACACGTCTCACCTTCTTTCTCAGCACTTTATTGGATTGCTTATATTTCTCTGTAAATTCCACCTGCCTTCCAAAGCCTCCTGTCTCCCCCCCGCAACAGCACTGGTGGGCTCTTTCCACCACTGATACTGACTCAGCCTGGGACCATGTACAATTCACTACAGCTCCCAGGGCTGCAGTTTGAACCCCATAAAACAGCTGCTTTGCTTCTGGAGGCTTGAAAGACTATGTATGCCAAGTGCTAGCTCACCTCCTCCCATGCAGACACCTGATGAGAGTGTCACAAACTAATAAGGGACCGGTCAGCAAGGGTGCTGTGCTTTCTTGAAGGAGACGAAAAAGCAGACCTGATACAGCATGGGAGATCGGCTTCATACACGAAGGCTGGCTGCTCGTACGCTTCTCCCTCAGAGCACCACTATCAAGGCCACAGTATTAATATATGTGACATGTTGTGTGTACATGGGGGAACCTCAGGGAAGTTAAGACATATGAGCTTCTATGTGAAGGCACCTTGAAACATCTGGCAAGCCCTAAGCACAGCAAGGTTGCATACACAGCTTGGAGTAAGTTTGAGCTTACTCCATTCAGCGTATGATGCAGAGTACTCTGTACATTTAGGGACCAACCAGCAGCAGACCTCCTGTCTGCTGCTGCTGCTATGGGGGAGGAGATCGCCCAAATCGGGGATCCCAGCTTTGAGAAAGCACCACACATGGGATTCCTATCCAAGAATAAAGTGTCTTTTCATCACTGCCAAGCGGATCTGAGAGGATGTTGACATACTACACAAGTCTCATGCATGTACATACCTGTAGTCTTTTTAAACTTCAGAGTGCCCATGTTTTCTTCTGGTGTTAAAGTGTCTTTTTGGTCCCAGCAAGGCAGGACTGTGACCATCCACTCTGAACATACTCTCTGAGAGCCCAACCATGCACTCACACTGCTCCCATGCACTTCATTAAAGTGGAAAGAAAAAAGAGCAATGCTCCTGGAGCTCAGTTAGGTCAAATACGAGGTTTCATTTGCCCGTTTGCCTCATTTTGATGTCATCTTGAAGGCAAAAATAGGGGGTGGGAAGGCACCAGGAGAGAAGAGCATCATAAATAATTCACTGTATTAGCAGGAGGCTGGATCGGCAAGCCTTGCTCATTTAGCTACCTTAAACTTCATCCAACCTGCTTATCCCCCAGCTGCAGGAATAACAGACCACTTGAAAGGTAATATTTTTGCTATTAGTGAAGAAAGGAAAAAATGTGATCTTTGCTGTAGTATGGGAATAATTTTTCCAGAGCTACACAGAATGAGCCTGAGTGAATACTGCTATTTTTGGCAATGGCTCTCCTGCTTAGCTCACATCAATAATTTTAATGCTTTATTTGTGGTTTGGGCTGTAAGCAATGGTGAAAGCCTGCGGAGAAAAAAAAAGTGGCAAAATTTGCTAAATAATTTTGAGTTCATGACATTCATAAAAAGACATGAATGTTTTCAGAATTCTTAGAGTCCATACATGCTCATAAAGCTGAGCTATGAAAGCATTTTATTTTACATATGCAAACATCACTGAATTACTCTTTATGAGGTTTTAATTGGACCTTTAAGGTTTCAGTGGTTACAATGACAGACTGTCAAACACATTCTTAGATTCCTGTGTCCTGCAATGTCATTAATACAGACAATCTCATGTTTTGTCCCCGTAGCGTTTTTCTCAGTATTTTTCACTTTTTATATCACAGCAGCACCCAGAAGCCCCACTCAGAGGTCAGGGCTCTGGTGTTTCAGGTGCTGTATAAACAAAGAACTAAACCAGACTTTCAAGGTCTCAAAGCACTTTACATTTTATGGGGAGATATTTCACTACAATAATTACAGCTTATGTTGTATCATCTTCCTTGCAGTCCTACAGCGGTTTTGACCCCTGCGTAGGTGGTCTGCTTTTCAGAGCTGCAGACATCCCAGTGCTTCCTCTGAACATCACCTCTCCTCCTACATGCCACTACTTACTTTTTCTTTTCCCAAATCTGCTTTGGGAAAAAAAGCAGTACCACTGGACTATATTTGGAAAAAGATGTACCACAGGGGGGGACTTGTCCAGACAAAAAATACATTGTCTCCCAAAGCTCACTGCAGACTGGTCACAGGGTTTAAACCACTATTTATTTCAAAAAAAAAAAGCTTGATTCTTAACTCGAGTAAATCAGCAAAGCTCAGTGATTCTACACTGATCAACCCTAAACAGAGTTGGCTCAAGACACAGTAATATGCACCAAGCAAAACCATTTCATCATGGAAAACCAGATAAAAACTGCAGGGACATCTGAACACCTAGAACTTGACAGAAAAGGGCTCTCTTGCTCCTGAAAAGTGTTCCCTTCCTCTGTTTACAGAACTTATCAAAAGTATCTTTAATTTGTCAAAAATACACAAAAAAAGTATACAGTTGACTATCCCTACAAAAAACACATTAAAGCATGAACTGGCTCATAACAGTCCCAACCCACCCAAATATTCACAATCTCTTAAGAGGAATCATACTCTAGTTAGTCATACTACTCAGGTTACTGTAGTTATGCACGTACTTAATTACTCAGCTGGATCAGTAAAGAAAAAGTATTAGCTGGGACCAATCTTGTCTTCAACAAAAATCAAGTAATGAAGATACTATTAGCATTCATGAAAGAATAAAGATATTCTCGTATTTTTGACAGGCAAACAACTACACAGAAGCATCAATTCAGGCTCAGCAGATCTAGTTTAGGACTGTTGCTAAGTGAGTAACAGGCTAGAGAAAGAATAATCATTTTTACTACACCATAGCAACTCTGCTTTTTCCTAAAAATTATATATATATAAGGTCTGCAAATTCTGCAGCCAACGTCAAATTCAAAATGATCACATTAACAGAAGGAAGAGTAAAAGTGCAAGAAGAGAAATTCTAGTGCCTTCCTCCAGTCAACAAGTACACATTAATGATGTCAGGCTGAGACACATACAGGGTTAAGTGACCAGTAAATCTGATTTTATTTTTTTTTAATTGGAAGCTAACAGGGTAGCAAGGCCATCTGTATCATGTTTACAACACCATGTACTGGTTGTAATTAGAAGTTGTGGATTTGATCATTAGTTCACTGGTTTAAACACAAATGCATTGGCTGAAATACAGTCATGCTGGGTTTAATAACAGCAATTGCAGAGTGCATTATTTTAGTTCATGTTAGTACTATGAAGACTTGGGGGAAAATTGCTTGGCAGAAAACCCCATCTTTTAAATTCTGTAGAGCAAACAACTGACACGCTGGCTCCTTGCCCCTTAATCAAAGTATATCCAGAAAGTATATCTGGACCAGTTTCCCAACTGGGCAGTAAGCATATTCTGGGCTCTAGCCCCAATAAGCCCCTTCTACTGGTACTCCTCCCTTGTTTGAAGAACCTCAAAAAGCATCAAGCCAGACAGTGAGAATGCGAATGACCTATAAATCAGCAGCCCTGTGGACTTGACATGCACCTCGAGGGCAAGAGACCAATTCCAGTGAGTGATCCAGAAAACATAATGTTCCCTCTTCAAAATGAAAACCCAATCCTAAAATTTAGTGATTAAGACCATTCCTGGAAACTGGAGATAGAGGTTCAAGTCCGTCTGGAGAAAAGGGATTAGAACTCAGCTTTCCTACAGCCTGGGTAAGAATTCCCTTTATTAGACTCACTATTTTTTAATTCTATAAATCTAATTATTAGTATTTGATAAAACAGTGATGCATTCACAACAAAGAAAATATTATCAATTATCAGACTAATTAAAGATGAAACTAACTTGGAGCAGTAACAACTGCATTTTCTAGCAAAATTACAGCTCTAAAAAATAAGCTATAATTACAAAATATTAATGCACAGCCACCTTGATCAATTGAGTGTGCCTCCTCAAACATTCATAACCAATAACTGCAACTGCAGCAGGATCTTCGCTGAGAATATATGAGTTTTCACAATGTCTCTCTGCAAGATGATGGGTTATCTTCCACCATATTGCAACATGTTCAAATAGTGTAAACTATCCTCAGCCCAAGAACACTCCTCCCTTTTCATATATCTTTTTAAAACCAAAATTGATATTTTAAAGTATTGTAGCTTTGCTGCATAACCTTCTAGTTCAAGCCACTGCCTGAGGCACGGTTACTGTGAATCATTATGTAGAAAAATATTACCAAGCATAAGGCAGCAAAAGTACATTAGAAAGAATATCAGTATCTGTATACCTAGACCCTGACACACTAGAGGATCACTCCAGTAAAACTTGATGAGAACGAGCGAATTTACAATAGCATAAAGCTAGAATAACAGTGGTTGAAAGGAACTAAATAGGAATCAGCCTCAAACTGATTAGGGGCCATAAAGGAACATGTGGCCTCAATCATGACAATGCTGGGTTTGAGAACAAAAGCTACTTCTCCCTTTCATAGGGACACTTCTTGAATTACATACTCCTTTGAGACAGGAGACATGTTAGGCCATGATACACAGCTAACCACTAGCCTAGGCAAAAGACTTCCTTCTGCTCTACACTACTTTAATTATCTTAAGCAGGATTTCACAAATAAAAAGCACTACTTCCTAGCCCCTCATTTCAGTATATTCCACCCATCATGATATATATTCCAGGGACCACAAACCACATGCCAAATATGCCCTCTGACTATAGTTCAAATAGCATATGGCCAAGGGTTTCCGAGTTCTTATTTGATAATACTGAAAGGTATTATAGTGTGTGGTCCATCAAAGGCATCTGAACAGTTCATTCACCCTACAGCGAAGGAAGGTTTTCCCATGCTGGTATACTCTAGCCTGCCTGTAATTTGAAAAGGATGATTTTTAGAGCTGGTTACAATTTAAACCTTCCAACTTTGAGCGGTTTTTGGACTATAATGTCAACGTTCACTAGGGAGGGAAATATGAGAAAAATTCCATATAGAAAGTTTTAGACAACTATATTTGTTTCACTTCACATTTGGAGAGCTTCAGCATCCTTGTACAAGTGGTATTACACCAAGTAAATGCAGCATAATGAACTCTAGTTCAGAAGGGGAGCAAAATTTTATAGAGTTGAATTCATCGTGATATCTCCTCACACATCAGAAAATTACAATTTAGCCTAATGTGCAAAAACATTATGTAAATGTCCTTTCCCCCCCCCATCCTTAATAACTTTTGAACCAACTAGCAGATTTCAAAGACATTTAACAGAGCAGAAGAGATTTCTAAGATATTAAACTTCTATGAACTGTGTGAAAATAGGTATGTGGGTAGACAAGAAAAAGGTGATTAGCGCTTCCAGCAAGTGGAAGGTTGCAAAATGGGCTTGCACTTAATGAGACATCGCCAACTATTTTCCATGCTGGAAATGAGAAGTATGATGCTTTTCGCAGTGGTGAGATATTTAATTACAGTTTTGACCTTATATTCACTAAAAAAATCCAACACAGAAAACCAGAGTCAATGTATTTTACTGCTCCTTGTCTGGACTAAACTCCTTGTTTGGGAAAAAAGGTAACAAGAAAACTTCCTGGTTAAAATACTTAAAATGTGATGGTTGATCTGCAGGTGAAAGCAAGTATGCAGACAAAGAAAAGACAATAGCAGCATTTTAATTAAAAAAAAAAAAAAAAAAAAGCACCTGCTAAGTTTGATCAGATTTCCTCCTCTCACCCCAACCTGCAAATATAAACAGATGGGGTGCCTCAGGTAAAAGATACCTGGCAGCATGGAAAGATCTCTTCCCACTGGTAATGAGTAGATGGATCATATTATCTTAGTAAAATAAATATTCTTTTTAGCCAAAATGTCAGTTGCATTTCATGGGGTTTTTTCCTTCCATTTCTGAACAGATCATGCTGGGTTCAAGGTGAAATCATTTGGCATGTTGCTAGGATTGATCTGTAGAAAATTATGGATTTTAAAAATACACCCAAACCAATAGCAACTGAACAAATGCTGCCGCTGTCACACATTTCATTTGGGTCATTGCTGCAGCCTCAAACTTATCATTTGCACTGGGCAAAGATCTCCTTCCTGATGCAATGAATTCCTTTTAAAGAATTGTAAAGACAACTAATGTTCATGAGGTTGAATGTGGAGTTTCACCTTGTCGCCTGTGCAGGAGTCCAGGAAGGCTGCACAAAGCAGTCATTCAGAGAACAGGAGGGCTGTCATTGACAGAAACACTTTCCAAAACATTCTCAACTGGAATTTTGGTGGAAGGTGTGACACAGCTCCAAATATTTGTTTCTTTGTTTCCATGGGAACAGCAGCACAGTGGTTTAATAATAAAACAACATTGATCCTCTGAGTTTGAGAGAGTTCCTTGATTTTTGTTTTTAGTTAAAGATTATTTTTGCATGGGTTTCCCCTCTCCCCAACAACAAACAAGTTGCATAGTTTAATGCCTTTTCAGTACTTTGGGGTGGGGGGATCCAAAACATTAAAGACAAGTCTTGCAAAACTTGTATTATCCTGCTGCATATTATAAGCCAAGCACTGCATTAAACACATTCTAAGAAGTCCATATTTTACAGACTTATGTTATTTCATATCAGATCTCTAATACCCACAACTGTTCAGTCACCCTCTCTCTGTATTATGGAGATGTGACATAACGTCATTAGAGGGAATAGAGTCCAGAAGTTAGGGCGTAAAATGTTGTCATCACTTGAACTTTTAATCCTAGTTGTGAAAAGAAGGGAGGAAGTAAAAAGGCGGTTATTCACACAGCTTTATTTTAAAATTTTATTCTACCTAATTCAGACCTCCTCTCCAGTCTGCAGGAAAACTCTTCCAGAAGGTGAATCAGAGCAGAAGTTTCCTTGAAAAGCTTCTGCAAAAGGCAGCTCAGAGTCACCTGTTCATTACCTACACAGAGAACCCAGAGACAGTGCCCTCTTATGTTAAGCACCTAAATTAACGTTTAAAGTTGGGCTGCATTTACATTCCCCAGGGATTGTGTGTAATTTTGCTCAAGTTACTGCACCTGAAAGGGGTAGGTTTATTGTGTAAAAAACTGGAATTGTAACAGTCATTTCATCATTGGTTTTGAGACTGAAGAAATTTTTTCCTAGTGTGACAGCATTGCATGTTCATACCTTATTCCCAAACCTGATGTATGTATTTGAATATGTACAACTTTTATTAAAATATCTGATGCTCTTGGACCATCAGTTGGAAGTGGAGATTCTCAAAACACGTAAAGGATGTTCTTGCCTCTCAGTGGAATGTGGATGTTCAGGAACATTCTATGCCTTTCCTTCTCCTAAGCATTAGTATCACTAATACTATTTTAAAAAACATGGAAATTGTGGCCTAGGTACCTGCTCTGGTAGAAGTGAATCTTGTACGATAAACTATGGAAGAGTATAAGAAGAATCTCATCACTAGTAAATACTAACCATGGCACTGGAAAATAAATAGAGACTGACAAATTATTGTTGACGTAATCCCTGTGAGAGTGTCTAGACTAAGGGAGTCAAACCTACTGTCCGTAGGCTGAAGCTGGCTCCCTGGAGTCTTTCCACCAGCCTACAGTTTCTTGTGCAATATCCACTGCAATTCAGCCGACAGGCACCTGCTTGTTGTCCGAGAAGGCCAGAGAGTGTAGACAGACAGGGAATGAATTCTGCTCCCCCCTACAGCTGTCTTGTCTTTCATTTCTGCTCCTCCAGCCCAGAAGCAATGCAGGAATCCCCCAAACATCTACTATCTCTCCATCTCTACATCAGGCACAGCATCTCCAGTTCTGGAGAGCATCTGATTCTCTCAGCCTCACTTTGTGCTCACAGATCTGAAAGCGGTTACTTTTCCACAAGCAGTGCCTTCCTTTAGTCTCCTGCCAAAGGAAAAGGGAGTCAAGATGCAAAGGAAAGATTTTTTTTTTTTTTCAAGTGGAGTTGAAGAGAAGGGTACTGGAAGAAACCCAAGCAAGAGCCAGAAATGACTAACAGGGAGAGAACGGCCCAGAACAATCAGAAGTTGGAGGAAAAGCTGGGATAGAAATTCCTTGAGGAAGCAACCCCTGAGGAATGAGAAGTAAAGAGACACAGAAATGTTTCAAGGCATTTTCTTCTTTGGGCAAAAGAAGTCTTTTTTTACTTCAAATGAAATCTGTAACATTCAAAAATAAATAAATCTCTCAGCAGTGTGACAGGAGTGCAAAATGTGTCTCTTCACTCATCACCCACAGACTTGAACTGAAATAGTAATTTGGCCCTTGCCAAGGTGTACAACCACTTAAATAGCAGTGCTGTAAATCAAAAGGTCCCCACAGTCTCCACACAAGCAAGAGTTTGAAGGTCACTAAGCATGATGCAACAGTCAGGCATGAAATATCTCTAACCAGACCTGGTACTTGTACCTTATCATCAATAGTGGGGGAAACAAATCTTCTATCATCCACCTGCGCTCCTTCACAACTGTCAGGATGGGGCGAGATAAGGTAAGCAGAAGCTGACAAATTGGTTCAGTGCACAGTCAGGTAGACAATACAGTACAGCCACCCTGCTAAAACATAACAAAAACAGCTTCCCCAAGCAGGGTGGAAATGATAACTTCCCTGAGATTTGGCAGATCAAATAGTTGTGGGCAGTTTTGACATTTCCCTGCCATTTAAATCTCTCATCAGGCAGGTGACTTCATTCTTTATGCCAAATAAACAATCCGACGCTTGCTCACAGTAAGGAGGCTCTTGTAGTTATCTCCATGCCATCACATCACCAACATCAAAGAGTAAGAACACCCCCTTCCCAGCAATGAAAACACCCCAGTACCTGTGCTAATTTGAGGCCTGATCCACCTCCCATTTTGTGAGAGGTGGCACAACGTGAACATTGGCTGATGCGTGAGCTGCTAGAAACAGTGATTCCCAACAGAATCTGCTTTGCTCTCAGCGAATGCACATGGCCTCGATGGCCAGCTGTGTACACCACCACTGTGGGATGAACGGTCTTGCTGTTTTCCAGGCAAGTGACTATCGCTGCCAGTTTGATTAAATTACAGATGCTTTGAGAGACTTAAGCAAATTATCAAAATGAGCAGAGCAATGAAAACTATCAAACACAAGAAATCATTAGTTGTGCTTCAGCTCAGGAGGGAAGAGACTCTGCAGCTATTTTGAGTCTCAGGAGAAAAGCGCTCAACTGCTCAGAGACAGAATCCAAATAAATCCCGTTTCCTTGGGGAACTTACATCTTGTTTTCAGCCCGCCTTTCAGATCAGTCTCTTTTTAAGCTCTTTCACTGGACTTTTGGCTGAAGCCCACCACCTATGTGTTGTTTTCCCAACAGAGGAAAAGCAGCTGCTTTCCCAAGGCCTGAGAAGACCCGTCTGACACGTTACACTCGGGGCGAAACAGGCAGCCTACAAAACAGGCAGGGAACCCTCCTGACTCTCGGTGACATTACAACCAATCTACACAAACAGACCTAATCTTCTGGTTTTCTCCCAGCCACACAGTGCTTTTATTTTTTTAGTTGCTTCCACCATCTCTATGTTACCAATGACTAAGACCAAAGAGAAAAATAAAGTATAGAGAAGGAAAACAAAAAAAAACAAAAAAAAGAAAACCCTCTGTCAAAAAAACATTTCCTATGCCAGAAGTATTAGTTAACAAGTCTGATTACTGAAAGGCAGTCTAAAGCCCTGCTTAACTAGGAAAAAAAAAACAAACCCACAACCAAAATCTAACAACAATATGTGAATTAACTCCTCCCCAACCATTACTGGAGGCTGTAACCTTTCTGCAGAGGGAACCGTCCTCTCAGTTAATGTATCCCCGTTACATGCACCACATGCATTTCCCCTGGCCCCATGAAGGACTAACTGTGCTCTGAGGCACAAATAGAAGACCCGCGAGACTGCCAAGGTAAAGGTGCCTTTTCTTTTTTTAAATAGATGTCACTCAACAAGGAAATTGAGACCTTTTGAGCCATTCTGAGATTTTGTCTCATGTTTACCTACAACTCAAACAGCTCCAAAAATGCCTCAAATCCTCCCAATTCCAAGGAGACATGGTGAGGTTCCAACTTTTTGCTTTGAGATCTCCAGACGAAAGGCAATAATCAAGTGCTAAATACCACAGGTTTTTAGTGGTCTCCAATATCCTGAAAATATGTTATTTTTAGTATGTGGTTGGCAGAGACAGGAAGTGTTAAATCTTGGGACCAGTATCAAATCTGACTAAAAATTAGCAGCTAGGAACATCCTCTTTGATTATTTATTCCACTTTCCCATATCCGAATAGCCCCAGAGGGGTAGTAACAATGACAATCACTAGGAAGACACCTGATAGCAGGTTAGTACAGAGCATTTGCCCTGCTCTCCCCATGAAAACATCCTAGAGTTTGTTTCCTCATTTTTGATCAGCAGACTCCTGGGGCAAGCGGGATGGTCTGTCAGAAAAGGGCCCCTCGTGCTTCACTGCAACTCCTCCGCTGCAACACTTGTAAAAGAGCAGGTGGAGAAAAGAAGAAAACCCCAGCCAATCCACTTCCAGATGCCTTTATTATTTTTTCAGAGGTCCTTATGCTGAGAGAACAGCCTGCAGAGCACAGAGTCAAGTTGCTTGTATTTACAAACGCAGCACAAGCAGTGCATTACAATTTGTCAGTGCTTGTAGAGGCTTCAAGGCCTTTCCTTGCAATATCTGCTAGCATCTTTCAAATTAAGAAACGTGATCTGCTGGAGTTTTAACAGCATTTTGATCTCCATTACATTTGGAATGGTGCTGGGCCAGCCCCATTTAAATCACTGGACTGTCTATGGGCACCAGTCAGCATAAAATTGGAATTCATGCCACTTGCCTGCAGGGTGGACACAGCCTAAGAGAGGGACAGTCGAGCAGGACACAGCTCTAGCATCATATTTCTCATTAATTCAATAGTAAATCAAAGCTCAGATATCAACACCGCTCTTGCAGCACTCCAGGTTTGCCCACGCTCTCAGACAGTAGCCGAGTCAATGGCTGTGAGCTCTTTGGCACCGTTCTCAACAACCAGCGCATCTCCTGCACGGCAGGACAGTCTCACTCATCCGCCGCCTGCCCATCGTGTCCAAATCTTGCCCGTCCGCAGCACCACGCTGGGGTCTTTCTCCGTCATGCTCCCTGCCCATTAAAGGCAGCAGGCAAGCTTGATCTGTGAGACATCAACCAGCTGCATCTGCATGGGGAGTCGCAGAGCAG
The DNA here is from genome assembly GCF_000737465.1 of Haliaeetus leucocephalus. Classification (NCBI taxonomy): domain Eukaryota; kingdom Metazoa; phylum Chordata; class Aves; order Accipitriformes; family Accipitridae; genus Haliaeetus; species Haliaeetus leucocephalus. Next base: position 2,075,075 of record NW_010973284.1, read on the forward strand.
GAGGGGATCCATGGTGCTGCACTGCAGCTAGTGGAGGCATGTTTGCTCCCGAGGTGCAGAATATACGATGACATCCTTTAAAGAAGTTGTTTTCTTAGTGGCAGTCAATGCAAAGCTATTGGGAACCTTTTCCCTTGGCAAGCTATGAGGCTTGGTTGCCATCTCCTCTCACCTACTGAACCAGCCAGGCTTATCATCACCATCAACCTGCTCCTAACAGCAGAGGTTTGGGTTTTGCTTCCAGTTTTGGCTGCCTTGCTCTAGCAGAGATGAAGACTTAGCTCCAATAGGCATGGAACAGCCTCTACTGAACTACAAAGCAGCATTCAGACACTGCTCCTCATCCCCCCAACTCCTGGCATGACCCCAGAGCATACTCCGAGGTCTCGAAAGGGCAGACGCGCCAGGGCAGGGCATTTCCTCCAGTCAAGAACAACACAGACAACTGTCACACATGCACTGCACCAGAGGCAGTACGTGAATAGCTACAAAATGCAAGGGGAAGCCTGCAGTACTGCTAACTAATAAGGTCAATACAAACGACATCAACTCCTTTAGGTCAGAACAAATGACGACTGGGACATGCCACAGAAGGCTGCATGGAGAATTCACAGATGGACAGGCAATCTCAATTAAACTGTCCTCCCCTCTCATTCTCCTCTGAATTACTGCTCTAAAACCCCTTAATTACCTAAACTCAATTAGTCTTAGAATATTTGAAGCTTCCTGTTCAGACTAATTTCTCTCTCCTTCCTCATTTGGAGTGCTTGACTTGCATTAAAGAACACTTAGTGCCAGTGGTAAGGAGAACTTTACAAAGGCAGGTCAGGACTTCGGGGTATTCACAATCTCCCCTCTATCCTTCCAGTGCCAGAGAAGATCATGCACTCAGTCTACACGTAGATCTATCCAGATGAAATTTCAGCACCTCTGATGTGCTTTTTTTTTTTTTATACCTTAAGCCAAACATTTTCATTGCTAGTAGCAACTATCATCCGTTGCAGCTATTTTCACTCCTAAAGATTTCCATATGTACTTTCCAAAATTATTTGCAAAGCAGTAGTTTTCTATTATTGCTATTATTATTCCTGAGAACAAAAAACCACAGTGTTAATTCCAACAAAAAAGAACATCGGTGACAAAGCAGATAGTAAGACAAGACAATAGAAGGAAGCAGTTAAAAGATTCCCTTTCGTTTCAGTGGTGTGACTTCTTTGGGCAGACTGAACCTGCACATTTTCATGTAAAGGGAAGCAATAAAATCACTGAATTCAGAGCCTCCTACTGTTTTAGCCTCTGCAATGATGCAAACCAATGTGAAGACTACTCTCACTGTATATTTCCCTCACTTCCCATTAGAGCCTTGTAAGAAACCCCGATCATAAGATTTTGTGCCCCTCCTGAAGTCCAAGTATCTCACCCTCCCTACAAAACATATATGAATATAGGGCCTTTTCAGGCGGAGGAGCCCACAGGATAAGGGTCCCAACAAATAGGGTTGTTGGTAGACTCATACCTCCAGGACTGCCTAAAAATTATTTGATCATTTGTGTAGGGAGCTAGACAAAAGGTAGTTTCTGTCCCTCCAGACAAGGTTTAGAGAAAAAAATATTTTTTAGCTGCAAGGACATGAGCACATGGACCTTTCAGCTTCATTATCTTGATTCAATCAGATTTTTAGATGCACCTGTGCAAAATATGTACTCTGAGTTGAAAGTCAGCTACTTTAGTTTAGCTTAAAACTATGCCAAAAAAGTTTAAACTAACCTTAAAATGGTTAGCTTGCTTAACAGGTTATTCTAAATTACTATCACATCTGTACTTAAAGCAGTTCACCGATGCCTCATGCAAGCAAACTCTCACGGATAGGAAACTGAAGCATAGACAGATTAAATGCATTGCTCAAGAATAAATAAGAAATCTCTGGGCAAGCCAGAACTGAACCTAGTCTGAGTCCCGATTCAGCACATTAACCACAAAGCTGTCTCCATTAGTGTACTTACTGCCTATGCTATGGTTGCTGTGTGGGATCAAATGCAAACTGCTTCACAGCAAGCTCTATTGGGGAACAAGTCATGTCCTCTAACTGAGGTGCAGTAGCAGGATTACACTTTTCCTGTTTAAGAGGAAACCTCTCCAACCCTCCACAAACATAGAATTGTTCTGGCCCAGAACTGGCTGGAAAACAAGAATTCTATTTTGCAACCATTTTTGAGGTTTTAGCATTTAGTTTTATTCTTGCATTGGGACAATACTGAAATTGAAAAGTAGACATTTCTTTCACCAAAGCCAAAGAGAAAAGTCAGGTTAAAAAAAGGCAGAGACGCAAACCTTTCTCTCCCACGTCCCTTAGAAGAGCTCTTGTTGAGAATGCCAGCCATCCCCTGTACTCTCAGATCTTCATATCCTGCAGTCTCTTCCCTCCAGAAGTTTTATCTCTGAGCGAAGAAGGTTTCCAAGAGACCAGTTTCCTTGAAACTAATACATTTCTACCTAAAGTTCTGTTATTAGCAAGCATTTTTTCCCAGCATTAGAGTGACATTTTCTTTAGGCACATAACTTCAGCAGGAGGAGGAGGCCATAAACCACACTTTAATCCCGGGCCTCAAGATGCAGATTACAATGCAAAGAATCATTTTGTGCCATCTATAGTTAAAATGTCTTGCAGGCTTGCTATTGTGGAACGGCCCATTTATCTTTTCAGGTCACATTTTGGGTTTGGTTTTTTGCTGGGTTTTTCTGGTTTTGTTTTGTTTTTTCTCTTTATAGCTGTTGATACACAGGGAAATGATTAAGCTTTTAATTTGTTCTGTAAGTTTTTAGGCTTCAGTCTAAAACACAGTCTTCATATGAACCAGGCTATAGTGTAACTCCTCTTTCAGGTGAGCATCGATTCATTGTTGTGCCTATTTCACCTTTTACAGGGAATTCGTGCACAGAGTTTGGAAGAATGTAACTCAAGTTCACAGCACATGTATGTTCCCACCTTCCAAAAACCCAGGTGGGCTCCAACAGCTATTGCTGAAAAAGCCAGATTGTCACATTATCAGAGATATTTCTGCAGTGTCAGATTAGTATAAACTTAAAGCCTGGCCCTATAGGTATGAGAAACACCTTAGCTAAAATGCTATCATTTATGGAAATTATAAAAACCTGTGAATACTGATTATTTCAGCACCCAGACAGGGATATGAAACCTTTTGGCTTTGACTTGGGTAAGAGCCTCCTTCTTTCACCAATAAAACATTGTGGAAAAGACTAAAGTAAAACTAAAACTATATAAACCAAAGTTATTCTAACAGCTTGTAAAGGCAGATGAGAGTCATTACATTATTTATGCACACGAGGGTACTGGGATAGACAGGATTAGATGATTTACCCAAGATCAAACAATGAGTCAGTGACACAGTTTTCTGCTGTCCAGTGAAAACACGGATGTACAGTAAGCTGAAAAGAATTCATTTATTCCCCATATCAAAAGGATAAAGGAGAGAGCATTCCCTCTGCTATCCGAGCTCGTGGTTCCAATAAGTGTTGATAGAACTGAATTTGGCAAGCAGGAAATTAGCTGCACTAGTCACATATGCAAAGCATTTGCTGAAAACAAAAATCTTGAGTTACTCAATTAACAACAGTTTTCACTTGCCGAGGTCACAGGCCTATCTATCACAGCAGCAATTTATTCCTTGCTGCTTTCTTGAGAAGTTCAAAGGATACATTCAGTGTCCAAGGCACAGCATAATCAGTCAGGACATTGTGCAATGCCAGAGTCTTGCCTCACGTCTGCATTCAAATTGCATGAACTGAGTTACTTGGTTTCAGTCAACACCAACTTGGATGGTGGGATTTTGAATTGTGCATGGATCAGATTTTAGTGGGCTGATAGGATCAACACGAAGAAGGAACAATTCAGCTGAAGGCTTGTCAACCCTCAGAATGCCCTGAAGTGGGCCATATCCTGCCATAAATATTTGCACAAAAATCCTGCTGACCTCAGTGGTGGTTCTCAGTACAAAATGATGGCAGGATGTGGTCACAGTGATCTTTCTAATAATAGGTTTTCCATTGAGATCAATGGACATTGGGCCTCATTGCATTGCCAAAGCTTGGTTCTGAGCTCTAAAGGGAGACATTGTTTTCCTGCAGCAGGGAGCACACAATTGCCAAATTTACTTTTGGCAAAGGCAGAGGTTTATTTTTAATACTGAATAACACCAAAAATGTCTGATATTAATTAAGAGAGTGTCTTCCTTCTGCATATCTAAAAAAAAAAATCTTCCAGTGTTGCTGTTGGAAAGACACACAGAAAACATGAATATAACCATATTTAAAGTCAGACATAAAATAAGTGAAAACCACTTTTCTATTATCTGAATGCAATTCTAAGTTGAGTTTCGCATACATGGAAGTAGCAGGTGCTCAGCTCTTCAGGAAAGTCAGGTCAACTTCATAAGGTGTTAAAGACCCAGGCCCTCAAATAAGTTCCTCACAGGCACATTCCTAAGTCTGTAGGCAGTACCCTTCACTCCATTTTTTCTGAGCCTATCCCTCCCTTGGTGTTCATTACAGCTTTGATGCCTATATGCAGAAATCCTTATCTTCAGGATGCTAAAGGATGACTAAATGTTTTCCAGTGTTTTATTCATTATCTCAGTTCAACTTCAACTGATTTTAATCTTGTGGTTCTGCTATAAAGATAAGCAGCAGCCTGCCAGGGAAATAAGCATTTCACAGGTTAACAGCACAACTCTTCTAAAGAGGAAGCAGGTTTGTTTTCTGCCTTGTTTTCTGGAAAATGTAAAAACAATAAAATGAATGAGAAGCAGTGGAGAACAAGTTGTAAAGGAACTCATTTCCTGCTCGCAGCAGCTCTGATAAATTTCAATCTTGGATGACAGGGGCTGTGGAGAGCGAGGGGAGGGGTGGCTCTCTTCCTGGAAAGCCAGACAGGATAGGATTGATTTGAGACATCTTCATTGCCAGAACAGCCGGTATTGGCTAATCATCAGAAAACAGAGACTTCAACCTACAGGAAGCGGAGAGCAAGGAAGACGTCTGAACCAAACTTTCAGATTCCAAATGTGTAAATGAACAAAATAATAACAACAACAAAAAAAAACAACAACAACAAAAAAAGCCCCTACTCACACACAAGCCTTCCTGGAGACTGACAAATGCCAAAGGAAGTGCCAGTGCCCTGACTAACAAAAGAATCCTGAAACGCTGCAGGCTCCGGTGCCAGCAGCGGCAGAGCCGGCACCCAGTTAAAAGTGGGTGGCTGCCTGACACGGCTGCTGCCGGATGGAGCGGACAGCTCAGCATGAATCATGGGGCAAAGGATTCCTTCAGTCCGGGAGGAATCGGTACAATACACAGGCTGCCTGCTGTTTGCTGCCTTTTTTTTTTCTTTTTTTTTTTTTTAAATACTCCTGACTTGGAGAGCCCGGCCGTTTCCTTCCTGATGTGCTCTGTGGGCGTGCAACCGGCAGATGACTACTCATTGATGGCACTGTGTGTATGTGAGCGAGCGCATGAACGCGGTAGTGAGAGGTGCCAGACTGAAAACCCCCAGGGACTGAACTCTCACAGGTAGCCCACGCAACCACTGCTTTGACCGGCTACTAACAGAGGACATCTCCCATCATCGCCCTCTCAAGGGGACCCGTTCACCCAGATCACGTGCTTTAGACAGACACACACGTACACACACGACATTACTATGAGTCAACCCTACAGCAGATTTAAGAGTTTCGGACATCCTTCCTGGAAGGAAGGATGTCTCCATCTCCCTGGCCACAAGGCTGGAAGCAAGGCAGAGGGTAACAGAGTTTTCTTACACCCCTCCAAAAATCTACAGGAGCTCCTTAATTAGGGTTACAGGCAAAGCCAGCTTTGGTTTACTGATTCCTCTTGCCCCAGAATGGGGAGAGGAAATGCTTCTATTAGGCTGACCATGTACCTTCGCTCTCATCTCTGTATGTCTGGGAACTATTTGAACCAAGCTATCTTGAGTCTGGGAACCACTTGAAATCATTCTCACTGGCCATTCAGACTTTTGGTCTCTCTATACATCCCAGGTCCGTTTTCAAAAGTAAGGTTAACAGGGTAACAAGCTATCTTCTCTAGATACTTCGAAAGGTATTGATCACCGTCTCCAGATACCACACCACCACTGTGGAAGACTCACTCGACATTTCAACTCTATTCACTGCTATTATGTCTTGACATGTTCCTTTAGATACATTTTGATTTGTGCTTTTCTACAGTGTAACTCTCCTAAACACATGAGAGAAAGAGATGCTGAAAACACAGCCAAAGGAAAAGTGATTTTTAATCAGAAATATACTGATCTAGTACTACTGACACCAGTTGGAGTCTTTGCATTTATTTCAGCAGGCTCTACATCAGCTTTATCACCAACTGGGAGGCTACTACAAGAAGCAACTGTTTTAAAAGGTAGTGTCTTATGTGCACTACAGGACTGCCTATACGGAGAGAAGAAATGAGACTAAACCTACCAGAACAGACGATGCAAGAGAGAAGGTCTGGTCAAGTTGGCACCCAGCATTCAAAGAGCAGGAAGGCCCCACTTCAGCCAGACCCTATGGCTTGACAAGAGTGACAGTGACAAGCATCTCTGCTCACATCAGAAGGAAGTAGCTGCAGCAGCACTCTGACTCCCCGACCTGACTTCACAAAAGCTTTTTGTACCTTCCACTGCTCTGCTGCCGAGCTTCCAAGTTCAGTCATTGCCTAAGTCTCTTCCAGCATTGCTTGACGGTGATCTTGCATCTGTTCTTTCCCGTTAGCATTAGTGACATCTTGCCCAGCTTCAATCTTTCTCCTTGCTTTTATCTTCCCTTTCTCCCATCAACAAGCTTGATTCCCTCCACATTTTACTCTTCTCCATTAATCCTTTTCTTTCTTTTCCCATACTTGCCTCCTCTGCTTTTGCAGAGGAAATTTCCGTGTGAAAGTCCACCCCTGAAGACTGATTGCCATCCCTTTCTGTCCTGCCACCTTTCTACCACTAGAAATTCACCTCTAATTTAGCTGTAACCCACATTCATGATCTTAGGAGTCTTTTTAGCTCCTTTGACCAGACCTCAAAACTGTTGCTGCCCAAATACTCCCTTTCTTCTGTTCCCACTTCTCTCTCTGCATTGGACCTGGTTATCACTTCCAAGAGATAAACCGATAATGCGCAATGTGTTCTTTTTCTTCTCTGCCAATAAGGCCCTCTCACATCCCATAAAGAAACCTCTTATCTGCTTTGCCTCTAGCCTCTCCACTGATCCACAAATCAACCCTGTTTTCCTTCTGTTCACCCTTACATCTTTTCTTCTGCTCCAGTGCTTATTTTCTTTCTCCCCACAGCACATGCTTGTGCTCATTTAAATTTCTGTTAACTTAAAAGAACCCAAATCTATTCTTTGCCCAGCTTTGCCTTTTTCAGTACTGCCCACTCTGTGTCCCCCATCTCCCACCTCTTCCTTTTATTTCTAAAATCACCGGGCTCACTTTGCAATAAAATCTGGATTTCTCCTCCTGCAGGTTCGTGCCAGACTCTGCTCAGTCTACCTCCTGCTCCTTCATTCCACCAAAATCATTCTTCTCTCAGTTTCAAAAGGCACTTGCTAAAGTTTCAAATCAATACTCTATCTTTTCTCTCCATGGCTAGTCAGCCAACTTCAGCACTTCTAATCAAGCTCTTCTGGAAGTCCTGTCATCCCTTGGCTTAGATGATTCTTTCCTCTAATGATTCCTCTTCTCCCACTCCCATCGCTCTGGGCACACGTTCCAGTGAGGATCATCTACTGGCTTTCTGCTACCCATCTTTTATGGGCTTCTCAGTTTCCTCCTCTACACAGAGAGTGCAAGAAGCAAAGAAGAAATCTCATCCACAGACATGAAAAACATACAGCATCTCTATGCAGACAGAAATCCTTCTGCACTCCAGACCCTCAACCCAAGTTCACGTTCCACCAATTACATGCAAACGGCATGAGGAGGTTAGAGTTTGGCTTTAAAACAACAGGAAGGAATGCGATGTTCAAAGAAGAAAGTGTATCACCAGCTTGAAAACAACTACGAACATGCTCAATGCATATTATTGGCCATATTCTTAACCGATTAAATCTTTATCAGCTGAGAAATGTTTCAGAAGTACCCAGTATCCTAAGAGTGGCTGCAGAGGCAGTCAATGTTCCTCTCTGCCCTCACTCCCACCTTTTTCCATTCATTTAATGAAACAGCCTGCAACTCACACTGCTGTGTACTGCTTTGTCCTTGTGTTTATCATGACAATCAAGCCCAGCAACAGCAGCAAGTTAATAGATTTACTTTGGGAAGGGGTGAAAGGAACAAGTTCTGGTTACGGTATCCCACATTCAATGAAGTGTGAATGCTGATAAACTTCCTGGTCATGCCTATTTAGCCATGCTTTGCCATAGCTCCTGAATCAATCCAGCGTGGGTGAGCTGTGGGTAGGGGAAAGTTCATGGTTAATTGCTCACTGCTAACAGAAAAATGGTTTGCAAATGAGTTGCTTTAATCCCAAAGACGTTTGTCTCCAGTGCCTACAATTTGTAATGGTTCCATTGTACTCTTTTAACAGGTGTCTCATTTCCACTAAGCAGTTCTGATTTTGTTGACAGCAGAGTACACTGCATCTTTGTGGAGTGACAACATATCATCTTTTCTACCCACATTATTTTTCCTTCTGCCCAAATCATACAAAGATATTGATTGATCAAGGATCCATTGGTCACTTCCCAATTAGAAAAACCTGGAATGGTGTGTTAAATGCAACAGACTAAACAAATCAAAGTAAAAAGTAAATTCTTCACATCTGTATTTCCACTATGTCTGAAAATTCGCCAATTTTGAACTGCCGCAGGAGGTAAGTCCTTATATAACAACATCATATAAACAATCCTCATCCCGTTTCTGTGGTTTCAAGAGTATAATACTCATATCGTCAAAAGTATCACTTAACTTTATCTCCACATCCTAAAGTGATTCAGTCTTTGAAAAAAGAGTTGTGATCTGAGTTCATCTGACATTTCCAAATTTCATACGAGAGGCTGAAATAGAGTATTGGCATTTACAACAAAACCACAGCATGGTAGTTCCATAAACCACTCCTCCGGCTTCTAAGACCCAGTTGCCTTCAGTGGACCACCACTTCAAACCTGAACTTTGCTGACTGGCTTAACAATTTGTTCCTGGTATCATGTGACAAGTTTTTGAAGCTCACATGTGTAATGGGGCATTTGCTGCTAGTAGGAAAAGAAGGGGAAAAAAAAAATTAAAAAATATAGTAGAACATGAGGTTCCAATTGTCTGAAAAACAGAAACATCTGTTGGAGTCATGAGCAGTTGATTAGCAGAGTTCATTTCTAGGGTAAGGCTCCAGTAGATCAGCTCTTCTATCTAACTATATCATTGTAGTCACTGGAAGCATTACAAAGAGTTACAAAGAATAGGCAGGAGAGATATAAACCATTTCTTATGGTGCTAAGTATCCTTAAAAGCCAACTATAATGCATCAGTCTTCAGCACTGCTTTACATGATACCAGCATATGAAATTAACAGCTCTCCTTAAGCCTTGCTTTTATCCACAACAGCTAAACATCTGCCAGTCTTTCAGTTATAAACCTATACTATTTTTGAAGCTTATAACTAGAGACTGTAAAAATTCTTTTGGAAGATAAAACACAATGTACAAGCTGTCAGTCTGAGCACATTTCTTACTTGCAAAATAATCAGACTAAGTTGGGTTTAGTCTACCAGTCAAGACAATGACAGAAACATTAGTTGTTTTTTAAGATGCTGCTTGGATTTCAACCTAAAGCTTTTCCAGCTCATTACACTAACATAAGGATTAACACCTTGGAACATTTGCACAAAAAGCAGAGGTTAATCAGAAATGCTAATTCAGCCCATGTGCACTCTAAAGGTCCAGTGATATTGGATAGATAGCTGAGCTGTATATACTACTTTCATTAAGGCTGCTGTTGAAGATCTGTGCTCCTAACACCACAAGCCTTGGCACCCAGGAGTACAAGAAACCACCAGGAAGAGGATGTCTTTAAGGTTAAGCCTCTCTTTCATTAGCTTGAATATCTAATTGAAGGATTACTAGGAATCTTAGCCCTAGCTCTTGTTCAATTCCTGGTGTCAGTGGCCTGACCTAACCTCCCAGTTTCCTAGTGCTCCATCTGCATCCACCTGTCACCTTATACATATTCCCCATCCAGGAATGGGGTACTGTTACATTAAAAATAACAACTAAAACTTGGTAGCAAGCAATTTCACTTCCCCTCCTGACTTTACTGACTATTTTATCTTCAACAAAAACAAAATAACAAATATAAAATAACTTGTAAGATTGGTGGGGTTTGTGTTCAGGTACATAGTTTGACTCAACATATCATGCAACCCTACCATGACTTCGGGAAGACTGTTATATTATACAGAAATTAAAAGGTGTCCCCCTTTTATCAGGAAGGACAAACTTCCAAGATGCTGTATCTACCTAAGAAAATGGCAGTTACTAAGGGACAGTCAGGGGTTTGAGTTGCTTTCAATCTACCCTAAAGCAGAAGAATCTCTTCACACTTTTAAAAGTAAAAATTGTATTTGACTGTGGAGATTATTATCAGATGTTCCTAACAGAAATTCTTTCCATCTGAATAGATCCAATTTTTGCAAGTATTCTTCTACCTTTCAGAATATATTGCGCACACCCCCCGAAATCCCTTCCATGCTTTCCAGTTCTCTGTAAGAGTCTTTAATCTGCCTATTGTTAAGACCCTGCTATGTGCCTCTTTTCTCTTATCAAAGCTTATAGGTAGGTGGGGAATTCACTTGAAAGCACTGTTCTTGACATGCTAGTGAAAGCAGAGACAACCACTGTCTCTAGACAATAGATCTGATCATCCTTCCCTATTTGACCACGTGATCGACTTCCAATGGTACCACATGTGGTGAGCCTCTGTGGAGTGAGCAAAGTCCAAGCATAAAACTAGTTTGGCTTTTCTAAGCACACAGTGTGGATCCTCTTTCCAGTGCTCTTTCCTGAGAATTAGAATCCAATTGTTTCATCCAGGGGCCTTCTGTTGACCCCAATGACGCCCCTGTAACTTGCACACACTCTTCCCTGTAACCCCAGCTGGAGAAGGAGCCCAGCTCACTGTGTAATCCTGGTGGCCTGTATGACAGTAAAAACACAGCAGAGCAGACCAACTGTGAGTTTAGAAGTATGTGCAAAGCTTCTCTTGAAAACCCAGAAATCAACTGTGTGCAGATTACCTTGTCTCAGCTTCCTTATAGCTCTAACAGATTCTCTGGGTTATATTAGGTCCTCTGTGAGGGTACAGGATCCAGGCAGATGCAAGGACTTTCTTCTGAACAACGCAGCTCCTTCAGACCAGCTTGCTTTCTATGAATTAGACTGGCCCTTCAGCTAATCCTAACTTCTGTGGAAAAGGTACATTCATTTCTTCTCCCCTGCCATGTAGCCTGAGACTTCCTATGTGAGGTTTCCCCCTTTGTTTCTTCAACAAATCTTTTTACAACCCCTTCACAGTATACATGAACTGTCTTTTACAAACTAAGCTGAACTCACTGGATGCAAGACAGATGGAACATGAAATTCAAAAACCTACACAGGCACAGTTGTATGCCTAGTAAGATAATTATTGACCTAATAAACCCAGGCCATTAGAAGGGGTTATTGTTTCAGGCCACAAGCTGCTTTAAAATGAACACTTCTCTAATTGAAATAGTTTACACCTGGCTATCTTGATATATAAGCAGACAAAGCTGAAGTCCATCCACAAAAGACCAATAGACCTGTCCTAGGTCACTCCTATCAGGTCTGGAGACTTTCAATCCCTTGTTAACTTTACTAGATAAGTGCCACCTTTTGCCCAAAACTGCAAGCACTTTTGTGGATTGCCATTAAGATTTAATGACAGACTTTGTTGCTGCAAAGACATTTCATGATACAAAAATTCCATTAGCTTCCTAATAATATCATAAAATTAACTCAAATTTATATCAAAGACATAAGTTCCCAAAATTATTGGTGCTGCTGCACCTCTAGCTCCACAATTAAGCAAGAAATAAGGGCCAAAATGAAAGATCTTTGGTGAGCCACAACATTACCAGAAGCCTTGGGAACTCAGATGTTAGCTTTCTCTCCACCATGATTTATGAACAATAGAAACCTCTAAATAATCTGCTCATCGGTGAATGAGCTGTGGTACAGCTCTGTGCACCTTTGCATCAGAGATGAAAGAAGATGAACTTAATCAGTGCAGAAAGATACAGAAGTGGAAGACACGCCTTTGTCCCTTCTCCACATCATCCATTGTGCACACTCACTGTCTCTCAAACTGCAAATAGCAGACTCGTGCTACCAACGTAGAGTCATTGCTAGTACTGCTACAGAAAACACACACAAGCCTTGGATAAATAGTGGTTTGTGGATTCATCTCATTATTGGGCTTAGGAAGGATAAATAACAGCAACACTCAACTGCTAGGATCTGTCTTATTTCTGCCTTCTCTTCCTGAGAACGGATGGAAGCAGCTCCTGTTGGAGGCTTTGGGCTAGACAGGACAAAGCGAAGGGGCACCTTCCTTCCAGCACCGAAAAAGCCTCTAGGAGCCACAGAGCACACTGAGCAGAGGAGGGACTGCTTGGTTTCGATGTCTGTATCCGTTATGAGTAAGTCAGTGGTGCCCTGACAAGACGGCCTGAAGAAACTGGGGTGTGGCAGCTCTTTGGCACAACAAGAGAGGGCCCAGAAGCCTACACAGAGGGTTTCCTCTAGGATAGGCTGGAGTACGAGCCAGGGCAGGAGGCTCCTGTGCCACTGTGAGACAGGCTCCAGCCTCTGCCACAGCCGTGTGACTCATGGAGCAGGGGGAAGGGAGGGAAAAAGGCAAGACTTGGCAACCTGGGCTGTCTCACACAGTGGTAGGTTTTCTTCTCCATGGCATAACCCAGGGCCTATGTGGCAGGTGGCCAAACTCTTCGGTAAAGGACTGCAGTCCTTGTCACTCTCTGGTCATCTTCTTAATAGCAACGGACCATACCACTTAATTCGTGCAGCATACAGGGCTTGGCGTGTCCTGATTCTCCCCTGCTCCAGCTGCCCAAATGATGGTCAGCAGGCTGCAGAGGAAGCAGTGCTGGTGGGACCGAGAGCCTCCAGCTCCTTTTCCCCCTGCAGCAGTTAGACCTGCCAGGCGCCAGAAACCAGCAATATCCGCCTGGGACAGGACGTCACTCCCACACCGCATGGCGAAACCAGGACTGTGATTCACGAGTGGAACCACTTCCCTTGGGACAGCTGTAATGGCTCCCATTTCCTGCTCCCTACCCTACCCAATTTTTAAGGTTCCCATCCTCACCACAAGAATCAAACAGTTTGCACAACAGCTGCTAGTCTGCTGTAGTTTACAGACCAACACTTCAAGGTGTTTCTGGTTAGTACCTTTAAAAACTGGGCTGTACCCACTTGTGATGAGAGCCCTAGAAAATGCCACCTTCCTTCTGGTAAACTCCTTTACTATCACCATATGTTGCTCGTAGGGCCCAAGAAAAACAACTCAGGCCCCATGAGTTGTATTAAGCACCCTGACATTATTTTATTACTTTGCCTTTTGCAAAGCAAATGGCATATAAATTGTACAACCTGGAGAATACAGAGAAGACACCTCACATGCCTGGAGATGACATATTATATTTTCCCTCCCAGCCCAAATGAATCCCAAAGCCATAATATTTAAAAAAGCCTAATCATACATTGCTAAGTTTTTGGCAGACCAGATCAAACAGTCTTAATGAAAACTTTTTCAAAAGTGGATAGTACACACGTGGTCTAGCTTCTGTGACACACTGAACACCCGGACCTGTGGCTAGCACTCTCCTGTGTGCAAAGTAGCATACTTGGTCAAGTAACCATGTTTAAAGGATAACACGATATCTGCTTACCATTTCACTTTAGTGGGACTGACTGTGTGATTAGAGTTAAGCAGGTGACAGTGCTCAGTGTTATAGCCTTTTCTGAAAAGCGACCATCCCCAAAAGGTTCAAAGTATGATACCCCAAAAGGAGATACAAAAGTAGCATTAATCATTTTTACAAATCACAAGATCATAGGATAATTCATGTTGAAAGGGACCTCAGAAGGACATCTAGTTCAACCTCCTGCCCAAAGCAGGGTCAGCTATGAGGTCAAACCAGGTTACTCAGGGCTTTGACTAGTCCATTTGCCTTTAGGATGTCTATTGCAAGCATTGAAGAGTTCATTTTTTGTATTAAAACAGAAGGATTTGCGCTTAGTGAAAAAAAAATTATAACAGCCTTAGAAATATCAATAAATGTGATCCACAGGTTACCAGGAGTCCATTAATAATAAATGTTTTCCCAGTACTAACTCCTCTGTTCTGATTTCCAACAAACTATGTTAAAGCAACAAGAATTAAGCGGAGATGTGATGGCTGATTCTCTAAATTCTGCAAATTTGATTTTCACAAGTGGCGATGACATTGACAGCTTAGAACACGAGCGTGTACTGTTTATATTGACATACACTTACTATGAAAGTGTATCTGCTTACTGACCGAATACGCTAACACTAAAATGTTAGATTTACATAAACTACCTACAGAGCCCATCCCTGGAAGTAATAAGCTATTCATTAAAGATTTCTTAGATTCTTAGAGATGCTTTCTGATAATGGTCCCATTTATAAGCATGGATTACATTTAACATGCACAGTTTTAACAACATTAGCTTGTTCTAAAGCGTGCTTTAAGCCATGTTATCAGAATTGTAGTTGAATTCCTCATATGGTTAAAGGGCAAATTCAGATAGCTTTAGTCACCTTTTTCCACGTGTCTCACAGAATTAACTGGTGATTGACGATTACAGAATGAACAAAGGGCTGAGACTGCACACAGGGCTAACATGAGGGTTACCATTAGACAGCGGGACTTCAGACGACCTCTGTGATTGAAAGGGCCCCAGGTTTTCTAAATTTCACCTTCAAAGCATTCACAAGTTTTCACTGTTTTATCAGTATGGTTAAAGCAGTGAAACCTTCTGAGGTAGGTAGGTTTATATTTTCTGAAATGTGATTCTACAATTCAACTTAATTCATACACTGGAAGGAGAATATGTCCTTGATTTCACTATAACTGTGTTCAAAGGAACGCAGTCGGAACAGTCTATAAAAAAATACTAACATCACTAAAGCTGACCGAGTTGCTCTGCTTCAAATTGGTACATAAACAAGGACTAGTGAGAGCCCCATGCAGAGCTGCTACACTTTGGACTAAGAAAAGCAACACAATCGCAGGCTGAGAATCGCACTGAGCATGAGATGGGGGTTGTTAATTCAGATTGACTGGAGCTCAGGTGCATTCAAATGCTTTGTGTATACAGAGAACTTTTCATAGGATGACAGAATGGTTTGGGTTGGAAGGGACCTTAAAGATCATCTGGTTCCAACCCCCCTGCCATGGGCAG